>NC_057849.1:110734966-111037591 GCF_015237465.2 Chelonia mydas | reverse complement strand
TCTGGCTCAGCTTCACAAAATATGTAATCTAATCTCTATTAGACAACATAGAAGGTGCTGGCTGCAACCATTTATTAAGAAACTCTATCATACCAGCAGACAAACTAATGGAAAATGGTTTAGTTACTCCCAAGGGGCCAGATCTTTCACTCCATATGCAGGTAAATCTCCTACTGAGATCAATGGAATTTTTACTTGAATATGTAAAGAATAGCCTAGAAGTAGTTCAAGGAAAAATTAAATGTAAGTTCCTTCTAGCATGAGTGTAGGGACACACTCAGAGTGTGTGAGGGAGAGAGAGAGAACACACACAGTAGACTATAAAGCATATTATCAGCAGGAGTCTGGGAAAACCATATTCCTCATGAGTAGCAAAGCTATGAGTGAGTTATGCACATCCTCTTAAATGTGTGCCAAAGAGTCTGTATTTTCTGCATATGCCACTCATTTTACAGAAAAAACTATTCTGGAAATATTTTAGAGAATTGAATTTTTGCTATTTTTCAGATCCCTCTACCAATAAAGCTGGGCTCACTTAACTGCTATGAGTCTGCCTGTATAGGCCTTGAATGGGGGGGGGGAAGTAAATATTAGAAACTTCTTTAAATTATAGAAAGTGTGTGTGTGTGTGTGTGTGTGTACCTATATATGTGATTATTGCAGGACGTCTTATGGCTAGAAGCAACTACTGTGTATCCTATTGGAAATTTGGGACTTTCCCTTTTCCACTGAATTAAGACTCACACTTTTAGCTTTACCGTTGTTCTGGTGGAGATGGATTAGTGGGCAGAGTGCAGGTGAAACAGTCATAGGTAAGGCTAAGATTTTTGTCATGGATATTTTTAGTAAAAGTCACAATAGGTCACAGGCTTCCATGAATTTTTCTTTATTGCCTGGTTTCAGAATAACAGCCGTGTTAGTCTGTATTCGTAAAAAGAAAAGGAGTACTTGTGGCACCTTAGAGACTAACCAGTTAGTCTCTAAGGTGCCACAAGTACTCCTTTTCTTTATTGCCTGTGACCAGTCTGTCACTTTTACTAAAAATATCCATGACAAAATGGGGAGATCAGCTGCAGGGTTCCCACATTGCCTGCAGAGGCTGGACAGCTGTGAGGGCCCGCTCAGAGCTCTGGGGGCCCCCCGCTGCCCGCGGCGGCTCAGAGCTTCAGGGGTACCCCCTGCTGTCTGCGGCTGCCGGAGAGGGGGATGGGGGTACCCTGCAGCTCCAGCCGCTGGGGCTGAATTCACAGAGGTTGCTGGAAGTCACCGATTCCATGACTTCCACGACCCCCATGAAAAAAATTGTAGCCTTAGACATAGGTGCAAAATAATCATACTTTTACTTACACACACACACCCCTAATTGGCAATGTATTAGCATCCTTTTTCTGCACTGAAACTGTGAAAGGAAAACACTTTTCAAAGGAAAATTATATTTGAATGATATAAAATAAATATGCCTTGTGATGTTCAGAGACTTAGTTTTGCCTTTCCCAATCTCACTTTCCATCCAGTTAAAAGCTGGGGCCGCCTCCCTTTTTTTTTTCTTTTTTTTTTTGAAATGGGAAACTTTGTACCGTTGAATACTCAGGTGATCACCAGCTAACTATATGTGAAGAAAAGGAAATGGCAAAATTTCAAGTCACACAAAGATGAGGCATTCCTGGTCGCATCTTATTACTCTTGTAGCTACACTTTAAGGGTAAGGTTTTCAAAATGCTCAGCATTGACCTAATTCTGTTCTCATTGAAGTCAGTGATAAAATTCTTGTTGACTTCAATGGGAACAAAGTTAGCCCAATGTTAAATGCTCATCCTAAATCTTTTTTATGATGGATCAAGATCATACACTATTTCTGACTATAGGAAACAACAGTCTAATGTCCACTACTTGGCTTTTTTAACAAGTCCATCAATTTCATCCTCATTCTATCTGAAATTCTCAGTCCTCTCTCCCTTCCTCCCTCCAGGATGCTTGATGCAGAGTGTATTTGCCTCATGTCTTCCAGTGACAGAAGCCAGTCTTTCTGGAACACCTGTTTATCACCTAGTAAGTTATGATAGCACAGCTCATCCTTTTCCGTCTCCCAGACAGTGGACTATATATACAATTAAAAGAAAAAAGGGTGCATCCTGTATCAGATATTTTACAAAAGAACACTGCTAGCATTTCCTAAAGTATTAAAATGCCTCTCTCAAATATCAGACCTTTCATTTTATTTTAGCTTCCATCTATCTTAGTTCTGTCCTATTTAACTGATTATCTTTTTGTGAGATATTGGGCCTATTGGAAGGAGAAGAGGGAAGATCACCCTGTATTGCCATAATTAAAAGCTCTTTTGGCACAATGTACAGTACAGTACAAAGGAGTCAGAAGTCAAATCTTTCCTGTGTGCCTTATAACTAAATAGCTTGTTTAGGTTTAGTCTCAAGTCCAGCCAATCAGTTGTCAGTACCAAGTCCTAGTTCCAAGTCAATAAATCAGAGGTTGTTAGCACAGTGTCTGGAGGAGGAGGATCCATGTCATTAGCAGATTTTGCCCATGAGAGGTCAAAGACTTAGCTAGAAAGGATACCCAACTGTATCTTGTTAGGGCCTGATTCAGTGCACTTTTATGCCAGTGACATTTTCATTGAAGGATCAGACTGAAAAGGATGAACAGTCTAGATTCGGAGCAGAAATAACTGGGAGTAAAATGAAGAAGTTTGATTTAAGTGTCATTAAGACTAAACGAGGCCTGCATCCATCAAAATTTCAGGGCCCCACAAAAAAAGATCAATTTCCAGCTCCTTGGCCCCAGTGGACACCTCCACCTCAGACCCTACCCAGCAAGTATTTTTTAGAAACAGTTCACTCCTCAGGCCCTTATCACAGGTGCTGCTGGGCCAGCTCTGTGGTGTGTGGGTTCATCAACGTCTTCCTAATGTCATGCGTGAGGCATGCTAGGTAAGACCACACACAACTCAACTGCAGCCAACTGAGGCTGCACAGAAGAGAAGGTTGGGATATTGCCCTTCTCTGTGGCTGCTGTGAGGCAGGGGCCAGGATTCTAAAATCCTCTTCTCTTATGTCCCCCTGCTCCTGATGGAGGAGCTCTAGTTATTGCCAGAGGAGATCAGGTAAATCCAGAATCTTTAGGAAACACTGCAAAACCTTCCTCTTTGAAAAAGCCTTTCTACCAAACTAATTGCACAACACAGACACCCTCTTCTACCTAACCCTCTACCAACCAAAAAAGGAAACTAACAACATCTAAAGTCTATACCAAAAATCCTATCCAAGCAGAGTTTTCACCCTGAAAAGGGAGACATGCCAGAGACTCCAAGAAGTCTGCTCAGGATTTCACTATTGCTCTTGATTTGACATGGAAGGTGCTCAAATACTGTGCTACTGGGCGGTAATATAGACCCCATGGAAATAAACAGATGGATGGATGGATGAAGGGTCTGAATTCTAAACTAACCTCAAAAACTCCACTTTTTGACTGTTGAAAAAGTAGCAGTCACAAGCACCAACGTGGGAGAGGTGTGCCTGCCTCTCTATAGAGATTCTGAAAGCCAAATCCTTTAGAGAAAACATCAGACAACTTCTCAAAAAGGTGATATTAGATAATGCCTTAAAATAGTTGGTTAATCTTTTGTTTGTTGTTTCTAATATACCCACTTACAAGTTTGAAAATAGTATTTCCCCCTACCACTGTAGTTCAGATTTTCCTGTTTGGAAAGGAGCTGAAACATGGCTGCTTTTGTTTCACAGTTTCAATTTATAAAGCACATTATCATCCCAAAAGAAATCTGGTTCAAATCCCCCTGATGGGAAGCAGGGATTTGAAGCCTGGTCTGCTCACTGCCCTGGTGAGGGGGCGCTAACCACTTAGCTAGCAGGTATTTTAATACGAGACTCTCCTGTTGAAGCTCTGAAAGAATATTCCGTTGTTTTTTCAAAAGCTAGGTTTGGACCATTTACCTGTCAGTGCTGCACTAGTTCAGTTAGAAGCCATGGTCTATTTCAAATTATTCAAATCCTCCCAGACATAAATGTGAAACTGACATCCTAAATGAAGTAATTCTCAGATGGAATGTATATATCCTTATGGTGCAACCATTTGACTCAGTATTTGTAGTGATTTTACTTCTGCTTCAAGTAATATAGTGTAATTCCCTGAAAGTGAATATCATCCCTCACAAACTGACATTAAAATGAAGAGATCATGTATTTTTTAATCCAGCTGTTTTAAAAAAAAACATTACATTTATGGAAAGATTTTCCCACTTTCCACAAAGAAAATCCAGTGGAGTTCCTTGGCCACAGCCTCCTTTGATTCTTCTGCTGATGTCAGAGTTCTTTATCATAGAATCATACAAGATTAGGGTTAGAAGAGACCTCAGGAGGTCCATCTAGTGCAATCCCCTGCTTAAAGCAGGACCAACCCCAACGAAATCATTTATGGTGAATAACAACCACATTGTATTCCTGTGAAAAAATATGGACCAAATTCTGATTTTAAACTATCTGTAAATCAATTCCACTGAAGAATTATTCTGATTTACACCAGTTTAACTCAGATCAGAATTTGGCCCATTGAACACAGTTTGCAGCCAAACAGACTGCTGCCAGAAGTAATTTAACTATGTACTCTAAAGTGTAAATGTAGATGTCCTGAGGGAATAATTACAAACATTTACATTTAATAATTATTTTTTTCTTGGTGGCTTTATTAAATGGATTATTCCAAAACTAAAGTTGCTTTTGACTTTAAACTGCATTAATGACAGCCAAGAGAAAGAAATTGCATATGTCAGCCTGATATTAGTGATTTGAACTGACTTCCTCTTGTCCAGTAAAGCCAATGTCCTTTCTAAATTCTATGATATTCCATGATTTGGCCCCTATCAATATCTCTGACATGGACATATTTCTAGATCTATAGCTGGATACTACAACATCCATCACTATTTTTTTTCTTCTTTTGGAGAGAAGGGGGACTAGCACCATTAGGTCCAGTCCAGTAGCTCTTGTTCCAGGTAGTGACAATTGTACGATTAAGCCCTGGTACTGTACTTTTTCTTTGGCATAAAAACTGACACTCTGGGTCAGATCCCCAGCTGCTGTAGATCAACACAGCTCCATTCACTTCAGTGGTGTAAATTGGTGTAGCACAACTGACTTATGGAGTGACACCAGTTTACACCAGCTGAGGATCTGGCCCTTTATCTTACAGAACATGGGACTCCAATGATATCCAGCACCTGTTCGTGCAATTTCCAAAGATCCAGAATCTGCAAAAATTAAAACTAAATTTCCCCTTTAGCACACAAGAATTCCCTTGCATTTTTCTAATCTACTACAACAGTTAATGGCTAACCAGTATGCTCATGGGTCTGGTACAGTACCATGGTTTGCTCTTCTGTAGAGGACTTGGGCTCCACAGTACTCTATTTTAGCAGGACTGAGGAACCTCTCTGCTGGAAACAAAACTCAGCATGCTCATAAACTTGTATTTACAGGTACATAATTCCCCACATTCATTCAGCCTCATCCCCAGGTGGTGCATTGAAGTCTTGCAGTAACATTCTTTGTTCAGAATGGTATAGAAATATTGTAAGGTGTAGAGGCTACATTTGTATGCTGGGTTGTGAAATAACAATCCAGACAAAGTACTGTATTCTTCCTCTCAAATGAAGTCACACTATGCTGAACACCTCCAAAGAAGTTTGTGGGCTAATGGGTGCATTGATACTTTCACTAATCAACATATCTGAAACAAGCTTAACACATGGAAACTTTGCTTCTTTAATGAAATGTGCAACTAAGCAAGCACTTAGTTTACTTTCTAATGTGTGCAGAAATAACAAAGAAAAGCTTTTCACATTAATGCCCTAAGCAAAGACGCACAATGAAAGGTAGTGCTTGTTCAAACTAAACCTAATAACGACACACTGTTCAGAAATATTTTTTGACTTATCCCATGACAGTTGCGTTTCTGCCTTGGAACAGTATCTAGTTTTTAAAAAGAGAGAGAAAACATATTGTAAAAAAATCGTACCTGATGCAGATGTAAGTAACAAAACCAAAATCCAGCCAGGAGATCTGTCTGTGAATAAAGCTCTAGCAATATCCAATCCAAATAAGGCAAGAGTTTTCACAGGTGGCAAGGGTCGTTCTCAGCCAGATGTCACATGCTACATTTGTGGAGAATTTGTCACAAGTATCCACAGATCAACTCCAGTGTGCTGGGGTGCAGTATAAACCTTCTGCTGTCCGTGCACTTGCCGTCTGAGAAGACTTTCCAATAACTTTTCCTTTGCTGCTTTCTCTTTAGCTTCAGAGTTTTAAAAACTACAGTGAATGGAAAAGGGGCTTTCTTTCTATGGAAACTCACCTGCACCACCTAGAGGTGTACCAAAGGATTAGAAAAGCCAACCAGTTATCCTACACAGATCTGACACCTGCTCTTTTCCAATTCATCCCATGACTATTTATACAGCTTATATACTACTTTCAGTTTTTTTACTCTTGTTTATATGTGCATAATTCACTTAAAGATTTCTTTGCCTGTTTGATAACAGACATGGAGAGCCAAAACATGAACTATAATACAAGAACCCAAATTTTTATGTAGCTCTCAGGAGGCTACTAAAAAACATTTGCAAAACCATGTGTTCCTAAGATTGGGAAATATGAAATAATGTGCCAAGGCTTGTTTAAAAATACATTTTATTAACATAACAAATAGATTTTAGTGCAATTAATTAAAGCTGGTTGGGAATTTTTCAGTTCAACTTTTTTTGGAGGGGTGGGGGGTCCAAAATGTCATTTTGTTGAAACCAAAACTTTGCATGGAAACGTACCGGTTTTGATTAAAATTGCTCTGCTCTAGGATGAAATTTCCAGAGGGGAAGAGAGATACCATCCCCTACTAGCCCAGTGGCTAGGGAGGCAGACCCAGGTTCAAGCTCTTGCTCCCAGTCAGGCAGAGCAGGAATTTTGAACCTGGTCTCCCCCATCACAGGTGAGTGCAGTCACCCCTGAGCTATTGGCTAGGCTGGGTGGATGTGTGTCTCGTGTTCTCTCTCTCTTATATATGTTTTTTTACAAAAAAAATTCACAAGGTTATGGTTTCATTTCTGTAGCGAAGCCTCACCGGCATGGCACTTCCTGCTGGCGATCTGGGAATTAGCTCTTTTCAGGCTTGGAGCGCTCCCTACTGGCCAATGTCTCAGGCCCCATGTCCCTCCTGGACCCTGGTGCCCCTTAACTTCAGGGTTCTGCCCCAGCAGTACCCCCATCTCCCAGCTCTCTTTTACCTTCCCCAGCACTACTCCACTTCAGGTACTTTCCTCGTAGGCAGCTAGCCCTTCCCACTCCAGGGCTAGAGTGACACTCCCCTGCTTCTGGCCCACTATAGCCCTCTTATAAAGGCCAGCTGGGCCCTGATTGGGCTGGCCCCAGCTGTGGTCAGCTACTCACTCGGCTTCCCACAGCTGTTCTCAATCCTCTTCCCCCAGCCACAGCCCTCTCCAGGGCTGCTTTTACTATTGGCTCCCCAGAGCAGCCCTCTTCCAGGTCTGTTTTAACCCCTTCAGGGCCGGAGCAGGGTAACCACTCCGCTACAATTCCACATTGGAACAAACAAATTTTGAAACCTCAAACTTTTTTTGCTGAATAGAAATGTTGTTTTTCTGGCCAGCCATACAGTTAATCCCAAATGCAGGTAAGTCTGATAAAGAAGAATAGCTTAGTATTATAAGTACCTCCATTTACCTCCAACACCTAATATCGAAATTTGGCAGCACTGGGTGGTTCAGTGAAGAATATTTCTCGGGCAGGGGAATTTCAAAAGCATTTCAGCTCCAATGGAGTTTTGTAAATTCCAGGTTCGTAAGATTAGGTTTCTACTGCATTAAATTGAAAAGCTCAGCAGCTGGGCTGAGCACCAAACTCATGGGCTAGGATAACATCCAAAATGTGCATGTGCATTTGTTGGCATCAGAAACTTGTGTGCATATGGCAGCATCACTTGCCTCACCTTGTCAGCCTCCTGTTTGTGAGCTGGTCTGTAATTGTCATTCAAGATCATTTTATATTTTTAAGGATCCTTTTAAATAAAGTGGTTGTCACTCCTAAGAAGCAGTGACCCCACAGTAGTATCACTGATGGCTGCACATTCACATGCAGAGAAGAAAAGCTCATAGCTGCCAGTACCCAGCCTGGATGGGATTGTCACTGGCTTAACAGTTCCATTCTGCTTGGCGCTAGTCCTTGCCAAAGTCCTGGGATGAGAGACAGTGCTGTCTGACCTCCTGACTGCTCAGTGGCACCCTGCCCCAGCTGCCGCTGTCAGCTATAGGCAGTTGAATCCCAGCTCCGTTCCCCTGCTGAGCTGAGCAGATGAACGATAGGGACTGAGCTGAGAGCCACAGCTGAGAACTGTAGCTCTTAGAGAGCAAAGAAGGGGGCTGTGCTTACACTACTACAGACAAAAAGAGGAGTGCAGGATTGAACCATGATGGGCAGCAGAGGACACTGGGGAGAGGAACTATGCAGGGGGGAAATGGGAAATAACCTTTTTCCAAGTGTGTTTATTTCATTTAGCTTAGCGACAAGACTAATGGAAAAAATAACAAAGGGTTATTTATAATATTCTTGGTAAAAATAGAAATCATTATTACAGGTAATATTTCAAGCTGTGGAAACTATAGAGTATAATTAGGACACATTCTACATGTGCTTTCTACAAGTGACCCGAACTCCCCCTTTAGTTCAGTGCATGTGAACAAAATATCGTCTGCTGGTTATTGCGCCTAATGATCTTTCCCCTCTGGTTCTCACGCTGAACCGCATGGTGGAAGGGGGATGCTTTGGGACACCAAGGACAGAGTGGGTACACTTGGACAGGGAAAGGGAAAGAATAGCTATGGCAAGGGTGGTATAAAGAAACTCCACACTGTAACTGTACATAGCCTCAAGTTTTATTATTTGTGTTTGTCTTAGGGTTCTGAGCTCTTTGGGGCAGCAGCCACCTCCTCTTGTGGGTCTGTACAATGCCTCGCACATTTTGGGTGATACTGCAATATAAATAATCACCATTCCGAGCAGCACTATTTTGTGTTTTTTCGTGGTAGTCAATAACCAAATAAGTCCCTCAGGCCTGCCTTTATCATCCAGCCTACACTGCCTTTTGTGCTAGGCATCCTGAAACTAGAAATTCCCCATTGTTGGAATTCAGGGCTTATAACTCAAAGGACCATAAAGAGGGCCCTTGACCATGTGGGTCCTTTCTCCTTTTTCAGTAGAAAAAATTTCTCCCTTCTTTCTACAATACAAAAACCTTTAAGCCCTCTCTTTGTCCAAAAAATTGTGGCATCCATTGCAATGCAAAAACAATGTTTAATGGGGATGGAGAGAAGAGAAGCAACAAGAATACAACTGAAGTGAAATCTGCACTTTCCTCAGTGGCAGAACTCCTAAGTACATAGGAGCGGCACTTCTGTGGGTGACCCTCCACCAGTACAGACAATGGGCCTCCTTGCCAGTGCCCCTTTGGAGCTTTTCTTCCCTGGCTCCAGAACACCTAAGGTGGATCTGAGCAAAGCTTCCTCTTGCCACATGTGCCTCATTTGGTGCACAGGTTAACTGAGCATTAAATAGGAGTATACTATACTTTGCTTCTGACTCTGCCTCTTCCTCTGAACAATACATCAGATGTTTCAGAAGTAGCTGCCTAATTCTGGTGCAATACAATCCACCCTTCCTCGACAGCCAACTCCCTCCCACTACCTACCTGCCTCCTGGCTACTAACCCACCTGCTTCTCCACTTCACAGGTTCTTACCCCAAACTTTGTGGCCACTCTTTTTCCTCTCACTTGTCTCATGCTTTTGATTAGGACTGAGGAACAATATTTGGGAGGTAGCTTGCATAATGAATATATGCTAGGGATTGGGAAGCGTTTACAACAGCGAAGAGGATCAGGACTCATTCAAGAAAAGACCATCTACCTGCCAGAAATCCTCCCAGTTTTCCAGGCTAGTGTCTCTTCCTGACTCCTTCAGAACTCTGAGGTTTGTATGTGCCTATGAACTCAACCAGTCAACTAAGGGTGAGCAAAAAACTGCATGTTTGAATACCCTTTCCAAATTGTAACACACCTCGGTCAGCCTAGTCAAAGATTTCAAACATTCCTCTAATTTTCAGCATCACATCATTCTTGGTGAAGGGCAGCAAACACATCAGGAAAAAAGTATAGTTATTAGCTTATCCCTAAATTCTCAACACTAATGGTACTCTGTTTCTATTGCCCAATGTATATTAGATTAACAACCCATTTCTAATCCTACAAAACTGTCCTTAATTAACACATGTAATAAATTACCATTCCTTTCCTAGAATGCAGAACTTATGGGGACTACTGTAAAAATAGTAAAAACTCAGTATTGTTGCTGAGAGAGAACCTTCTCTACTTTAACAAACACTTATGAAAGTTGCATAGATTTTCTTGCATATCACTAGTTACTTTTCCATTCCCATCTTTTTACTCTGAATCTCTACAGCTCAAATGTTTTAATAGTGAGGGTAATTAACCACTGGAATAATTTACCAAGGGCTGTGGGGAGTCTCCATCACTGGCAATTTAAATGAAGATAGGATGTTTTTCTAAAAGCTCCACTCTTATTCAAAGAGGAATTATTTCAGAGCAGTCCTATGGTCTGTATTATGCAGCAGTTCAGACCAGATTATCACATTGTTCCCCTCTGGCCTTCAAATCTATGAAAAAACCTTAAGAGGAAGCTAATCTCAAGCAATTTTATCAATGGCTGTTTTCAAATGCAATAGAAACTCAATTATCTGAATCACATTTTATCTGCTCCTCCTGGTAATAGCTCACCTTACCTGATCATTCTGGTTACAGTGTGTCCCTTTGTTCCAGGGAGCTTAGGGCCAGACTTTTCAAAACCATTTTTGTCCTGGACAAGTTTATATGAAAGATAGATGCTGCACACTGATAAACTTTGAGTGTTTTGAGGAAAGAGAACAAAGATGAGATCAGCCCCCCTCATCTTGTTGATTTTGCACAAAATGTCAGTATCTGCTTAAGAATGAACATTGCTCCAGGGGTGAAAGTAAGTCCAGTGACTTACCGGTACTCTGGGGCCAGCTCTGGCCCCCGGAAGGGGCGGGGCCTAGGCCGGAAGGGGTGGGGTTGAGGGGTTCAGAGCCAGCCACAGCCCACCCAGTAAGGTAAATGCCCCTCCCCCACCGCGGTAGCAGCAGCAGCCTGGGGCTCTGGGGGCTATTTCAAGGGCCCGGGGCTCCTCTTTTCTACCCCCCTGGCCCTTTAAATAGCCCCCGGAGCCCTGCAGCTTCTACCCCAGGGCTCCAGCAGCAGGGCTCTGGAGGCAATTTAAAGGGCCTGGGGCTCCAGCCACTGCTGGGAGCCCCAGGCCCTTTAAATTGCCCCCTGGGGAAGCTGGGCTGCCCCAGTACGGTGCACCGGCTCTTACCGGTACGCCATACTGGGGCGTACCGGCTTACTTTCACCTCTGCATTGCTCCATCTTGTAAATAAACTGAGAATTATTTTTGTAATCATCGTGCAAGCATGACATTTATTTTTATATAAAAGTTCCTGGAAGAGCTCATGGAATCACTTTATGAACCAAGTTATCAAGCCACTAAAATATATTCACTCATTTCTGGTGCATTGTAAGGCCTAAGACCCTTGTTTTTATACCTCTTTAAGACCACATAAGGGAGCATGTTATACCACCAGTAATTTTGAATTTTTAGTGAATGTATACATTCCAGTTTTTCTTCAATAATTGGATGTACAATTAGCTTTAATGGAGAAATCTGCATGTGGGCTGGAAAAAGTGATAACTATCCAGGCCTCTGATGCTGATTTCTTATAAGCTATCACAGATGTTCGGCTAAAAAAACCCTATACAATTAGAAATTAAAGATGGAGCTGGAAATAGTTCCCAAAATTAAGGTTGACTAACACTTTGAGACCCTATTTCCAATGCTTATAACTTTGGCAGACTTTGGGGCTGAAATTGTCCTTGCTGGATATCTGTCTCAGATTGATTTTTTTTTTTTTTTTTTGGTAAGTTTCAGCAAAAACTATTCAGCTGTTCAAAAACCACCCAACTATTCAGCTGGGAGACGTGTTTCATTCACGAAGCGTGAAGGTGAACACAGTTTAAGTTGAACAAGTGAAACATTATTAAACTCTGTGGCCTGCTCTGTCCACGTGGCTGAGTTCTTTCAGCCTAACTACCCACGTTCCCTGTTCCACCAGTGTTTCATCACCAATAATCCCTCCAGGGAACACGGGATGTCTGATTCTAGTTCCAGTGATCGTGATACAAGAGGTTAGAAGAAAATAAGTTGTTTTGCCATGTTCACATTTTTTTAACAACAGTTTTATTAATGAGTTCCAGCACCTTTTATGCTTAGGAACAAGGATTTAAAGTTTGGGCCTGGGAAGAAGGTAGAGAGGCCTGGGATCAGAGAGGTGCTTTTTGCTGACCTTGTGAAAATCCACACAGTCTTGTCAGAGTTATTAGCTTCTGAAAATTGCAGTTTGAATAAGGATTGTTAAAAGCTGGGTACTGAATTCTCCAAATATGCCTTCTGCACTGAACATGCTCCATCCGAGGGCTGCAGGGACTGAGCAGGACTTTTCCTGTTGTTATTCCTCCTGGCCCTCATGGTGGGGCCAGGCACCAGAACTGAGAGCAGGGAGGCTCGCTCTTGTGCTCTCAATCACCCCTCTTCTGGCACCTAGGAGGAGAATTAGAAAGCAATTTAACTAGAATGCAGGGGGCCAGTGACAGGCTAGGGGACAGTCCTGGTTAGGTGGCTTAGGTCAGGAGGTGTGACAGGGAGGGACAGTGACAGGAGGAGGACCTGGAGTGTGAGGGGAACAGGAGTATGGTAGGGCAGGGATAGGCATAGGATTAGGGGGAAGGTTCAGTGGGGGACGGGGCAGAGTGGGACCAGGTGGGGATCTCCATGGTTCCATAGAATGGAATTTGTGAAGCACTGATGACTTTATCTTCAATATCCCTGTGAAATTAGGTGGCATTATTACCTGCATTTTACAGCTGGGGAACTGAAGCACAGAGAGAGAGAGAGAGAGAGATTAAGATCCAAAGTGTCTAGACTTTGGGACCCAATTTGAGATGTCTCAGGGTTTTTCAGAGTAATTAGCATTATACAGGACCCCATATTCTTAAGTACAACTCCCATTGACTTCAGCTGCAGCTGTGAGTGCTCAGCACTGCTGCATATAAAGCCCCTTGTGTCTCATGTTGAGCACCCAGAAAATGAGAAACCCGGGGTGGCATTTGTCCAGCTGAAAGGGGGGGGGGCACCCTGTTGGTAAATGGCTGAATGGCTGCTTCCCTCATGATTATCTGAACTCCCAATTATCCCAATAAAATCTGTGTCCCACCCGCTAGTCGGATAACCAGGAGTATACTGTATCTTGAAAATAACAAAACAGCTCATATGCATGCCTGTCCTACCAGATGTCACTCACCTTCCACACAGAGACCCTGTGAGGTTTCAAAATTCTTCAGAACTTTTCAGCAGGGTCTGCCCCTCTTGTTTACAGTGCCATGTCAGTTCTTGGATTGGGTGAGAGTGACTCCCCACCCCAAGGCAGGCTGGTCACTTTCTACAGTTCTTAGTTCTTGGTCTGGTAGCCTTCCTTGACCACTTCAAATCAAGAGACACAATTACCCCCAGGCAGATGGTGTTTCTCTAGGCATATTTACCTACTTAGCACTTTGCATTAATTACTTCTCAGTAACTTTAGTTCCTGCAGGAAACTTCAGGAACTTCCCCATGGAGCCAAAATAGAAACACTAGCTCATAAAGATACATGACACTTATAAAGCTGAGACGATAGTCTTCGCTTATTCCAGAGTTCTATAGCTCATTTCACAGGCTGATACTTCCTGATAGTTTGTTCATACTGATATCACTTCTCTCCCAGGCCCTTCCCCTCAGTCACTGCATTGCTTATCTTGTTTAAAAAAATTCATTAACCTCTTCCCTCTGGCGGGTAGCAATACAAGAGGAGAAACTGAGTCATGCCTCTTTTTCACCGAAAGAAACCAGAATTTTTCATTGGTCTGTAATATCTGCCACCAGAACAATTCAGGGTGCATGGACAACATGCCTCAGTCAATAAAGGAGTATTTACCTAATGCTTTTATACAACAGGAATAATCTGTTTCTCTGTAATCACCCACACTGTAAGAAATTTCTTGCACTGTTAAATCTACAAAGCAGTAGGTAACTTTGGTATCCTCTTCAGATAGCAATTGTACAGCACTATACTCTCCTGCTACATAATTAGTGATCATTGCTTGATTTTTATTTAATTTTACAGTGTAAACTGGACATGAATAGCACTGGGCTTATAAATTACAGGTGACCCAGGGTACCATGGTCAAACCTAAGGCCTAATTGAAACTTTGTTCACAGAACATAACACTATAGGTAACCCTGTCTAAACTACAAGCAGTTTTTGACCACATTGGTGACGTCCTTTACCACTTAAATTACAGAAAAATCAGAGATGCTTAAGGCATGTCTGGTGAGAGCAGACCTCTAGAGCTAATGGAATATTATATTCCATTTGCTATTCAATTGACATCTATGGCATTTCTTTGTTACAATGACAGGAGATTTTAAAATCTGATTCCTTAAATTAATTTACACTTCCATTATTCCTAATAACTTAATAAAAACTTCCAAGGCTAAATATGTATCAAATGTAAGGGAAAAATTCTAGGATGTTTTCCAAATAATTAATATACGTTGGCATGCAGCACATTTATTAAATATATTGCTCTGAAATTCCATTTTGTTTATAACTCCTTTGTTGGCGGATTATTTGCTATAGTGAATCTAGATGGTTTGCAGATTTGATTAATATTTTAATATGGTATCATGTCACTTGTAATGTATGAGTCTGGTATACTACTAACTTTCAAGATGCAGAATAAATTCAAACTGTCAACATGGTATATGGACAAACCCAGCTTTGTAATAATACTTTCTATGAGCATAGACAGTTTTAGGTTGGAAGGAAGTCAGGAGGCCCATATGAGCCCATCTGAGAGTGAGCAATTGTACCCTTTAACAGTCTGTTCTCCAAATATGCTTTTTGTTCTCCTTTTAAAAGTGAACTGAAAGGCTGTTTAGTTGCCAAGAGCAAAGTTCTGGGTTCTCTGTTTGTCTTACAACAGCTGATATCACTAACACCAAAAACAAGATTGCCGATAATGCTTTAGATATTAATGATGTCCACAGAAGGTGGAGGAGACTAAGAACAGTGGACTCAGGTTTTGGCAAGAGCAAACTATTTTCTTTTAAATTGAATTTATTCCTCAATGCATTTTCTGTCACTGACTTGGCTCTTAATCAGTTCGGGCTAGACTGTGCCACCCATTACTCATGCTGGTGAGCACTTACTCATGCAAGTAGTCCCACTGAAGTCAAGGGAACTACTTGTCTAAGTGCTCACCAACAGGTGAAATTCACCCCTGTGCAAGGGGCTTGCATGAAGCCTATGTCTACCTTAAATCCTGTACCTGAAAAGGTATATGGGCCACACATAAAGGTTGCATGATTTAGCCTTTTGTTTGTATTTTTCTTCTGATATGGAAAAAAAACATTGTCCAAATGGGATCCTTAGTAAGCTAGTTCGTACCTGGTGCATAGATAATACAGTGGTAGACCTATTAGAGGTGTCAT
This sequence comes from Chelonia mydas, assembly GCF_015237465.2. Taxonomy (NCBI): domain Eukaryota; kingdom Metazoa; phylum Chordata; order Testudines; family Cheloniidae; genus Chelonia; species Chelonia mydas. Next base: position 111,021,820 of record NC_057849.1, on the reverse strand, counting down.
ACATATTTAGATTTATACACTTTGCTTGTATCTGTCGCTTCAATATCTGCATTTGGTGGTTTACTTCATATATTAACTTCTCTCTATATAAATTCTGACTGAACGGCTTTACCACGCAGCACTTTCCCATCTTGTATTCTTTTTCCTGCTGTTTAGATGGGATCTGAGCTAAAATAGTTGTGTAGCATTTTGCAGACAATATTTGCAGATAATAGTTGCTAAGCAGCTATTTCCTGCAAAGTGGAATACCTCAGTGAGGTCTTTCCTTTTAAACTGCTCTTGATGAATATTATTATTTTGTATTCCAGTAGTGCCTAGAGGTCCCCCCAAAAGGTCAGGGATTCATTGTGCTATGTGCAGACACAAAGTTAGAGATGGTGCCTGCTCCCAAGGGTTTACGGTCTAAATAGACAAGATAGACAACAGAGGAAAGAAAGAGGTGGAGAGTGAAGTGATTAGGACTGGGAATAGAACCCATGTCTTTTATTGGTTGGACCACACTGTCTAAGAACACCACCGGAGCTGTATATTTATGAATAACTAACCTTTACATATTTTTGTTTTCCCCATGCTAGTGCCACCTTAGTTTCTATAATACATTCAGATCATCATTTGTAATTTAGGAGAGACTTCATGACTTCAGTTATCAAGGAAAGTTAATTGAAATGCTTAGCAAAGCCGATGACCTGATATGCTCTATGAGCTTCAAACTTGGGCATTAAAAGATGTTATCAGAACTCAGTGATAGCCTTAATCTGAATTTACTAGATTTGTTGACTTCAGGCAAATATAAGGCCAAATTTTTGAGTCTCCTAAACTGCATCCACAACATTTGGATAGGTATCTACTTACATGTATGCATTTGCATGCACAAATGCATAGTTGCATTTATACTTACTTGTTCACTTGCATATTATGAATGTGCCAACAGATGCATGTGCACATTTTGCAGGCCATTTATTATGCTCCTTTGGAAATTCAGCCTTTAACGTTAGCAAGAATGTTATATGATTTATCTCCAATGCTAAAGCTAAAGTGATTTTTCTATGCTATTCCTTCAGCGTATCTGTAGAGCACACGTGAGAGACTCTATCGTGGCTATTTATGTGGCTCCCCATTATTGTATTATCTGAGTATCTCATAATCTTTAATGTATTTGCCCTTACCCCAGCCTATGAGACAGAGAAGTACTATTATTACTTACTGATGAGGCACTGAGTGAGGAATTCTGGGTTCTAAACATAACTGTACCACTTGTGCGCTATGGGCGTGATCTTGTAAAGTGCTGAGCACCATCTTTATGGAAGCCCTGTGGCTTAAGGCCTTAGAGAATAAAAATATCTTTATTTTCACCTGTTGGTGAAATGGGAGAAGGTGGCCTTCAGAGACGGAGTTCCAGCCCAAGCCCATATGTCTACACCGCTATTTTAAGCATCATAGCGTGAGCTCTGCGAGCCCAAGTCTGTAGACAAGGGCTCTGAGACCTGCTGCCATGGGATCCTGCTTGCTGTGTAGACATATTTGCAAGGTCTAGAGTCCAGGGTAGCCCCACCATGTGGACAGTCCCTGAGCTGGGGACACCAGGGCTTCAGGGGTCTGTGGCTCCAGGGCAGTCCTGGCATGTGGACTTCCCTGGGGTTGGAGATCCCAGGGTTTCCATACTACTGGGCCAGCTGACTTCCCTGACTGCCTGACTCCCACAGGTAATAGAGCCAGCTGCCCTGAGAGTCAGGTAGCCTGGAGAGTCAGCTGGACCAGGAGTCCGAGAGTCCTGAGGTCCCTAACTCTGAGGCAGTCAGCATGGTGGGGCTGCCATGGAGCCGGGGACCCCAGAAGCTCTGGACTAAAATCAATATGATTCTTGTATGTTTCACTGCGGTCCGCCCTTTAGGTCAGTTTCACCATGACAAGAATCATGTACATTTTAGTCAGCCCCTGCTGGGGTTCCCAGGGAGAATACTTCATTTTAGAAACACTCTGTTTCAGTGCATCAGGAGGCTGAATTAACGGTGCACAATCAACCTTAATTCTGGCATTTCCTAACTTTTGAGTTCATGACTTTGCAACCTTAACAGCGTTCTTTTAATGTAATGTGTGTGTAATTAATATTTATACAGCACTAAAGATGTTTGTGGTGCTTAGTAGACATAAAATAAACAGAAGTCCCAGTATGCAAAGTAAATAATCTAAATTCCTCTTAACCTCTCTATTTTATCATAGTTATGTTGTAATCTCTTGTAAATCTCTCAGATACTTTATACAGCACCAACTCCAATTGTATCCCAATTAAATCCAAAACACACACAATTTAATCTCTTCTTCTTCTTCCTCTTATCCTATCAACTTGGGTCATGCAAGCACCCACAACCTTCATCTTTCAGAAGTGGCACTAAGGTTCACCTGCTTCCCATCTTCTTTGATGCAATCTGTCCATCACTTGGGCAGCTTTCCCAGGAATCTCTTTCCTACCACTCTCTCCTACCATGCTGTATTCACCAGATACCCTTCATTTATCCTCTGTATGTGTCTAAAACAAACTCTGGACTTAAAATATCACAGATGTTTGGTTGATAGACTATTTAAAAAGTCAACATCTGTAAGATACCTGCAAATTCTAGGTATTCTAAATTCATTGTTTCTTCATATAACATTAATTCAGCCATACATTGCTGGTCCATGACTGGCTATGTTGCCCTTTTTACCTTAGTATGATCTATTTATTCCCTCTTTGGAGTCTAATCATATCGTTACTATTACATAATAGATTTGAACTCTCTTGACGTAGACACAACCTGTAAGATCTGGGGACATACAATTTAATCATCTTGGATAATTGTATGATGGTAGCCCTGAAAATTAAGTTAGAGCAGCTGCAAAACATGTGGAATAATGAGATTTTAACTATATTACAGCCCTGATGAAATAATGTGGAGACCTTATAACAAAATTTTATTGACCTCCTCTGGGGTATCATAATAATATATCCTTTGTCAGATCTACACCACTGTAACTGGATTTTAAAGAATTTCTGTGATGGCTCAAAAAAAAAAAATCTGTTCCACAGCACTGCTTCTTTCAATACAATCTAAATCTCGTTTTCATTTCTCCTTTTAATTATGGGGGGTGGGGGGAGTGTTACCAGTCTTTCTGGGACTAGAACTCTCTGCTGATGTTAGTTTACCCAACATCAGTCATAGGCTAGATTGCTACTGGCCCTTATGCAGGTTGTGGTAGGGTGCAAGAAGTTTTCTACTACCTTATACACCCTGGGCAAGGGACAGGTACAATTGCAGCCCCTGCACTTGAGATTCACCACAGACTGCTCCCAGGAGGTCATGTCCATGACACTCTCTCTGCACTGGTCAGCCAAAAGGGATGCACACATCTGAGGAAGGATGGTGCAGCCTGTGTATTTACCTCATAGTACTCCTGTGAGTTAAGGAAGTACTATTATCCCCATTTACAGCTGCACAGAGAGGCTAAGAGACTTCCCTAATATCTCACAGGCTGTCTGTGGTGGAGAAGGGACTCAAACTCAGTTTTTCCAAGCCCTAAGGTTAGCACTCTAACCACTGGACCATCCATCCTGTCATGTTTGGATCATCCTTCCTCAAATCAAATGTATGTTTACTAGGTACAGCCTAGAATATGTCTTTAGATTTGCATGTAATCAAAAGTCTTTAAAATGCGACCTTCAAAGCAACATTGAAATACTTAACACAGATAGTTAAATCTAGTAGAGTTCTACAAATGTTTGTCATTCCATCTCCACCACCACCACCCGTCTCTGTCCTTTAACGAAGATTGAACATCCGTTAATGAATGCAAAGACAAATGCCAAAAAGGAAGCAGGGATATACTGAAAAAGTGTCCTCCGCTTCAGATTACTTCAGTAATACCATCAGCTAGAGTTACTGCGCTGGGAAAGTGACAGACAAACTGCTCTCTTTCTCTCTCTGAGTTAATAATGGTTTTCTATAGCAATGAAGAAAGGGAACTCACATTAAGTACATAGCATTGTCTCCTGCTGGTACCTAAATCTGGATAACTTTCTAATGGAAATATGGAGTGTTTCCTTCTCTCCTTGTGACTCCAGCTATGCTGGATTTTGCCTTTAAAGCGCATTTAGGAGAAAGAGGCACCACCATGGAGTAGGTTTGTAAAACTGCTTTTCCTGATAGGAACAATTTTCTCAGTAGGGTACAGAGAAAACGCATGTTACTCATTATTCTGCTCCTATGCAGTGAAATCTTTCAAGGGCAAGGCCACCCCTCGCTCTGTGTGAAATCCCAGTTCAGGGATATTGCCACCCCAGAGAGGTAGAATTTTACAGCAGAATGCTTACTACTTACTTTCAGGTTCTCTCCACTAGACTCAATTTACTCCTGGTACCAAATACCAGACTTGTAGCAAGGAAAATACAAATAGGATTTGCCTTTACATAATATCACACTTGGTCCAGATTTACACTACTTTGTCCAGGCAAAAGTTATTCTGTAGAATTTATTTTATTGTCACCCAAGTCAAATCAATGTCTGAGATGCTAGTGAATTCAGCTACTCACTCAGTAGCATTTGTAGAAATGTGGGAGCTTGCTCTCCTCATTTCTAAGTTTTTGCAGAGCATTATAAAATTGTTTAATGAAATCCTTAGATTTGGATTGGTTTAAAGCCACACATTCTTCTTCAAGTGATTGCGTATGTGCATTACACTAGGTACTCACACATCTTGTGCACCAGTGCTAGAGAGTATTTCCTAGCTGTACCAATAGGGGCAATCAGGTCTGTGCTCCGAGCTGAGGGTATAAAGGGCAGAGGCATCCTGCCAGTCTTCTGTTCCTCCTTACCATTGGTGGTTGGAGCAGGCTGTTAGTTGTTCCTTTGTGCACATGTAGTTGGTGTTTACTAGTTGGTGGTACTCAGTTTTGAGGTCCTCATACGTCCTTTTCTTTCTTCTTTTTCTCCTCGCTACCTAATTTCTTCCACTATTTGTAAATCAGTGGACTCAGGGCTTCACCCCATACCGGGAGAGCCTCTACCTAGCTCCTCTGGCTTTAAACCTTGCTCAGGGTGTCACAAACTGATGCCCGTGAGTGACCCTCGCTTCTGCTGCTTGAAGTGGTTGGGCAAGAGTCACATCAGGGGCAGCTGTCTGATTTGCCGAGGCTTCAAAACCAGAACCAAGAACTTAGAGAAGAATGCCTCAGGTACATCTTTATGGAGGCTGCCCTTTACCCACTGCCGGTAGCACATTGGTCTGTTACAGGGAGTTCCTCCAGGCCCATGAGTTTCTCCCTCGGCTTTACCAGAAGGCAGGGAAAGGAGATGATCCCCTTCACTGTGACACTCCTCAAAGAAGCATAAGCATTCAGACCTCACTTGGCCTCCAAAGCTGAAGAAAAGAGTGGCTTCTCCATCGTCAGAGTCCTCAGTGTGGGACTCTTTGGCTGCAGAGGCATACCACTCTGGTACCAAAGGTACAGGGCACCCTCAGGCTCACCACTCCCTAGTGCTGCTTCCTACTGGCCCGGTTAGAGCAGAGTCATTGACTCTGGTTCCTGAGTTCAGACTGTTGAGGCCGGCTGCTTCTTCAGAGCAGAGGCTGGAGCCATCACCCTTGATCACAGTGAGGCAAAGGCCTATTTGAGTGCCAACTACCCTACAGGCCTATGCAGTTGCAAAGGATCTTCTGAGCCTCTCCGTACCACCCTCAATGGTTATTCAGACCAATGGTGTCTTACCAGGGCCACTGTAGGGTGTTCACACGTTGTCTCCTGTGTTGGTGTCTGCTCCAGCACTAGTTGTTTCAGGTCCAGTGTCACATCCTTTGGTGGTAGAGCTGGCTTTAAGGCTGTGGGTATCCCCTCCACCACAGTGCATGGTACCAATAGCTAGAAAGCCCCCAGTGTTGCTGTCCATACAGTCGTCTAGTCAGATCTGGATCACAACTGCTGATGACACCATCTGGCAATGTGCCTCCAGGACCTGCTGAGTACTTGTGCTCCTCCTTAATCTGGAGTGGATTCCTACATCTTCCACTATAGGGAATCCAGGGCATCTTCCATGGATCATTATCGGTCTCATAGGAATCATCCTAACAAAAGCAGATTGAGAGATTGGAGGGCCTTGTCGAGGCATAATTGGCCTTCAGTACCATACCAACCCCATCACTGATCCTACTGGGTACTGTGGGAGATGCTTCTGGAGTCTAGATCATCATTTCAGCCGCACTACAGACTTTGGTCCCCGAGAAGGGACACCTCTCCACAGACTGGTAGAAGTCAGTACCAAACAGCCACTACACTATGGAAATGTATCTCCAAGTGGTAAAGTCTTGCTGTGCGGATCCAATAGGGCTCTTGACCCTGGTTCCTACCATCAGTGAGGCACCAAGGATTGGGATTGTCATTTGTTGTCTTCAGTCTGGTCTGATACAGTGCAAGTTTTTGACCAGCCCCCGGAGGGATCTAGCCTCCCTCCTCTGAATACATCCTCCTCATCAGATGAGGCACTAGTACTGGAATCCAGTTCTCTGGTACTAGCTGATTTTAAGGCCTATCAAGACATTTTGAAAAGAATGACCACCTCCTTGGGTACACAAATCGAGCATGTGGAAGAAAATCCACCCAATCTCATAGACATTTTACACCCAGCCATGTCATGGAAAGTTGCTCTCCCCATAAATGATGCGATTAAGCAGTCTCTTAAACTCTTATACCATTGTCCCTCATGCCAGCAGCAAAGTGCATGGAATGCTGGTACTGGGTTCCATCTCAGGGACTTAAGCAGTTTTGACAACATGCCACACCAGGATCCCTCATACTGGCATCAGTAAATGAAAAGCACTGCCAAGGTAGAACAAAAGCAACTCCTAAGCACAAGGATGCAAATAAATTGGATCTCTTTGGACAAAATATTTATTTAACTGTGGGTTTATAACTGCTCATGGCAAATCATCAGGCCCTATTAGCCCATTATGACTACTCAAATTGGGATGCCATCTCAAAATTCCTTAGGAAGCTGCCTGAGGACTCCAGGGCAGAGTTTCAGTCCCTCCTAGTGAAAGGTCATGTGGTTGCAAGGTCTGCATTAAAAGCTTTTTTGGATGCGGCAGACCCAGTTGCCAGAGTCCTAGCAATGGTGGTAACCAGGTGCCATACATTATGGCTCACACTCATAGACTTTAGGTCAGAAGGGACCGTCATGATCATCTAGTCTGACCTCCTGCACATTGCAGGCCACAGAATCTCACCAAACCATTCTATAATAGACCCCTAGCCTCTGGCTGAGTTACTGAAGTAATCAAATCATGGTTTAAAGACTTCAAGTTACAGAGAATTCACCATTTACACTAGTTTAAACCTGCAAGTGTCCTGTGCCCCATGCTGCAGAGGAAGGCAAAAAATCCCCAGGGTCTCTGCCAATCTGACCCAGGGAAAAACTCCTTCCTGACTCCAAATATGGTGATCAATTAGATCCTGAGCATGTGAGCAAGACCCACCAGGCAGATATCTGGGAAATAATTCTGTGTAGTAACTCAGAGCCCTCCCCATCTAGTGTCCCATCACCGGCTGTTGGGGATTTTTGCTACTGGCAGTAGCTGATGGGCAGGTCTGCAGGTGTGCTATTGTAGGCAGTCTCATCATACCATCCCCTCCAATAAACTTATCATGCTCAGTCTTGAAGCCAGTTAGGTTTTTTGTCCCCACTGCTCCCCTTGGAAGGCTGTTCCAGAATTTCACTCTGATCGTTAGAAACCTTCACCTAATTTTGAGCCTAAATGTGTTGATGGCCAGTTTATGTCCATTTGTTCTTGTGTCCACATTGGCGCTTAACTTAAATAATTCCTCTTCCTCCCTGGTGTATTTATAAAGATCAATCATATCTCTCCTCAGCCTTCTGTTAGAGTAAACAAACCAAGCTCTTTGAGTCTCCTCTCATAAGGTAGGTTTTCCATTCCTCGGATTATCCTAGTAGCCCTTCTCTGCAACTGTTCCAGTTTGAATTAATCTTTCTTAAACATGGGAGACTAGAACTGCACACAGTATTCCAGGTGAGATCTCACTGGTGCCTTGTGTAATGGGCATTCAATCAGAGCTCACTCATCATCCATGCTGTTTGTGAGTAATGTCCCAATTGCAGGCATTTGCAGAGCAGCAGTGTGGTCCCCAGTGCACACCTGTCCTACACATTATGCAATTCTGACTTCATCAAAGGAAGGTGCTAATTTAGAGAGAACAGTTCTGCAGTCCCTCTGCCAATAACACTCCAAGCCCCTCCTCCACTGGAAACTGCTTGGGAGTCACCTAGGTTAACGCACATAGGCAATCACTCAAAGAAAGAATGGTTACTCACCTTTTTGTATTGTTGCTCTCTGAGATGTGTTGCATATGTCCATTTCATGACCCATATTCCTTCCCCCAATGCATTGGAATCTCTCATCTAAGGGTCTGGTGTAAAGGAACGGGAAGGGGGTAGGGAGGACATCTTTGCCCTTTATACCCTCAGCTCAGAACACGATGGGCACAGGGTGCAGGCATGGCTGCCCCAACACGTACCACTCAGGAAAACTCTCTGGCACTCGTGCCCGAGACACACAACTACTGCACACCTAGTGCAGTAGACATACACAACACATATTGAAGAACAACAGTTATGAAAAGGTGAGTAACTGTTCTTGAACAAGATTAAATAGGAACATAGAGTTTTTGTGTCTCTATGTTTCAGGCTGTTTTTTTTTATTCTATTTTTATCAATGTGAATAATACTAAAATCTGCCACTCCATATACAATTCTTTAAAAAATAAAGAAAAAACCAACTACCTGAGGGTAAAATGCTTATGGCTCTTTATGTTGGGGCTCTGATCATGCAAGTATCCCCAGTACAGCAACAGCTGCCTTCCACCTCTGTTGTGCAGTATAAGTCTGTAAAATACAAGGGAAAATGCACTTTAACTTAATGCAGTCAACAGCAACGGGGTTGCTTGATATCTCTTTGCTTTGCAGGTTTTCTTTCCTCAGCTCCAAACTTCTCTTCTTTGTTTGTTACATATAAACTCTGAAATATACACAACAGTTGTAGCCAATATAATTTATGTACGTAAGCAGGGTCTGAATGAATGCTTCCCTGATAGCTAGTTGGGAGAGGGGAAGAGACCCTGGGTATGTATATGTAAATACAGCTTGCTCCTGCTTTGCTTAGATTTGCTAGATATTCCGCTGATGAAGCAGTTTTTGCTCGTTGTAATCAACTTGGCTGGTGTTGGGTCACAAATTATGTTAGTACTGAATGCGGGAGTAGTGCAATATGGTTACCCATGTTTGTAATTATTGTGGGAATACAGAAAAGAAGGACTGTGCTTAACCTGTCCCAAAGAAGGGAGTCACTTTCAGTGTAAAGAACCTTGGTCAAACAAAGACTTGAATGTCCGAGTAGCGGGACTAGCAAGCAGGCGGCCAGCAGGGGCGGTCGGCAGGAGCAGAGAGCAGGCAGCAGGTGGGAGCGGCCAGTGGGAGCAGCGAGGAAGAAGCTGGCAAGGGCGTCTGGTGGGAGCAGCGAGCAGCAGCCAGCAGGGTGGCCAGTGGGAGCAGTGAGCAGGCGGCCGGCAGGGGCAGCTGGCAGGAGCAGCGAGCAGGTGGTTGGCAGGGGCAGCGGCGGAGCGGCATGGTGAGCGAGTAACATGCCTCTTGCTCCCCACTTTAGCTCCCACCCAAGGGTGGGAGGTGAACTCTGGAGATTCACCTCTGAACTCTGGGTCTGCACTGACCAAGGGCAGCAACTGTGAGTGGGGTGCAGAGAAGGGTCGGGCATGTAAAGGGGACTTTTGGGTTGCTGGACTTAAGAACCTGAGGGGAAAAGGATACGGCCCAACCTATTTGGGGTGGGTCTTTTACTCATGGTTTATGTTTATGAACTCTGTATATGGTGTTTTGCCAAGTTACTTCCCTGTTTTTATTAAGTTTCTTTTCTACACTCAGACTCTGTGCTTGTGAGTGGGGAACTATTGCCTCTCAGAGGCACCCAGGGTGATGTGTAAATTTCCCAGGTTACTGGCTGGGTGCTCGAGCTAGTTCTGTGTTGGATCGATGGAAAGGAAACCCAAGATATTGAACCCAGCCCTGGCTGCTGCTGGCTCCACCTGGCAGAAGGGTTACATGTAGAAGCCTAATATAATAGATTTTTTTTAAAATAAAATTTAATACAAATATAAAGCCTATATTTGCAGTGTTCCAAGCCACACCATGTTCTAGCTAAAACAGAGTCAAGAGAGTGGCTGGTGATCATATCAAGCTAGAAGAACAAAGTGGCAGAGTAATAACAAATATATTACACATATAACCCATAATATATAGAATACAGTATGTGTCATGACAATGGACATTTTAAATATATTTGAATAAATGAGAATATATTGTCACAGCATTCCTATCAAATGTCCTGAAACATGGTTCATTTCATAATGCCTACAAATAATTCATATACTTCTCAATATGGTATATACTGTTCTGTATGCTGACCTGTATATTTCAAATAAATGTTCAATACATTTGATGAAACATAAAAATGTACATGCAGGGATTCTATTATTTTTCCACTGGGGTGTAAGATACACATTTTTTACTTGTTCAAGAAATGAATCAACCGACTATAAAAAGATCCATACATTTTGTGAATACATTAGTGACTCCTTTGTTGATGATCGCCATTCAGCTAATGTCTCACAAGACGCTTTGCCTCTGGCTCTAAACTGACTTGTGAAGACCTTAACATGGATCACTGATTAATGTTTTATGATCGGTCTTAATACCAGAAATCTAATGGAACAATTACTAGTACACTAGTTCATTCTAAAGTCACATCACAAGTAATGCCATCGTTATGATTCTATCAGCTTCTCCATTACAAACCTTCATGTTCAATATATCTTAACCATGTCAAACTGATAAAGGAGAACATTTTAGGTGGATAAGATATCAGTCTCTCTGCCTTTTTTTTTCTTTTTTTGGACACTGATGTTAAGTAATGTGTTTTGAACTTATAAAGAAGCACAAAATATAAATTTCATGCAGTTCAAGTATGTTATTTTGCCAGGCTGTAAACCAAAAATGTAGTTTTTTTAAAAAAAGAAAAAATGAGAGTTATGCCTTCCTGTGTAATAAGCCATATTTTGCTAATATGAAAAAATATATTGTAAAGTTGCATATGTTTAATGTCATCTCATAAACATGTAGTAAATCTCATGACCAAAGCTCTCCCTGGCTCACGTTTTGGAGCTCTGTTATGTATTTAGGACTCGTTCAACATGCACAAGTGAGGAATGTGGAGTGATACAGAGTGTGAAGAATAGGAGAGTTTGACTACATATACTTTTTAATGTGAGGCAATCCTATTATGTGCAACACTGTCACCATATTTAAGACCTCAATCCTGTTTCCATCAGTGGGAGCTTTTCCATCTCATGAATGGAACCCAAAGTGTCAGAGTTACGATCTGAAGGGGAGGGGAGAAAAGAGGGGCAGTGTGACTCTGTGGAGGCAATACACTCTGGAAAAACAATTACTGCTGGTAAGTAACCCATTTTTCTCCTTCATGACATTTATGCCCCATGGGAGGAGACTGTCAAGCACTGACTCCCTTGAGTTTGAGGAGCTGGGCTGAGGAGCTTTGCTAATTAAACAGCGATTGAAGCACTAACCTCAACAAACGAGCATCAGTCCTTGATGTAAACTATTTGTGAAAGTGTGATCTGTTCTCTACATAGAATAATCCAGGTTTCTGAAAATAGCACAGCATGGGTACATGTCACTGAGGCTGCCATCTCTCAGGACCTGGACCTTTGAGGACAAAGTATTGAGCAACTATTTAATAAGAGCTGGGATCTAACCAGACTCCGACACAAACTCTTTGAATGGGCTGCCTCTGCCTTTTTCTTTTCAAAACACCCCTCAGTGCAGTAAATAAACTAACAGTGGAGTATTATTTCTGCCTGCTATTAAAAGGTTGTGTTTTATTCTTCTCATTCAGAGAATTCACTCAGAACATTTTCAGTGGTTGGAGTGATCCTTTCTAAATACTTTCTTCACAAGATGATATCGGAAATAAAAGGTAAGTGTGTTGTGTTATTTTTTGTTCTATTGCACTTCCCTTGTTGTGCCAGATCACTTTAGTGATGTCATTTTTTGGTGTTATTGGACCAAATTGTTATTTCCTTTGGAACTGGCCCCTCCTCACCCCTTACTCAAGCATAACCTCTATTGACCTTCAGAGGGGAATTTGCCTGAAAAAGGATTGGGGCCTATATTTCTTAAGGCGTAGTAACTTAATTGGAGTTACTTATGATTCACATTGGTGTACAGATGGGCCTGAACTGGAAGACCAAATCCAAACACCCTGAACTATGGGGAAGTCTCAATTTAGATCCAGATCTGAACTTTACAACTTGGGGCCCATCTCATCTTTACTGTCAACCAAAACATACACAAACACAGGAAAGGAAGAGAAAGTATTGTTGCCTGGCTGTCTTAAATACGATGAGCTACCCAATGGCACATCTAAACATTTTCCAAAGACCTAAGTAGAGAAAACGCTCTACTGAAAAATTCCCCTGTGACAGCTGAAATGGCTATCAGAATCGCAGATGCAAAATGGGTTGCCTGTGGGTGGGATTTTTTGAGTACCAGAACCCAGCATGCTCCTCCAGCTCAGTTAGTTCTGGGCAGTGTCACAAGGCTTGTATGAGTCAGAATCTAATCTGGGACCTCTAAAATTTACTGTATGACTCTCTACTGCATGAGCTAAAAGCCACATGCCTCTTAGGCTGTAGCAGACCCATCAATCTCTAGATCAGGGGTGGGCAAACTTTTTGGCCCGAGGGCCACATCAGGGTTGCGAAACTGTACAGAGGGTCAGGTAGGGAAGGCTGTGCCTCCCCAAACAGCCTGGCCTTTGCCCCCTCCCACTTTCCACCCCTGACTGCCCCCCTTAGAACCCCCGACCCATCCAACCCCCCCGTCCCCTGACAGCCCTGCCCCCTATCCACACCCCCGCCCCCAACAGGCCCCCCGGGACTCCCACACCTATCCAACTGCCCCCTGCTCCCTGTCCCCTGACTGCCCCGACCCCTAGCCACCCCCCACCCCTAACTGCCCCGCGGGACCCCACCCCTTATCCAACCCCCCCGCTCCCTGTCCCCTGACTGTCCCCCCAGAACCTCCGCCCCATCCAACCGCCCCCTGTCCCCTGACTGCCCCTAGGGAGTCCCTGCCCCTTATCCAACCCCCCTGGCTCCTCACCCCCTTACAGTGCCGCTCAGAGTGGCAGGACTGGGAGCCGCACCACTCGGCTGCAGCCAGCCACGCCGCCGTGCTGCCTAGAGCGCTGCCCGCACTGCAAGCTCAGGCTGCGGGGGAGGGAGGACTGCAGGGGAGAGGCTGCGGGTAGCCTCCCCGGCCGGGAGCTCAGGGGCTGGGCAGGACAGTCCCGCGGGCCGGATGTGGCCCGGGGGCTGTAGTTTGCCCACCTCTGCTCTAGATGGTCTACTAGACTAATGCTCTAGATGATAATGTACTTTGAGAAGGACAACAGGCAAAGGATCAACTTCTGGGTCATTTTAGTGGGACAGCTTGAAATGGAAAGCCAAAGGAATATGTTCTTCAGTAGCATTTATTTTGTGCTTGAGGTGTGAGATTTACTAGATTAACACCTGAGGACCCAGCTCTGCAAACTTTAATTCCCTGACTTCAGTGGGACTCTGCATGAGGTAAAGGTTTGTAGGATCAGGCTCTGAAATTATATTCTCCATTATCTAAAGGCTCTTTGTTATAATACTTAGATCTATAATAATACTAAGAATTTTGGCTTCTAGCTATGTTAACCCAGTTGTAATAATTATTTTACCACTTACAATTGCGGTTTTCCAGGGACTGTGTTACTAAAGGAAAATGGAGTCCATTATAAATGCCATTATATTGCCTGTTAAACTGGTTTAGAGAGAGAGAGAGAGAGAGCGCACTTTTTGTAGTTTTCCTTTTTAGTTGACTAATAATCATAAAAACAACTCAGTCAGGGCATGCTAGTCCTGGCCTTCTGTCTAGAGGGCTGGTCTGCCTGGTTGGCATTAAGCACCCTGAGGAACCTTCCTTTTAGAAGTTAGTTCTTTGTGTAATTGGATTTTTACCTGTTGGATTTTGCAATTTCTGTTCTTACAATTTTAATTTGAAAGAGATTCATTATGCATAACAAAATGTAATTAGTTATCTTAAATAAATCTTCAGTGTCTCCCATAGACCCAACAAATCTGAGGCTTTGACACATTAATTTTTTTAGAAGGGTCAATGTGTTTATTAACTTGATATATAGGAGCCTGTGAATTATGTGAAATTAAATGTACATATTTTAGGTTACTTAATTGATTCTATGACTATTCTGTCCTTGACCAGGTTTGAGATTTACATCAGGTTAATGTTAGAATAATAAATATTATACATGGGAGGGAGCTGTAAATGGGCTTTTGAAAGCTACAGAAATCTGCAGATCATTATAAAAGTCCTGTCTTACATTAGAGTTTTATGCTGTAAAATCAACAGTCAGGAGTTGAACTTGTTTAGTAACTTAGCCAACCACAGAAAGATTTAGTGTTAAATTAAAACAATCTCCTCATACAGAGGTTACCTTAGTCTTCTTTACTAAATGAAATCTTTCTATGAAGAAATGATGGAACATAATTTGAATGATAAAAATGTATTATCACTAATATTGCTTGAAAAGATATTAAATTGATAATGAACCTACTGAAAGAAATAACTTCACAAGAAAGGTCACCATAATTTAAATTGTAAAACATTTGTCATGTCATTAATTCTACTTCCATCATTTCTTATGTAATAAGCCATTTATCATTAGGATCATTTTGATCAGCAATGGCAATAAGTGGGCGCTGATTTAATGAATAGATATGCAGGATTACTAGCATTGGATGTAGGTAAGGCACTAAAATATGCCCGTAGTCTTTAATTTAGGATTTCTGGGAAAATGCTTACCTTAAGTATTGGCTCACTTTTGAGTGATTGGCCACATGAATTCCACTTCTGGGGTGCATGCATCCCATGTGCATGAGATCAGATGCTTTGGTTGATAAAGGTAATACAGGTAATGTAGTATAATTAGACTTTTGTAAGGCATTTGACTTGCTAGTGCACAATGCTTTGATTTAGAATCTAGAACAATACAAATCAACCCAGCACATGTTGGGGAGAGGGATAGCTCAGTGGTTTGAGCATTGGCCTGCTAAACCCAGCATTGTGAGTTCAATCCTTGAGGGGGCCATTTAGGGATCTGGGGCAAAAATTGGGGATTGGTCCTGCTTTGAGCAGGGGTTTGGACTAGATGATCTCCCAAGGTCCCTTCCAATTCTGATATTCTGTGATTAAAAGTTAGAGGGCTGAAAATGTAATTGTAATGGGCTCAAAACATAATTTAAATTGGGAATCATCTTTGAGCAGGTATGTTTCCAATGGGGCCCCAGAGAGATAGGTTCTTGGCCCTATCCTATTTAACATTTTTATCAGTCACCTGGAAGAAAACATAAAACCATTACTGATAACTTTTGCAGATGGCACAAAGACTTGGGGGAGTGCTAAATAATGAAAACGACAGGTCACCAATACAGGGAGATCTGGCTACCTCGCTAAGTTGGGCATAAGCAAACAATATTCATTTCAGTACAACCAATGTAAAGTCATTCTTTGTTCCTAGAAGTATGCACGCTATACTTACAGGATGGGGGACTCTGTCTATCCTGGGAAGCAGTGGATAAGACTTGGGGGTCATAGTGGATAATCAGCTGAATATGCACTCCCATGTGATGCTGAGGCCAAAAGGGCTAATGTGATCGCTGGATGTATAAACAGGGGAATACTGAGTAGGAATAGAGAGGTAGTGTTACCTCCGTATTTGGCACTGGGGCAACTGCCATGGGAATACTGTGTCCAGTTCTGGTGTCCACAGTTCAAGAAAGATGTTGAAAAATTGGGGGTGGTTCTGAGAAGAGCCATGAGAATGATTAAAGGACTGGAAAACATGCCTTCATAGTAAAAGATTCAAGGAGCTCAATCTTATTTAGTTTATCAAAGAGAAGGTTAAGGAGTGACTTGATCACCGTGTATAAGAGCCTGCATGGGGAACAGAAATTTGATAATGGAGGACTCTTCAGTCTAGCAGACAAAGGTATAATAAGATCCAATGGCTGGAAGTTGAAGTTAGACAAATTCAAACTAGAAATAAAGCACAACATTTTAACTGTGAGGGTAATTAAACACTGGAACAATTTACAAGGGTCATGGTGGATTCTCCATCACTGGACTTTAAAACCAAGATTGGATCTTTTTCTAAAAAATATGCTGTAGTTGAAACAGGAGTCAATTCAGGGAAGTCATATGGGCTGCGTTACACAGGAGGTCAGACTCTTTGGTGCTGACTCCAGGGCTGGAGCACCCACAAGAAAAAAAATGGTGGGTATTGAGCACCCCCCGGCAGCCCCCCATCTCAGCACCTTCTGCCCCCCCCCCCCCCCCCCCGTGCCTCCTGCCTCCCGGCAGCCCTGCCAATCATCACTTCCCCCTCTCTCCCAGTGTCTTCCACTCACCATGATCAGCTGTTCTGCGGCATGCAGGAGGCACTGAAGGGGAGGGGAGAAGAGCCGGGCGTGCTTGTGGGAGGGGCGGAGTGGGGGTGGGAAGAGGCCGAGCAGGGATAGGGAGGAAGGGGTGGAATGGGGGCAGGGCCTGGGGCAGAGCCGGGGGGAGCACCCCCCAGCACATTAGAAACTCGGTGCATATCGTCACACTAAATTATGACAATGGTCCCTTTTGGCCATATGATCTATAAATACGGAGAGATCTGATCTTACACCCAGATCTAGCATCACTGGATGCTGGCTGGTTAACTGCCACTGAAGGAAGCTGTTCCACTGAAGTCCAAAACATCTTGGTACATAGCAGAAAATATTCTACTACGTCTGACGTATGTAGCAAAATTGAAGATGTTTTCTATCTGGGCACGACAATGTCATCTGTTTCCCTTTGGAAGCCCCCTATTTCTGCTAGTCTGAACGATCAGCTCCATTTAGCTGCCATATCTACGCATCCTCCTCCAATTCAGGGTCATACCATATTACTCCATGGCTACAGTGGCCAGATTCCTCAAAGATTTCATTCATGTATTTTCACCAAGTCTGAGATCCCCCTCCTTCCTGGGACCTCTACAGAATACAGTCTGGTTTAATGGGATTCATTTTGAACCCCCTAGCAACCTGATCTTTTCCCCTCTTGTCTGTGAAGTCTGCATTTTTAATAGGGTTCATGTCAGCTTCTAGTTTAGGGGAAATTTAGGCCCTCACATGGTTGGTTCACCTTACAGGATATTCAATAAAGATAACGTGACTCTGAGGCTGCACTCCAATTTTCATTTAAATCAGTTAATCCACCTACCAGTTTTCTTCCGTTGACCCCACTCAAACCAGGAGAAAGCCATATTGCACACCCTTAATGTTGCCAGTGCTCTTTCATATAACCTGGACAGGGCAAGACCTTTCAGGAGCCTTTTGGAATCCATTTCTAAGTGTATGAGATCATGTTATAAGGTATAGCTAGGTTAGATCCATATAAAATGATGGGGTCTGAATTAGCTGTTACCACTCAAGAAAGATCTTGGAGTCATTGTGGATAGTTCTCTGAAAACATCCACTCAATGTGCAGCGGCAGTCAAAAAAGCAAACAGAATGTTAGGAACCATTAGGAAATGGATCGATAACAAGACAGAAATATCATATTGCTTCTATATAAATCCATTGTATGCCCCCATCTTGAATACTGCGTGCAGATCTGGTCACCCCATCTCAAATAAGATATATTGGAATTGGAAAAGGTACAGAGAAGGGCAACAAAAATTATTAGGGGTATGGAGCAGCTTCCATATAAGGAGAGATTAATAAGACTGGAACTTTTCAGCTTTGAAAAGAGACAACTAAGGGGGGATATGATAGAAGTCTATAAAATGATGACTGGTGTGGAGAAAGTAAATAAGGAAGTATTATTTATTCCTTTTCCTAACACAAAAACTAGGGGTCATCAAATGAAATTAATAGGCAGCTGGTTTAAAACCAACAAAAGGAAGTATTTTTCCCACAACACACAGTCAACCTGTGGAACTCTTTTCCAGAGGAGGTTGTGAAGGCCAAAACTATAACACGGCTCAAAAAGAACTATATAAATTCATGGCTAGATCATCAATGGCTATTAGCCAGGATGGGTAGGGAATGGTGTCCCTAGCCTCCGTTTGCCAGAAGCTGGGAATGGACGACAGCAGATGGATCACTTGATGATTACCTGTTCTATTCATTCCCTCTGGTGCACCTGGCATTGGCCACTGTCGAAAAATCGAATGATGGGCTAGATGGACCTTTGGTTTGACCCAGTATGGCCGTCCTTATGTTCTTATCCATCCATGAACATTAGAGCCTATTCCACCAGGGCTCAGGCAGCTTCAGCAATTTCTCTAACATGCATTCATATGTGAGAAATGTGCAGGGCTCCTATATGGGATTCAGTCCACACTTTTACCCAGCACTACTCCTTAGTTGAGACTTCAAGATCAGGTGTCCGATTTGGTAAAGCTGTCCTAAAATCCTTGCTTAAATAGGACTGCTAGCACCCAACTCCTGCCGGTGAGGTCACTGCTTGCTTATCACCGGAAGTAGCATCCATGTGGACAGCCACTCAAGGAAGAAAGAACAGCTACTTACCTTCGGTAACAGTGATTCTTTGAGATGTGTTGTCCACATGGATTCCACAACCTGCCCTCCTTCCCTGCTTCTATGGAATCCTATAGCGAAAAGATACTGTATTGGGGACTCAAGGATGATTGTGCCCACTCTGCCCTTTATTCCCTTGGGTGGGGAGCACAAGAACATCCAGAACACAGGTGCAGTCCCAATGGACACTCTTAGCCAAAAAGAATCAGATCATGCAAACGTGCACCAAAAGTGGAATCCATGTGGACGATTCATTTCAAAGAACAGCAGTTAGCAAAGGTAAGTAGCCATTCTTTCCCTCTCTGTCGTAGGGTTGTGAACACTATGGAAAACCAAGAAATATTTCTATTTTTTTATAAATATCTTATGCTCCTGAATATATCTGTTCAGTATTACCCTGCCTGACTGCATAGAGTTAAATCAAAAGGAGTTAAAGAAAGCAAGCAGGAAAGGTAAAGTAATGGCCCAGATACAGAGCTTCCCCTCAAACACAATAGCCAGGTTTATAAGGGGACTCTTCAGATCCAGTGACAGGGCTGTTTGCCAAGGCTGTGAATCTGAAGAGCAAAAGACCCTGATCTGTTAAAAGAAGTGCCCTATGGGGTGGGGAGGGAGACAAGATGTCAGCGTGCCATAGGGCTGACACACAGAAACAGGCTGACAGAGCGTCACAGTCTGCAGCAAGTAGATTACAACTTGGTACCCAAAAGAACAGGGAGCACCGGGGCTGTCCTGTCTACTTTGGAGCTCAAGGGGAATGACAGGAGAGGGTAAGACAGAATGCCTGACCATCTTTTTGTTCTGTGTTTGTTCTGTGCCTAGCACAATGGGCTCCTAGGCCCCTTGGTAATACAAATAATAATAATGGGTCTCTGTTATTTTATATCCACTTCTCTAGTGCTGTATACCTTCTGGCTAAACAAATCATGCTTTGTTTCGGAGCAGTTGCTTTTCTGTCACTGCACACTATCACTGTCCATGGGCTCCTGAAGGGAATCTTTTGCAGGGGCCTGCTGAGTAATACAGTTGGCAATCGAGGTAACCTTGAGAATGTTTGGATCGCATGGGTCCCATCCCACAGAGAAGTGGAAGCATGGGCCTGCCACTTGAAAGGGTGGACTCAGAGGACAGGAAAAGGGGGTGTCAATAGGAGCAGCCTACCCAGGGCTTAGGAAAAACACCTTTCTATTTCATGTTCTACATTCTAGCATATTATTAGCATTTGTTAGCATATTGAAGTCAAAGTAAAAGGGAGAGTCAGGCAAGTTTTCTCTTCGTTTCCCAGCTGGAAGTTGAAGCTAGACAAGTTCAAACTAGAAATAAAGCACAAATTTTTAACTGTGACAGAAATTTTTATAGTAGCTTGGAATGCACAGTTAATATTACAGGGCCTAGCTAATCCATTTCCATAAACAAGCAGCTTGACTCATTATGAAGTAATTAAATCATAATTTCAGAACCACTAGCATAGAGGTCCTTCATTATCATACACATATCCCACTTTTTTAATGATGTGGTTCAGAAAACACAAATAATGTCATGCTACACTATTGTGCCAGAATATCACCCTACCTATTTACCAAAGCATATGATTTTCTAGTAATATTTATGAAATGATCTTATTTGCATATTCACTATAAATTCTTGCTAGTGCAAACACACCCATCGCTGTAGTACTCAGATCTTCTGCTGCATAAGTTGAGAAGTGGGGAGTTCTCAGTAAGAACTTTATGGAGAAAATTATTTAGCATATGGGAGATTTTGCTGGAGGATAGCACTTCCTTCCCCAGCCTTGTCCCCATCCCACATTCTCTCTGTGCCTCCATGTGGGTGTTGTCTCTTCTCCTTATTTACCTTCTCCTGACATTGAGTTTGTCTCTCTCACATTGCACTCCCAATTCCTGCATTGGTGTTTCCTCGCTGTACCCCTTCTTACAGTGTGCAATAATATCAGCAAAGTGAAAGTGTCTAAAATAAAACTCCAGCTTGTGAAAAGACAGCCCTTTAGAGACTGCAATTTTAGTTGTAATTTTCACTCAGCAGTTATGGGGTGGCAAGCCTGATTCTACATTTCTTTGCACCTTGTGTAGTCACTTGCATCTGTGGTAACATTTTATGCCCCCTTTGCACAGCTGTAAATAGTTATAGAAGGTGCAAGGCATTGAGAATAAGCCCTCCATCTATATATAATATAATTGGCTTCTCAGGTGGAGGAATAAAGAAGGAAGAGATGAATAATTTAGAAATAAACATTCTCTATTCCTGTAAATATTGAACTGGGTAAATATTGAAAATATTTTTTGCAAATATTTGGAGTTTTAAAATAAATGTACTCTGAATATTTTGGTGCTTCTTTTGTATTTCCTTTCTGTAAATGATCTAGCAAATGAGTATCCTGGCTAGAATGTTCTTGAGGAAAGCAAATGCTGGGGCATATCAATGGAGAGTGAATTCTGACTTAATAAAAATGAGTGTCCATATTGGAAATTTAAATTTAAGAATTAAACTAATCCAGCCAGAGAAAATAAACACATCTTGTAAACATTTTATGTGGCTTGTAATTTTAACATTGGATACTTGAAATGAAATACTTGTTAATGAACTGCAGACCTAGTTGTCCCCTCTCCAGCCCCTCTCAGAAATTATTTGGTGAATAATTCTGATTGAAGATTATTATTCTAAGTTTTCATTGATGTAACAGATGCTCTTCATGCCATTTTTGGAAATTACCACTAGGAATACAATGCACCAAACATCAGCATAACAATACTAACCTCTGAGTAAATCTTGGATTTTTTAAGAGTGAGTCTGAGACATTTTCCTTTTGAAACGTTGGGTGTCATATGAACCCAAACGTGGAGGTTGGTGACATGCAAAAGTAGGTAGGCAAAACTGATATAGCAATGATTAAAATATGTGCAGAGTTTAATTTGTGTATTTACAAAAATGTACATGCATCCTGCTTGTCTAGGACAGAGATGGGCACAAACTGTCCACAGGCAATTCCTTCCTGTAGAAACCTGAGCTGCAGCACCAGTACCCAGCAAGAAGTAGCCCTCTTGGCAGAGCTCAGTCCTCTCCAAGGGACTATAGTTGGACACTGCTCAGAAGCTTCGGCTGGCAGTGCTTAGCTGCCACTCAGGGGTGAAAGTAACTTAAAGGACTTACCGGTATGCCAGAGTCCTGAGCAGGGGGTGTGGCCTTAACCAGAAGAGGCATGGACTCAACCGGAATTGGTAGGGCCTTTAAATACCCAGGCCCTTTAAATCAAGATTTAAAGGCCATGGGGCTCCGGCTGCAGCTAGGAGCCCCGGGGCCTTTAAATCACCCCAGGAGCTACCAGCTGCAGAGGCAGCTGGGAACTCCATGGTGCAAGGGCGATTTAAAGAGCCTGGGCCTCCAGCTGCCACTACCACAGTGGAGCTCCGGGCCCTTTAAATCGCTGATGGAACCCTGCCGCCACACCGGGGCTCTGGCAGTGGGGCTCTGGCGGTGCTTTAAAGGGCCCAGGGCCCCAGCTGCTGCAGGGAGCCCCAGGCCCTTTAAATCGCCAGCCTGGGGAAGCTGGTCTGGTCCGGCTTACTTTCACCTCTGCTGCCACTTCAGTGGTGTAAGCTACAAAAGTGTATTACAACATATCACTACCAGAGGCGATAGATTCCTGTTCAGTTCTCAGGTGCAAATCATACTCTTGGGGCAATTCTGTGCCAAAAAAGTAAAAATTCTGAGCACAATATTTTAAAATTCTGCATATCTTATTTGTCAAAATAACACAATATAATCACATACATTATTTTGGTAATTTATTTCAAAATATTGTCAGCAAATATGTCTGTAACAATACAGACAACAAACAAGATTCAGGAAATGTTTTTTGACAAATAGATTCCTTACTAGGCATATTAATACAGAACTTTGAATAATAATTCATTTAAACTACAATACAGAACCATATTTCCCACTCCCCTCAGAAGGAGTGAAAAGGCTTGGGTGAGTCAGGGGTAATGGAAGAGCTGAGGGAGAGAGATGTAAATGCTGGGCAGGAGCCTGGGAGTGAACCAGGAGGGTTGTTGGGTGTGGGTGGCAGAAGTATGGAACAGGGGGGTTTTTTTGAGGGAGAGGGATGGTTAGGGAGCTGGGGAGCCTCCCCCATGCAGACCCCCGCTGACCCCTAGCCTATTCCATTCATTCAGGCATATCTGCCTCTGTCCCCATGTGTCCCTGTACCCCCCCTCTCCCTGTCCCCATGTGTCCCTGCACTCCCATTCAGCCCCTGGATCAATGCTATCACCCCACTAGCTCCTATGCCTGCACCCCAGTCTGTCCTCCTCACTAGCCCTTCTGAATTCCAGTCTATGTGACCCCCCCAGCAGCTCTGTGTGCCCCAGGCTGTCTGCCCCCCCATATCCCATGTCTCCTCACCTGGCCCCAAGGGCAGGACACTCTGAGGAAAGCAGCCTCTGTCCCCTTCCTCTCTGTGGCTGCTTGTTCTGGCCTTGTGCCAGCTGCCCTCTCTTCTGGTGCCACAGCAGCCCATGATGGGTGAAAAGTGTAACTGCAGCCCATCCCCAGCAGAATCTATTTTCAGCTGGGGAAAAAAAATCTGTGGGGGCCATGAAGTCTGCTCATGTGCAGTGGCTCAGAATTCCCTGAGGAGTAAAATCAAGGTGAACATAAGAATGGCCACACTGGGGCAGACCAATGATCCGTCTAGCCCACTATCTTGTCTTCTGACAGGGGCCAGTGCTGGATGCTTTGGAAGGAATTAACAGAAGAGGCAATCATCAAGTGATCCCTCCCCTGTCATCCATTCCCAGTTTCTGTAAGTCAGAGGCTTAGGACACTCGGAGTATGGAGTTGCATCCCTGACCATCTTGGCTAATAGCCATTGATGGATGTATCCTCTGTGAACTTATCTAATTCTTTTTTGAAACCAGTTAGACTTCTGGCCTTCACAACATCTCCTGACAATGAGTTCCACAAGTTGACTATGCATTGTGTGAAATAGTACTTCCTTATGTTTGTTTTAAATCTGCTGCCTATTAATTTAATTGAGTGACCTCTGATTCTTGTATAATGGGAAGGGGTAAATAACAGTTCCTTATTCACTTTCTCCACATCATTCATGATTTTATAGACCTCTCTCATATTCCCCCTTAGTCATCTCTTTTCTAAGCTGAACAGTCCCAGTCTTTTGAATCTCTGTTCATATGGACGCAGTTCTATATCCCTAATAATTTTTGTTGCCCTTCTCTGTACTTTTCCAGTTCTAATATTTTTTTCAGATGGGGTGACCAGGAATATTCAAAGTGTGGCATACCATGGATATATAGAGTGGCATGATGATATTTTCTGTCTTATCATCTATCCCTTTCCTAATGGTTTGTAGCATTCTGTTAACTTTTTTGATTGCCACTGCACACTGAGTGGATGTTTTCAGACAACTATCCACAATGACGCCAAGATCTCTTGCTTGAGAATTGCAGACTCAAGGACCCACTATTGAGAATATCCTGACCTCTAGACTCACTACAATTTCAGTTTGGAGATGATTAACTCGAGCACCGTGGCTGATTTCAACTATCATGGTAATACATGGGAGGAAAGGTGATCTCCTGTGGATCATGGACCCACGATATATAAGTCTTTACAGACAAAAGTCAATACATTCTTTGAGGGGGTCAATAAATGTGCACATGTGTGGTAACTCACTGTTTACCCCTTTTTCCAGATCATTTATGAATATGTTGAACAGTAGTAGTCCCAGTACAGATCCCTGGGGACACCACTATTTATCTCTCTGAAAACTGACAATTAATTCCTACCCTTTTTTCCTATCTTTTAACCAGTTACTAATCCATGAATTCCCTCATATCTGATGACAGCTTACTTTGCTTCAGAGCCTTTGGTGAAGGATCTTGTCAAAAGCTTTCTGAAGGTCCAAGTACAATATATCCACTGGATCACTCTTGTGCACATGTTTATTGACCCTCTCAAAGAATGTAGTGACTTTTGTCTGTAAAGCATGGGTCCATGATCCACAGGAGATCACCTTTCCTCCCATGTATTACAATGATAGTTGAAATCAGCTGAGGTGCTTGAGTTAACCATCTCCAGACTGAAATTATAGGGGGTCTAGAGGTCAGGATATTCTCAGTGGTAGGTCTTTGAGTCTGCAATTCATTTCCTCTGTCAGGCTGATAGAGCCCAAGTCTGTTGTCATTTATGACCAGATTTTCAAAATCACTGGTCACCCACAGCATCCACTGACTTCAGTGAGAGCTGTAAGGTACTCAGCCCTTCTGAAACTTAGGTAATTAGGGCATAGTGCAAGCAAGGCCCATCTCTTTTCACAGACTTTTGCATGAACAGTGTGGAGCCCAGCTGGGTAATTATATTGAGAAATCTTTTCTTTCTATTAGGCTGTTTGGTTTAAAAAGTCAGTTGTCCTGTTAAATTTTGTATATGCACCTAGAGGCCTTGGTAATCCGTGAAATTTATAAATAAATAAACAGATAAATCACCTTTTAAAGCTGCATTTGCAGGAATGTCTAGATGCATATGTCAAACATATTTTCTCAAAAGCTCAAGTTGGCTCATTTAAGTTATGGAGAATTTTTTTTCTCATCATCATCACCATCACATAGTTTCACTTAGCATTTCTATCAGGTTTAATTCTCTTCACATATCTTCATTTTCAGATCATTCATAAGTAGAATTGAGAGTACTGGAAAGGACCAGTTCCCAAATCAGTTTTCCTTGAATTTTGAGGGCCTTATTCTCTGCTCATATGGGTGGAAATCAGGAGTAACTCCACTAAAGTCAATAATATTAGACTGCTGTAAAACCAGTGTAAATAAGTGGAATATCAGGCCCTGAATGTTTAATTACAGACAGGCTCTGAGGGAAACTGGAAGCTTTCAGCATTGCTTGTATATTATATTTCTGGGCTGGTGGAAGATAGGCTTGAGTATTTGCCATTCTTCTTATCGTGCATGCTGTATCACGCTACCAGCCAGGCCTTTTTAATCTTGTAAACTCTCTAGCTCCCTCCCTTTTATCATTAGTTTGTTGGTAATTTGGTACTTCTATCCTGGAATTGACATTGCCACGCATCAACTTACCAAATGCAAATATCATGGGGCTTTGCTAATGAAAAGGTCACTTCTCCACCTTGAAAATAAATTTAAGTGAGATTAAGAGGATAAACCTAGAGATGCTAAATTCCCGATGTGAAGCACCTGTTTCTACTTATAGGCATTGGGAAGACAATTCTGCCAGTAGGATAACTGGAAACAGTTATAGTTGTTGTTGAAGGAATTTCAGAGCAATTCTGCTGCTCTGGCGGAACTTGTAGACTAGTATCATGTCTGATCCCCCACAAAGTCCTGGCTTCGCTTATCCTATCTTCACATTAAAGTCAAGAGTCCATAACATTTTTGATCCCACAAAGTCAATCATTCAGAAAGAGTAAAAAACAAAATTTGACCAGTTGTTTTTGATCTCATAAGAGGTAGGTGTGTGAAGTATTTGAACCTCATAGTTGTAGTCTAGGCTTCAAGGCTGCCAGTTATTCTGTTTCAGAAAGAAAGACCTTGTAAGATGCTTGAATGCTCCCTATTTATGAAAACATTAAAAGATACATTCCCATGTAACAGATCATGCTGTAATATTGGCAAATGTGCACTTATTAAAATAGAACTCTCCAATAGACAAATTCATTTGTCATTTTTTAATACATTATGATGCCTTTAAAAATATATATTCTGCATCTGCAGCAGGTAATGTAACATATTAGAAACAACAGGTATATATCTAATTATAACGGACATTGAAAAGATATAGTAGCAATATGCCTTATTAGCTGTGGCAAAGCAGTGTTTTACAGATGAAAATAACATGAGTATATTACAGTTTGCCTAGTGTTTCACTGTTATAGAGCAACATTACTGTATTTCAGTTTGTATATTATTTCACTTGTGTTAAACATATGTGGTCAAGAATCAAAATTGAAATGTCTCTTTTGAACCTGAGACCTCTTGGGAATGTGATACTTAGTATGTAGTAAATGTTGCCAATGTTCACTTAACAAAAGATTAAACTAAGGGCCAGGAGAATTTAGTATATCCTTAGTATATGTTTTCCAGTGTTACTGAGCCCAGGTTTTCTGGTTGCAAAAGCTATTTTAAGGAGTTTCAGCTAGTTCTGAGCTGACATGTTGATTGAATAATATTTGAATATTAAGAAAGTCTACCGAATTATACTTTTGACTGTAGTGATTGTTGCCTGAATTTTTGAAGTCTTTTCTGTGTACTGCCTCTTTACATTTCTAAGAACTATGTCTGTCTGCAAAGACAGCAGCCATTTTGTTCACTGAATTTCTGCACTCCATTATGGGAATGGCAACATCATTGTGCTCTGGCAAGTGTTTCTTTTGGTGGTGCTGGAAGTGGCTGCTCTTTTCCTTAGTCTGAAATAAGTCAGTTTAGACTGAAAGTACATGTTTATTTTCTTTGTACATAGTGAAGTAATGCTTAATCTCTGAAATGTTTAGGAATCAAAGTCATGGTTGATCCTGAACCAAACACAAGAGCATTATTTCAGAATTACAGATATTTATTTGTATGTCTGTAAAACTAACGGTCTCTCTTGACCTGACAGTCCTTGATCTAGCAACAGTGAAAAAATCTAAAATGCCCTGAAATTATCTTCAAGCCATTTTTTAAAATCAGGATTCTGTTTACTATCACATACTTTTCCTAAGAAAATATTTTAAAAAATCAGTTGTTGCAGATCAAATGCATTCTATTGAAATTAACTTTTCTGAAGTGCTTTAGTGTTCCTATTTTCATTCTTCTAATTCATTCTTTAGCTACAGATGGCTTGTTAATGTGGTCTTGTGGTTAGTGGTATTACGACAGTAATATTTTCCAACAGCAGGCTTCAACAGAGAAAGGGTGAAGAAAGCATTTGAATAGTTTGATCATTTAGCATTCCATCCTGCAAGGCACTGAACACTCCCATTGAAATCATAGAAATGTAGGGCTGGAAGGGACCGTGAGCGGTCACGTAATCCAGACCTCTGTGCTGAGGCAGGACCAAGTAAACCTAGACCATACCTGACAGTGTTTGTCCAACCTGTTCTTCAAAACCTTCAAAGATGGTGATTCCGCAACCTCCCTTAGATGCCTATTCCAGTGCTTAATTACCCTTATAGCTAGAAAGTTTTTCTGAATGTCTAACCTTGCTGTAGATAAAGCCCATTACTACTTGTCCTACCTTCAATGAACATCACCATCCTCTTTATAACAGCCCATAACATATTTGAAGACTATCAGGTCCCCCCTCTGTCTTCTTTTATCAAGACTAAACATGCCCAGTTTTTAAATCATAGACCAGGTTTTCTAAACCTTTTATCATTTTCCTGGTGCTCCTCTCTCCTCTTTCTCCATATCTTTTTTTAAACTTTACCACTCAGAACTGGACACAATATTCCAGCTGAGGCCTGACCAGCACCAATTACCTTCTGTGTCTTATATACGAAACTCCTGCTAATTCACCCGAGGATATTAGTCTTTTCTGCAGCTGCATCACATCATAAGAACATCACTGACCTAAGTTCCGTCTAAGCTGCATGGCCGCGCAGCAGCCTATTAAGAGCTGCACAGGCTCTCAGGACTGTGGCGGGGAGAGGCGCCTCTCCCATAGCTCCAGCCCCAGAGCTGCCACAGCAGGGAGAGATGCTCTCCCCCAGCCCCAGCCCTGTCGCAGCCCGGGTGAGGCGCCTGTCTCGTGGCCCCAGCCCCGGACATGTCATGGCCGGGGAGAGGACTGGGGGAGGGGGGAGCTCTCTGCCTGCCATGGCCCCAGGGCAGCCTGGACCCCAAACCCCTCATCCCCAGCTGGAGCTCTGATCCGCCCCACACCCCAAACCTCTGCCCCAGCCCCGCACTCTGAACCCCTCAGCCCCATCCCTGCCACACATCACCTCCATATTGGTGCACATAACAAAATTAATTCTGCACATGCATGGGAAAAATTAGAGGGAACGTTGTCACTGACTCATATACAACCCCCAGATCTTTTTCAGCAGTACTACTGCATAGCTAGTTATTCCCCATTTTGTAGTTAGGAAGTAAAAATCAAATGCACAAGTGTAGTATGTTGTACTTGTCTTTACTGAATTTCATCTTGTTGATTTCAGACCAAGTCTCCAGTTTTTCAAGGTGATTTTGAATTCTAATCCTATCCTCCTTCATCTGCCTCTTGCTCGTAATGTATTTATAGAACCTCTGCTTACTGCCTTTTATGTCCCTAACTATGTGTAACTCGTTGTGCTCTTCTTTTGTACTCATCCTTCGCAATCTGTCCATGCTTTCACCTTTAGTAGGATTGCCTTTTGATTTGCTGGTCATTAAAGAGCTCCTGATGGAGCCATATTGGCCTCTTACTATTCTTCCTATCTTTCCTTCATATCAACATAGTTTGCTGTTGTACCTTTAATATCATTTCTTTGAGAAACTGTCTGCCCTGAACTCCTTTTTCCCTTAGATTTTCTTCCCATGAGACCTTACTTACCAGTTTTGAGTTTAATATCTGCTTTTTTGAAGTCCATTGTCTTTGATCTGCTGCTTTCACACTTTCCTTAATCTATCAGTTCATAATCACTTTTACCCAAATTGCCTTTAGATTTTGCAGCCAGTTGCTCCCTGTTAGTCAGATAGTGGTGCCAGCTCCTCTGTGTCGCCTATCACAGGCTATGGATATTATTGCCCTTGCATCCTCTTGTAACCAGTAGGCCCCAAAAGCTTTCCTCCAGACCATCTTATTCAAAGCCCACAGAGACTCCACCTCCCCAACTACCTGAATGGCCTTTCTGTTCTTTCCCTCTCTTCCCCACCAATGCACGGCTATTGCTGGGCTTCCGTAATGTGGAGGGCCTTCTATGGACCTCCCATAAAGTAGTGAATCTTGCCCCTTGTGTCTAAATATTGCCAAGGTCTGAAATCAGTTTGGGATGCACCTTACCATATATACTGCAGTATCTAGATACAATGACAAGAGTAAAGGGAGGGGAGTGGAAGGCTTAGTTCAGAATTTTCCTAAATATTAGTATAATTCAGATGCAAAATTGCTCTTTGAAATAGATTTATTTCTAAATGTAAATAATATAGATAATGTAAGTGTAGACCAGTGATTATTTTAAACCACACACAGGAAATGCAAGAATAAGAATAGGTTTTTAATGAGCTGTTTACTCTACTGCATGTTTAATTACATTGATTCTTTCAAAAATAGTAATAATGCTTAGCACTTTTATAGCACTTTACATTTTTTGAAGTGCTGTACAAACAATTGTGACTCATTAATCATTGCTGGGTAGTAAAACTGTGATATGAATAGTTACTACATCACTGGCCCTTACAAGTAGAGCAAGAACAAGTGCAAGATGTGAGAGCAATTTATGTTTAATTATACACAATCTGTGTGGCATTTGGCAAAAGACTGGAAACAAGTTGGCTAGATCTAATAGCATCATGTAAATGGATGAGAACAAAGCTAAAAGCACATTTCCCCTCCCTCACTATCTATCTATCTATATGTATTGAAAAGTTTAATATATAAAAAAGCAAAATCCAGCAGTCCTTCCTGCTCTGAACTAAGTATCAAAAAAGGATCATAAAAGAACAAGATCCATGAAAACAGAACCAGTATTTTTTAAAAATTGAGACACTTGAATACCTGATGTATTACATGTACTGTACTATTGTTCCGATCGTTATAATTTGTGTACAACTGCAAACTAAAGCTTTCTATACTAAAACTTCTTTTATTCTCCATATAATAGTATTTTGCCTTTATACAGCACCTTTAATCTCAAAGTACTTTTCAATCTTAATCTTCCAGATGATTTCATGATATCCTCTCACACTCAAGATACCGCTCTTAGAGAAGGGATCCCTGTTATTAGGAAGAGAAAAGTAGCAGTAATGGGGGATTTGATTATTAGAAATATAGATAGTTGGGTTTGTGGTGACTGGGAGAACCACATACTGAATTGCCTGCTGGGTGCAAAGGTTGTGCACCTCTCGAGACATTTAGATAGACTTTTGTGCATTGCAGGGGTGGAGCTTGTGGTTGTGGTATATGTAGGTACCATGACATAGCAAAAGTTAAAGCAAAGGTCCTGGAAGTCAAATTTAGGTAAGAAATTAAAGTCCATTCTCTGAAATGCTTCCAGTTCCACGTTCAGGGCCAGTTAGACAGGCAGAACTGCAGAGTCTCAATGCATGGATGAGATGGCAGTGTTCAGAGGAGGGATTTAGGCTTATTAGGAACTGGGGAACCTTTAGAAAAGGAGGAGCCTGGAAAGATGGGCTCCATCTAAACCAGAACGGAACCAGATTGCTGGCATGTAAAATTAAAAATGTCATAGAGGAGGGAAACAGCAGCAAGGGGTAAGACTCTTAACAAGCCTTGGCTACTTATTGTAGGGTCCCTGGGCTGGAACGCAGTGTAGAGGGTGGGCCTGGGTTCCCCTGCCAGCCATTGGGAAGTGGCACAGGGCACTAGAGACACCAGCCAGACAGCTGGTCAGGAAGGACTTTGATTTCTCTGGAAGAGGAGGACCCTTTCTAATATCTGCTGATTGTTACAATAATAGGAAGCAAGAGTTAGAGCTGTAGTAAAGATCCAGCAGGCCTTGCAGGGGGACAGAATGTATAAACCACACTGGAGAGACAAAGATTAGTGAGAGAAGGAAGCTGCAGAGGCAGAACTGAAGGGGCACAGAGGAGGAGGAATACTGGAGAGAATTGAACTGGGGTGACCTGAGAGCCAGACACAGGGGAACTGGAACCACGACAGGGAAATGCAAAAAGGAAGGAGAGAATTAAAGGGAAAACCGTGATTTATTGAGAAGGTGGAGATCCATTAATACAGAAAAGTGGAGAGAAGATAGAATTTGGAAGATAAGGCCCTAATCCAGAAAAACATTTTAAGCATGTCAGTAGCCTGATTTAGGGAATACTGAGATGCTGAAAGTTAAGCCCTTGTTTTATGTGCTTTCCTGGATTGGGCCTGAAAGATCATACTGAGATGTAAAGGAGAGAAGAGTAAGAAAATTTTGGGGATGAGGGAAGGTGTATGTACAACAGAGATACTACAAGGAGTATAATGAAGTTACAGAAAAATAAAAGTACAGATCATTTAAAAAAAGTTTTAAAAACAGAAAAAATTGCACACACAAAAGCCTGAAGAAAAATATACAGAAAGAAAGAAAAATAGCAGGGGAAAGAGAAAGCAAAACACAGGAAATACAGTAATTTTTGTCTTACTTAACTAAAAATTTGTGGGTTTACTTATGATTAATTCCCAGTCTCAGCTGCCACAACATCTGCCTTCAAACTCTAAGTGTTAAGTAATTATTTGTAAACTAATTAAGTAATGTGATTAACATGGTTCCTAAAAAGAGGTGCATTTTACACAAGTTGAAAAAGTAGAGTCACACATTTTGAACATTTTCCACACATTCCCTGGTTAGGATATTTTAGGAATGAGCTGTTAAACAGTTGTTGTGTTGCACCCTGCATGTAGCCTGATGGATGAAGAGATTTCTTTTTATAGGTTAAGAACATACGAACACTGGGTCAGATCAATGGTCCATCTAGCCCAGTATCCTGTCTTCTGAAAGTAGACGGTACCAGCTCCTTCAAAGGGAATGAACAGAACAGTACAACTAATGTGTGGTCTATCCCCTGTCATCCAATCCCAGCTTCTTACAGTCAGAGGTTTAGGGACACTCAGTTAAGGTTGCATCCCTAACCATCTTAGCTAATAGCCATTGTGAACTTATCTAATTTTTTAAAACACAATTATACTTTTGGCCTTCACAACATCTCCTGGCAATGAGTTCCATAGGCTGACTATATGTTGTGTGAAGAAGCACTTCCTTATGGTTTTAACCTGCTGCCTGCTAATTTCATTGGCTGACCCCTGGTTCTTGTATTATGTGAAGGGGTAAATAACACTTCCTTATTTACTTTCTCCAGACCATTCATGATTTGGTAGACCTCTATCATATCCCCCCATAGTCAACTGTTTTCTAAACTGAACAGTCCCAGTCTTTTTAATTTCTGTTCATATGGGTGCAGTTCCATACCCCTAATCATTTTATTCCCCTGCGCTGTACTTTTCCCAATTCTAATATCTTTTGCCAGAAGGGGTAACCAGAACTGCACACAGAATTCAAGGGGTGGACATAACAGATTTATATAGTGGCATGATGATATTTTCTATATTATTATCTATCCCTTTCCTAATGGTTCCTAGCATTCTGTTAGCTTTTTTTGCTGCTGCTGCTGCCTTTACCACACGGGTGGTAAAGGCAGCGGAGCTGCAACCAGTTTGTCCAGAGGCCAGAGCATTTAATCCACCCTGCGAGGCTGATGATTAGGTGTGTGGAAATTCAATCAGAGCCTCTTTTGTCCCTGCTGGGCGCTCCATGTGTGACTGAGCACTCAGCTTGAGGAGAAGCGGGCTTGCATCCCACTTCCAGAAGCAGGACTGTTTCCATGCATGGCTCTATCTGTTCAACGCTGTTTGGCACTCCAGGCAGAGGAAGTAGAGAAGGGATATCTGCTGCTCTTCCCAACAGACTAGGAGGCTGGAACACAGAGCCTTGGAATCCATGAAGGTCAGCTCGTCTGTGGGGGACTGAAAAGGGAACAGATGTTCCTTACTATTGTTAGATTTTTCTGATTGTTTTCACCAGGTTGTTAGCAGTAAAGTGCAGCATAAAAACATATTACTTTTTATTGGGAGTGTATGTAACAGAAAAAGCAGTCACTAGTAGCAGGATATGATTTACTGCGTTAGGACAAAGGTCTTGCCTGCCGAGAGAGAAATTGTATCACAGGAATTATTAGTAGAGACGCTAATGCCTTCCTTCAAAGGTATTTAGTCACTGTTATTTAATCCTGGGGTTAGGCATGTAAATCCCAGTTTTGGCTCCAAAAAACTCTGGCCAACTGTGTAGGTGCCTGAACTCACTTGGCACCTATATTTTTCAAGGTAGTATTTCCCTAGGGGCCTATGTTTCTGCCTTTGGGTATGTGCATTGCTGCCTCGCTCTAGTCCTCTGGACATCTATCTCCTGCCTAAGCCCCTGAGCAATTCAGAAATCGGATGAAGACAGGCATTTAGTCACTATGTCACTGATACGGTAGGCAAGCTCAGAGGCTGCCTACTTGATTGGGTCCCATTTAAAACCCAGCTAGAGAAAGAACCCACCTTATAGCTTTTAGCCCAATTGTTCGGGGACTCACCTGGGATGTGGGACAGCTAGCTTTAATTCCCCTCTCTGCCTGAAGTGGGGAGAGGATTTCAACAGGGTCTCCTACCTTTCAAGAGATGCTCTAACCACTGGGCTATGGATTATTCTGATGTAGGGCACCCTTAGTCTCTCCTATTGAAGTTGTTGCACTCTGGCTAACTATTGAAAGAGAAGTTGAAGAAGGGGGACTGGCCCTGGAGTCTCCCACCTCCCAGGTGGGTGTTCTAACCACTGAACTACCGAATCATTCCCATTTTCTTACTGACCCAATGACAAAAGGCAGTCATCCAGCTATCTGTCTAGCTGACAAGAGATTTCATTAGTATTAAATTGTAGTAAATATTAAGCTACACTCTCAAGGAATTTGTCCAAGAACCTTCCCTGGCCAATATCCATCTAGCACCATGCCAATAGGTGCGGTGTCCAGACTGTCCACTAAGGGGCAACCCACTGCAAGAAATATATTTTTCATGCAGAGTTTGAACAAACTTCTGCAAACTTCCCCAGCATCTCGGGTTGCTCCGGGGTGCGTATTTCCGTTGCTCTGACGCTGCCTTGAGCCTGGGGGTCGGATAGGAGAAAGCAATTTCCCCCCTGAATTGGGAGGAGAAGAAAGAAGAGAGGTTCTACAGCAGCAAGAAGCTTGGATTTAACTGGTCACTTTCACAGCACAAACACATTTAGCTGCCTTTGGCTCTGGGGTGAACTAAAAAGTTTCCTGAATGACTGGCTCGTGCTCGAGGACGGGAAGTGAGACGGAAGACTCTCCAGCTTGAATGAATTGCTGCTGTGCACTTTGGACCGCATTCCCTGCAGATGAAGTGTTAGTGGCAAAGGCACATTGCTAGCTGGGCTGTCAGTCTCCAGCCTGTCTCCTTTTTTGGCAGCAGCATCCCTGGGCTGTTGGTCACTGGCCATCCTTCCTCAGAGGCAGGAAGTCAGAGCCAGAGGGCCCTGATGGTGACCACACAACTCGGCAAGGTGATTAGCGCTAACCGTGATGACCAGAAAATGAAAGCCAGCAAGAGGGACAAATCTTTCTGTATTTTTCAGGCCGAGTATCTGAGCCGACTCCTGGAGAGCACTTCTGTGCTTGCGTAAAGGAGGGGAGAGGGCGCGGGTGTCTCCCGTTTTCTTGCGAAAGGATTCTGCAAAAAGCTGCGCGGACAGCGTGTGTAAAGTAGTCTTGTTTGGTCCCGTTAACTCTCCTCTTCCCCGGGCGGATCGGCCCCTGTGCAGCATTTTTCCGCACTGCTATTTCTGCTCTTTCGAAGAGGAGGGGGGAGACACTGCTGAGTAAGGCGGGGGGAAGAGCGAGAGAGACCTGCTGCGATCGGGTTACAGCGAGCCATGGGGGAGCAGAGGAGGGGCCGCTTGGCGAGGAGCAGCAGCGGGTCAGATGAAGTGCTGAAGCCATCCCGGGGGGGATCTGCTTTGCCTCTTTCCGCTGTCTTCTGGGCAAGCCCCGTGGCTTCCAGCGAGGCTTGGATACGCTAAGCCGGCTCCCCGGACGCGCTATGCCCCATCCCAGCTGCTGATCGCACACAGCGGGTGAGGGAAACCCCGGGAAACAGGTGCCCTCCTCTTCCTCCAGCTCCACGCTGCCGGGGTTGCTCTCTCACCAGCATTCACCCGCGGGACGCCTGGGCTGCAAGGACATGGGGCTGGCAGGGGCGAGCAGAGGGAGCCCGGCGGCCTGAACTCGGCCGTGCCCCCGCTCTCTGACGGCCCGGTGCCCGGGGGGCGCTGCACCCCCTGCTGCTAGAGGCGCTGATTCACATTGCTGCCCCCAGCGCTCCCCGCTGCCGCCCTGCGCGGCCGCCGCCGCCCTGATGGCTCCCGCTGACAGGCCGCTCGCTGGGAGCCGGGGCCGCCATGTGCCGCGCTGGCCGCTGCTGCTGCTCTAGATGCTCCTAGGGGCGCCCTGGCTGTGCGCGCCCGAGGCAGCCGCAGCGAAGCGGGGAGCGGAGGCGCGGCGGGGAGGCGGCGAAGCGGCGGCGGCGGAGGAGGCGATGGACGAGTCGTCCCTGCTGGACTTGCTGGAGTGCTCCGTGTGCCTGGAGCGGCTGGACACCACGGCCAAGGCGCTGCCCTGCCAGCACACCTTCTGCCGCCGCTGCCTGGAGAGCATCGTCAGCTCCCGCCACGAGCTGCGCTGCCCCGAGTGCCGCATCCTGGTGGGCTGCGGGGTGGACGAGCTGCCCGCCAACATCCTGCTGGTCCGGCTGCTGGACGGCATCCGCCAGCGGCCCCGGGGCGGCGGCGGGAGCGGCGGCGGCAGCCCCACGGCGCAGGGCAGCGCGGCAGCAGCGGCCGCCGCCGCCCCTGGCAGCGGGGGAAGCGACCCGGCGGCGTCGCCCGCCTGTCATCCCGCGGCGGCCACCGGCTCCCCCAGCGCGGCCGCCGCCAGCCGGAGCGCCCTGCTGGGAAAGGTGGGTACAAGCCGCTGCCTCTGCAGCGCCTGGGGCACGGCCCCCTGCCCCCAGCCCGCTCCCTCCTCAGGGCACCCCCAGCCCTCTGCCCTGCCCCCTCTCAGGCACCTCCAGCCCTCTGCCCTGCCCCCTCCACAGGCACCCCTCACCCCCAGCCCTCTGCCCTGCCCCCTCCTCAGGCACCCCTCACCCCCAGCCCTCTGCCCTGCCCCCTCCTCAGGCACCCCTCACCCCCAGCCCTCTGCCCTGCCTCCTCCTCAGGCACCCCTCACCCCCAGCCCTCTGCCCTGCCTCCTCCTCAGGCACCCCTCACCCCCAGCCCTCTGCCCTGCCCCCCCAGGCACCCCTCACCCCCAGCCCTCTGCCCTGCCCCCTCCTCAGGCACCCCTCACCCCCAGCCCTCTGCCCTGCCTCCTCCTCAGGCACCCCGCACCCCCAGCCCTCTGCCCTGCCCCCTCTCAGGCACTTCCAGCCCTCTGCCCTGCCCCCTCCACAGGCACCCCTCACCCCCAGCCCTCTGCCCTGCCCCCCCATGCACCCCGCACCCCCAGCCCTCTGCCCTGCCCCCTCCTCAGGCACCCCGCACCCCCAGCCCTCTGCCCTGCCCCCTCCTCAGGCACCCCTCACCCCCAGCCCTCTGCCCTGCCCCCTCCTCAGGCACCCCTCACCCCCAGCCCTCTGCCCTGCCCCCTCCTCAGGCACCCCTCACCCCCAGCCCTCTGCCCTGCCTCCTCCTCAGGCACCCCTCACCCCCAGCCCTCTGCCCTGCCTCCTCCTCAGGCACCCCTCACCTCCAGCCCTCTGCCCTGCCCCCCTCAGGTACCCCGCAGCCCCAGCCCTCTGCCCTGCCCCCTCCACAGGCACCCCGCACCCTCAGCCCTCTGCCCTGCCCCCTTCTCAGGCACCCCCAGCCCTCTGCCCTGCCCCCCCACAGGCACCCCGCAGCCCCAGCCCTCTGCCCTGGCCCCTCCACAGGCACCCCGCAGCCCCAGCCCTCTGCCCTGCTCCCCCCTCAGGCACCCCTCACCTCCAGCCCTCTGCCCTGCCCCCCTCAGGTACCCCTCACCCCCAGCCCTCTGCCCTGCCCCCCCCAGGCACCCCGCACCCCCAGCCCTCTGCCCTGCCTCCTCCTCAGGCACCCCGCACCCCCAGCCCTCTGCCCTGCCCCCCCCCTCAGGCACCCCGCACCCCCAGCCCTCTGCCCTGCTCCCTCCTCGGAGTTCAACTCCCCACGCACCCAGTCATCTGCCCTTCCTGCTCCTCGTGGACTCACTCATCTCCCCAGTGTCCCTGCACCCTTACCCCACTTCCCGACACCTCTCGCTCTGTTCACTCGTTCCCTTCTGTTTCCTTACGCACCTGTTTCCCTACACACTCACCCTCTGTTGGACACCCCTTCTTCTAGCAGTGATCGTGCAGATACAAACTTCATGTCAGGCTTTCCCTTGCTGCTCACATACATGCTTCCGATCCTTGTATTTCCCTGTCCCCTGTATCTACACACATCCCTTACCCTCAGTTCCCCTGCACACATCTTCTTCCCATTCCTCTTTCTCTCCCTGTAGAGGAGGAAAGAATCTGTTTAATTATTCCTCATCTCAGGCCATTTGGGAGATTATTGCTGTTTCATTTATGTTGTTTATTGTTGCTTTTTTTCAAACTAAGGGAGGCTTTGACGTTAGTATTCAGAGTAGATTTGAGAATCTCAAACTAAAGTTCTCAGTGGGGGAAGGACAAACTGTCAGTAGAGAGATTGGAAAATATTACTTTGGCTGTGCTGTTGCCACGGTCTTGGCAGTGTGTTTTAGGGGATGGTTGTTGCTTGCATGGATGTTTACATTCCAACATGGGAAAGTATGTTGTATTTCCCTCTGTACTGATATTAGTTTATATAGATTGCAGAGCTTGTTTTCTGTGGCAATTGGTCTTGTTCATTGACTTAAGACTTAAAAACTAGCCTTTTCTCTGTCACCTTGCCTCATCATTTTAATGACTGGTGTCTGAGAATAGTTTTTGAGACAAGAAAACATAATGGTTGCTAAATGTGAAAGATGTAATCAAAGATTAAAAGGGCCACACACATTCTAAAATCTTTAAAATACATACTGCATTATGATTTCATTTTTTAAAATGTAATGTATTTCAGTAGGATATCCCATGTTAAACTTGTCAGTTTGGTTTGTCTCTATAATTAGATTTCCTGGTACATGTGGTGTTCTAAACTTAGTCAGACTCCAGCCCAATCTATACACATTTTAAAATAGTGATATGACTTGTAATCATTGCTGTAGCAACTCACTGTTTAACTGTGCTAAAAGTGTTACACAGCACACCATCGCACTGTTGTACAAACTAAAATTTCACACGACTTGTTTCTACTGCTCTATATACTTTACACTGAAATGCAAATACAATATTTATATTCCAATCTATTTATTTTATAATTATATGGTAAAAATGAGAAAGTAAGCAATTTTTCAGTAATACTGTGCTGTGACACTTCCATATTTTTATGTCTGATTTTGTAAGCAAGTAGACTTTAAGCGAGGTGAAACTTGGGAGTACACAAGACAAATCAGACTCCTGAAAGTAGTCTGGAAAGGTTGAGAGCCACTGCTATAGGGCATAACTTTAGAACAGCCCTGAAGCTGCTCTGCATTACTCCAGAAACCAGCATGGCTCCCAGACTGAAGGGCTGCAGTGGGGGTTTAGCCACTGCTTCCCCCCACCCCTTCCCCAATCACAGCCCAGGAGGCTGTGGCCGCAAGAAAAGCCCCTGGTGGCTGCACGTGGCCACAGTGGCTGCATTTGAGAAACGCTGCAGTGGGTATTTCAATGTGATATTCTTTGGGACCCATGCTAAGGTTTTGAAGTTGTGCCTTCAGGAAATGATGGGAAATTCCATGAATTGTTTTCTATAAATGCAAATTTGGAACCTTACTGTGAAGTATGTTTGGGAATGCTTTGGGGATGATAGGTCCTTTTACTCAACTGTGTCCACATGCTATATGATATTCAGGTATTTAATAATGATTTCACAATTTAAAGAACCCAGTTTTCTTTAAAAGGCAACTGTCCTTTATTTTTGTAGATACTTTTAATAAAATTTCAAACTTAGGCTTGATAGTTCATGATGTCAGAGTAACTCTTTTGAGATCAGATGTTAAAGATTATATAGTTT
This sequence comes from Chelonia mydas, assembly GCF_015237465.2. Lineage (NCBI taxonomy): Eukaryota > Metazoa > Chordata > Testudines > Cheloniidae > Chelonia > Chelonia mydas. The sequence goes on along the minus strand of NC_057849.1, from coordinate 110,982,065 downwards.
AAAATGAAGTTTATAGTCATTCGATCATTTTAAAATATGAAAATTCCCATGATCATCTGAATGTGTGTTTTGAGCTGGAAATATTTTATACTTTTGGACTTCTATTCTGCAAAGGGATTCACGTGGGACTGGGAGGATCCTTATGCCTGCATGGCTCCTGTTGCACAATCAGGCTCTGAATAAACATGCAATGAAAAAGACAGTTTCTGTTCTAAAGAACCCACAGTCTAAATGAAGACAAGACGTTGCAGATCTGTGTTTGTAACACACAGTGAACTGTGTGGTAGGGAGGGGAAGAAGATGAGGGTCTCTGGGTAGCTGTTATAGGAATACCTGAGTATATAGGTTGTGTGCACGATTGGAAGGGATTGAGTGTTAATTATTAATATTAATGAATAACTTTCTAACAAGTCACCTCCCTAGCAATTAATGTGATACACTGTACAGCAAGGAATCTTTCAGCGTTCAGGCACGCTGTTGCATTCTAATGCTGATCACCTTGCCTGATCAACCCTTTTTGGGGGGGCATTTTACACACTGTTATGGTGCTTCCTTGAAACTTTTTATGCAAGTGAATTTGGTAGAAAGTAATATTGCTCCTAACACTTAGTCACATTCTAGCTTTTATGATGAACGACTACAGTTTTTCCTTCTTTCCACTAATGAATGTCTGAGCAGAGTGTTTCCATGAAACTGTTAGTTTAGCCTTTTGAATGACCTTTCAGTTTTATCTATGAAATCAATGCAGTGTTCCTGATTCTTACAAAGTTCATTACAGTGAAAGAAAGTCTGAACTAATCTCCTTTTAAAAAAAGCAACAGGGGAGAATAATCCTCCTTAAAGCTGCTGATACAGCTGATTGCCAAGCTTTCCTGAAAACAAAATACAGCATCTCTATCTGTGTTAAACAATAGGTGGTACAAAACTGCTTAGAATGAGGCTTTCTGTGATCTGACTGTGAAGAGCAGATATCATTTGGTCTTCTGTTATAGCCTTTAGAGAGACAAGGTGGGTGAGGTAATACCTTTTATTGGACCGACTTCTGTTGGTGAGGGAGACAAGCTTTTGAGTTTACACAGAGCTCTTCCTCAAGTCTGAGTGTGTCACAGATAAATACAAGGTGAAATGGATTGTTCAGCATAAGTAGTTAACACACATTTCAAGGGACCATTCAAAGTGAAGTGGCTTGTTAACACCTCTCCAGTCATAGAGAGGAAAAGATGGGGGGAAAGGCTGGGAGGTAGGAGGAAAAAGGTAGGAGGAAAGTTAGTGGGTTGTAGATTGTTGTAATAAGCCATAAATCCAGGGTCTCTGTTCAGTCAGTGATTTTTAGTATCTAGTAAAGTTCTGTATTTAAGCTCCCAGGTTCATCTTTTGACGGTTTTGTGCAGGTTTCCTTTGAGGATGAGGACTGAGAGGTCAGATTTCAGGGTAGCAGCCATGTTAGTCTGTATTTGCAAAAAGAAAAGGAGTACTTGTGGCACCTTAGAGACTAACAAATAAATTTGTTAGTCTCTAAGGTGCCACAAGTACTCCTTTTCTTTTTGAGAGGTCAGAGTGATCACTTTGTGAAAAATGGTCACCCACAGGTGGCATGGTGTTTTTGTCTTTTATCATTTTTCCTGTGTGAGTTATTCAAGAGCACAGTGATTGTCCAGTTTTATCCACAGTAGTTGTTACTGGGTTATCACAACATGTGATGTACTTCATCCAATGCACTAAATGTCCCAGTAACAACTGTGTGGGTGAAATGAGACAATCAGTATGCTCCTAAATGAACTCACATAGAGCTCTGTGTAAGCGCGAAAACTTGTCTCACTCACCAACAGAAGTTGATCCAATAAAAGATATTACTTCACCCACCTTCTCTCTCTAGTATCCTGGGACCAACATGGCTATAATAACATTGCATACAACAGTTACAGCCTTTGACAACTTGGCTGTCTTGGAGGATATTTTGAAATGGTTTCTAATTTCAGCTGTTGCTCTAGATTTGTCACTTTCTGATATCAAATGGAAATCACACTATTTTTCACAGTTTAATAGCTTCATATCTTGGGAAGTGCTGTCATAGAAATGAGGTATTATCAATATAGTTTTTAGTTAGGGAAGAACACTATTTGCAGGTGAAGAATAATGACACAGAGCCCAAGGTCAGTTATGTCAAACTTCACTCTTGTTTAGAAGACATTCAGATTGATATGTTAGAAATGTATGCTTGATGTGTATTCTCTCAGAATTTTAATTAACCTTAAAATAAAGCAAAAACACCCAGCTAAGGCTTTGATAGAGAAGTCTATGCTTTAATATATACACATTTAATTTCCCACAAGTGTAATGTTGTAGAAGTGGTATTTTTCAGCTTCAGAGTGGGTGTTGTAAAGTGTGTAACATTTTGGCAGAACTTTGGGTTCTGTGCGTTGCTTTAGCCTCTCTTTGGCAAGTATTCTTTTGCAACCTTACAAATATTTAGTAACATTTTATTAAGAGTGCTGAATTATAATTCAACAGGGAGTTGTTATGAAATGTTGTTATGAATATGTGGATATTCTTTTCTTTATTCTAGGGATAAGTTGAACTCTGGAAATATTTCAGTTACCCAAGAATATATGGTTTGGATCTGCTTTATAAACATTAAGATTCTGAAGTGTTTTTACCTGAACTAGATACTTCAGATTCTGTTCACATGAAACTGTGTGCGACCTTGGACTAGTCTGTGCCTCAATTTCAATGTATAAAAAGGTGACAGTATAGATCCCCAATTTTTAAAGCATTTTGTTATAATCAGATTAAGATGCTGTGTAAACGCAAAGTAGTATTATACAGAGGTTTGGAAGCTGAAAGCACATTGGAAGAATAAGAGGAAGTTCAGAAACTGTTAGAGTGCCTAGGGGATAAAATAGGAGGCTAAGAGTGGTTTGTAATGGTAGCAGCATTAGATACAAGGTTATAATATATTAGCTCTTCTGTTTCCATTACCATATAGAACTGTGTTGGGAATTCAGGATCTATCAAGAGTAAATGGCTCCTTACATCCCTAAGATAAATTTTTTCCCATTGTTTTAAACAATTCATAAAGTGTGTAGTTTAGGATTTTTCTGGTCATACTAAGATAACACACTTGAGACTGTGGAACTCTCGTAGGAACTAAGGACCATTACAAACCTTGTCACCTTCTGCTTCAGGTCAAGGCACACTTATATATACACCCCGTTCACCCCACCTTCCAAAATAAAACACAGCACACACTATTCTCCGTCTGAGGAGAGGATGAGAGAGAAGACAAACCACAGGTGACAGATGTTAGTCACATTGCTTAATACACTACTAGAAGGTGCTCAGATAATATGGGGATGAGGGTGGTATAAGAATAGCATCTCAGCTGGTATGAGTTAAGCAACTGATATATAGTATTTTCCTTATTTTTCATTGAATGCTTCGTCCATATATCAGATTTGGGGAGGAGGGGTATTTCACCTTTTCAAGGTGCAGAAATCCGCAATTTACAAGCCCCTGCACCTATGGGGAAACTTGCTGCTCAGAGCTTCTCTGGAATTCCTGCCAGTGGAGGGAACAGCTTTAATTTGTGGCCAGGACTTCATAGTAGCTTTAATGGTAGAAACTTCCTAGGAGTGAAGCATAACATTTCCTAGGAGCCCAGTGTCAGGCCAGATCATCTATGTACTTTCTAGGCCCCTGGGCCAGCCCCCTTGTGGGGGTGGTGACCGGCAGGAAGGGCCAGCTCCATCCCCAGGCCAGCTGTGGTCCTAGCCGCAGTGCCGCTCCGCCTCCAGGCCAACTCCAGCCTCAGCGGCGCTCTGCCCCCAGGCCAGCTTTGCCCTCATTCCCTCTCCACCCCAGCCCAGCTCCGCCTCTCGCTCCAGCTGCTCCCCCATTCCTAGTTCTGCCCCCAGCTCCACATTCATCCCAAGCTCCTCTTCTGAGGAAGCCTTGGCCATGCAGAATTGGAGGGGGTGCGTGGACAGATTCTGTTACTGATAAGTGGAGGGTGTGACAGGAAAAGTTTGGGCACCACTGTTCTAGGCTGCAGCTGGCAAACTTGGGTCCACTGTGGAGTGGAGGTTGTAGGCATTTTGCACTGCTGTGCTTCCCATCTAGGTGGACTTTTCACTACTAGGGGCCCACAGCCTGGGTTCTGCAGGAGGAAGTGAATTAAGCCAAGCATTTACATGTCTGAATCTGAGAAGATCATGTTTATGTAGCCTAAAACTTTTAGGAACAATAGAGAGAAAAAAAGCACATACGTTGCCTTAATATTGAAGAAAACCCTGAGTCCAGCTTTTTAGGTATCTAATTCATGAAGAGGGTAGCATCACACTTCCTAACAATATCTGATCAGCTGATACACTTTATTTTTCTGCCTCTGATTCAGATTTTTTTTCTTGTAGTGCTATAGTTTTGCTGGAAACTGCCCTGAATTTAAACAAAAATGTAATCTAAATCTCTCAACTTGAACCTTTTTGACTTTCTTGATTGTATCTGAAAGACATGTTTCTGCACAGGAAGGTTAAAAAGTGTCTTAAAGCATTTTAAAAAAAAACAGCAAAAAGCTCTGGGATTTTCATTTATTTTTCTATGTTCCAACCCCATTAAAGAAAGCCGAAGTATCAGAAGTGCGCGTGTGTTAGAGGAGATGGGAAATGCTAGGGAGATGCATCAGATGAATTTATAATATACTAAATTGTTATATATATATATATATAAGAATAAAGAAAAGGAGTACTTGTGGCAAGGTGCCACAAGTATTCCTTTTCTTTTTGCGAATACAGACTAACACGGCTGCTACTCTGAAACCTGTCATTATGCAAGGCACTGAATTTAGCCGTATGGAGTGGAAACCTATCAACTTCATTTTAAATTTGTTAGTCTCTAAGGTGCCACAATTACTCCTTTTCTTTTTGCGAATACAGACTAACACGGCTGCTATTCTGAAATATATAAGAATGTCACCGTTTTCAATTGTCAACTTTAAGCCCATTATGTCTTGCAAAAATCAAATAGTTTGTTCTGTTTTACCAAACTTTCAGATATTGCTATTATCTTTTGGTAACTAGCTAGAGAAATGTTTGATGAACTATTGAATATTTGACTTTTTCATTGGTGGAATTAGTTCACTTCAGATTGGAATCACTAACAATGGCCTGAGTCAAAGTGAACATAGAATAAAAAGATGACTCTGGAAGGGACTTTGTGCAATGACTGTAGTGGATTCAGAACTATTATATTCATCTGTAAATCAGTGACAACAAATCTAACAGATACCGTAAGTGATGCCTTTGGAAACCAGAGTCACTGACATGTTTGAGCATACTGTACAAATAAAGTATTTCAAGTATGATGAACAATACCAATATTAAAGAGAGGGCTACTCTTTGCTGTGGGTAAAGTGTGACAGATGTGGTGGGTGACATGATATTGTATGACTGACTTCTGAATGATGTATTAGAAGAGAGCCTAAATACTGTACACTTAACCAATGCACAGCATTCTTTCTCAATGATTCAGGGTTGTATATATCACTAAACATAACAATATTTAGTTACTGTTGTTCAGTAAGTAGCCACTCAAAGATAAAATATATAAGCTAGGAAGTATGTTAAACTCTGTGTTCTACCCAAATTCTAACTCTGGTAATTCTTCCCTTTCTGTCCTAAACTGTTGTGTAGTTTTGCTGTTTTCTGTTTTGGGAGGCAGCGTGGTCTGGTTCTTAAAGCTTGGAACGGGGACTTAGGAGATCTGGGTTTATTCACAGTTCTGCCACTGACCCTGAGGAAGTTGCTTGAACTTCAGGTTCCCCTTCTGTAAAGTGGGGATAATAATGCTTACCCACCTCAGCTATCCCTCTGAAACCTGTACAGTGATTTGAGATCTTCAGATGAAAGGTGCTGCATAAGTGTAAAGTTGTTATTAAAGAATTTGGGATCATATGAAATGAAAAAGTACTCTCCATATTGAAGATTTTACTATTATTTTCTGTCTATTGATAAAATTTAGTAAAGTTGCCTTTTTTGCTTCTGGGGCATACTGGTATAACATATAAATATTCCAGTAACCTATATATATAAGGGTGTGTCTACATTGCATTGCATGGGTGTCTATGCTTTTGGCAGCATACATACCCACAGTAGGGTTGTCAATTTTGGTTGAATATATTCCTGGAGGTTTCATCGCATGACATAATCTTTAATTAAAGATTAAGTCTTTAATTCTTGGAGACTCCAGGACAGTCCTGGAAGTTTGGCCAACCCTAATATAACCCTCCCTAGCACAGGAATCAATAGTAGAATAGCCTGTGAGGCACAGTTTAGGGAAACAGACATGCCTGAAGAGTGTGGATACTCGAATATGCATCCTACACACTAGCTACTTGCCTAAGCTGTGCTTCTCGTCTACACTGCTATTTTTACCACTGTCGTTACTTTCTTAATGCTGGAGCCTTTCCCTGCTGCAGGAAAAGACTCCCCCTGTGATGAAAGTCTCTGGCAGGGGAGAGGCAATGGGGAAAATGACCCACCTGCTGTCTCCCTTCTTCTAGAGCCTTTCACTAACATGTGTAGCTACACGGTGCTGTGTGGATGCAGCCTGCTTTTCACTGCACCATGTACCTTACACACTGCTACAAGTGGTATGTAGTATAGACATAGCCTAAATTCCATAGCAGGACACAGTATTCCTTGTTTCTAATCTTAACAGCTTGTACAAAGACGTAACTCCTGTTGTTGGCCACATGCCCAGCAGGTCAAGCTCTGTAGATATGTTGGCTTTTAATGTGTGTGTGTCTGTTTTTGCAGGTCAGTGAGGCTATCTGTTTGTGATATAATCCTTCCCTGACAACAGAAACCATGCAGTTTATTGACCAAAATGGCAACATAAAATATTAAAACCCTGGTATATTTATATCTGTGTGTAGATCATGTAGACTCTCAAGGCTTTTTCTTACCATCTAGAGCTATTTTAATTTACTATCTTATCATTTTAACCTAATCCAGTTACTGGCTGAATCTTTTCTGCACCCCTGGCTTGAAGTGGATTCCATAATATACAGGGTTTACAGTTTGGTTCAGTGGCTCTCAGCACCTCCACTATAAAAATTGTTCCAGCACCCCTGCAAAGTCGGCTTTGATATAAGTGGATTCAACTCTAATAAAGCTATTGGGCACATACCAGAGCTGAATTTTGCCTAGTCTTTTCAGTGTTTATATTTTCCAACAGTTTTTTCGTAGTGTGGGAGCACGCTCTTATGGAAGGGCCCAAGATTTGTTCAGCTAGTCCAAGGATGTCTTGACAAAGGAGAAGAATAGTGGGAATGGAGAAAGCTGCATGACCTTGGATCTGCTACAACTCTCACTGCAATTGTGATCCTGCTCCTGGGGAGAAAACAACAGGAGCGCCTGAGAGTCATCTGTCATTTATCTCTACTTTCATAACAACCCCCTGTGCCTGCAGCTACAGAGCTGTTCACATATAGAGGTATGCAGCCTTGGGCAGTGCTTACTAGCCTGAGCATCTCTGAACTGATCCTGTGGCACTGAGACCAGGTGGAAGAGAACATGGAACCACCTATGGAAGCTCCCAGTGCAAGCAGGATGTAGCTTTCTGGTAAGGGAAAGACAAGGATGGGAAGTCACAATATAAGTCAGAAAAAATAATAAAAATTAGAAAAAAAACATACACAACAAAAGGATGAGAAAGAAAGAAAAAAGACTAACGGCAGAAGAGAGAGAAGATAGAGGGGGAAAAAAGATGGGAACCATTGTGCTAATGCATGGTGTGGTGGACAGGGGACAGTAAACCCAGCTGCATGCTTGGTTCTCTTTCATCAGTATGTTTCTCCTCCAGACATTAGATATAATGTTTTTTCCTGGCAGTTCTTGGGGTTACTGATCCTTTAGTTTTAATCAATTGATTGTGTTGCACAACAGCTGCACTCACACGCCAGTTGGCTCCTGTTTGCAGAAAGTATACGTTTTTATTGATTGGAGAAAGATGATGAAAACACTTTTAAAATATGTTTAAATACAATTCAAAACAAATATAACATGTGACTGAATGTTTACCCTAAACCCAGTCACTCGCTGATTGGATGCAGTCCTTGACTGCTTTATCACATCCAAGTATATGTAATTTGATAGATTTAAGATTCTGCTTAAAGAACAAAATTTAAAACCAGAATTACACATAACCTGAACTCTTTATGTAAGCGTAGTAGATTTGGGTCTTAACTTGTTTTTTCCCTTTTAAAGGATTAGATTGCAAGTTGGATTTGTCTGTTCCTGTTCCATTAGTACTGTGCTGATTTTAATGTGATTTCCATCGTTCTGTTTTTGTTCAGTCCATGGGTACAGAATGGTAGCATTGTTTGAAGAGTCCTCTCTCCAGTCAAAATAATAATAAAAGAATTTCCATAGAGGTCTCTATCTTGTCCTGTTTTGGAAACTACAAAATTTAGCAACCCTGTGAGCAGTTGGATCAAAAGAGAGAAGGCATATTACATATTAACATATTAAGTCCATATTAACTTTAAAAATAGATAAATGGGAAAAAATTCTTATATTCTGTAAATAACAAAATGTAGTTTGATTAAATGACTTTAATTGGAATTTTCACAGAAGCATGATATGATTATCAGGAGGGTAATTGTTCTGTTAGTTGTAAAACTATTTCCTAATTTCTTGCAGATGAATAACATCTCATTTTGGGGAAGATTGGGGAATAATGACTTCATCATGTTAGTGAAGCGTTTGCCCCTCTGTTTGCTGTCAACTGGGGTTTGATTTACCATACAAGTGAAATAAATGCTGTTTGTGGTTTTAGTGAGTGCATTTCCATGTGTGTAGTCAGTAATTGTGGGAAGAGGTCATTCATTAGTTTGTGCTTGGAATGTGTTTCCGTTATTACAACAACATGCCCAAGACATTGATTAGTCAATCAACTTAGCATTAATATTTATTTTTCAGGTGTTTTTAAAACCTGATTCAAAACTGTGGATTAGACATTTGCCCTCTGTGAGCTTTAAAATGACTTGCTTTCATGCGATAACAAATACGAGTTTCAGTTTAAAAAAATTCATGACTGAGTACTTGCTGGTTTGTTATCAAAATGCTAATGATTGTGCTAGAGTCTCAATTTTTGTCTGAGGGAGGACTAGAATAGACACAGTCTCTGAATAATGGCCTTTGTAATATTTATTTAATACCTCACTGAGCTGCACGAACCTTTCCCCATGTGGGTAGAAGTTCATTTACTTACAACTGTTGATGTTTGTTAAAATGAATGTAGGAGCAAGGGCCCAGATTTTAAAGGTGTTTAGGCTTTGCCGTGCTCAGTATTGCACTGCCTAACTGATTTAGGAGCTTGAATCTCATTTTCAAAAGTGATTAAGGCAGGAGTTTAAATCCCATCAGCCGTTGATGGGATTTTAGCTTGTAGGTGCCTAAATACTTTTTGAAAATAAGATTTAGGCTCCTAAATCAGTTAGGCATTGTGATGATGAACACAGCAATGCTTAAATAATACCTTTAATAATCTGGGCCAAGATTTATAATTTTCAGCATGTTGCTACATCTTTTCCACAGATAAAAGATATTGAAATTCTATCAAAACAAGAGACAGTATTGACTTCGGCACACTCCATTTTGATTGTGTGTGTTTGTTTAAAAAAACCCAAAAGTCAGCCAGTGTTTTGGTTCTGTGATTTTCTAAAAGGACAAGTACACTTACATTATCTAGTATGATGTGGAGTAATGTTTAGCATGTGCTGATTTCAAACTAAATCAATGTGAAAACTTTTATTTTTTGTGAACTACTGTATCAAAGATGATTTTATGGATTTACTTTTTTTCTATTTCTAGCTGCATTTTGGAGAAATTTCTAACCCAGCTGCATTTTTTATGGTGCCTAACTGCTTATGAAATTTGAAATGATGATTATTGTAACTTTTCAAAGTTTGCAACAGTTTCATCTCCTTCACGATACCAATATATTTTCTTTTGACGTAATAGTGGTAGTTATTTTAACTTAGAATGGTTTGTTTTTGTTTGGCTGGTTTCATTTTGTATAACTTCCGGTATCTATACATGAAGAGATCACAAATTAAAGATTTGCCACAGCCCTTCTGATTGCTTCCGTGTAGAATTTGGAACTATCATGAAGTATTTGGGCTGTGATGACTTTAAAATATTATAGAATTTTTCAAATATTATACTTTGCTAAGAAACCTAGACTGTTTCTTCCAGTGATCTCTAAGGGTTTTAAATAATGTTTTTCATAAATGATGTTCAGATTTGTGCTGGATGGGTCTGGGTCCGTGCTCTCCCAACAAATGTTAACAAGTATTGAAGACTAGTATTCAGTGCACATATTTCTCCACATTTGAGCAGTCCCTCCCTCCCTCTCTCTCTAGTTCTCTAACTAGGCAAGGAGTAAAAGAAAAAAAAAGAGAGGGTGGGAAGGATCCCAACCTCCCCTATTGTGAATACCGTATACACTATACAGGCAAGATGTATGATAAATTATGCAAGGATTTACACATTGTCATTCAGTCAGTTTTTTAAAGAACTATTTAACAACCGTCATTTAAGAGTCTTTTAGGAGTCATTTAAGAGTCTTGTATATATAGGTTGGTTAGTTTGATCTTCGGTGTTTCCATTAGGCATTTCCCAGAATTAAGGCCCTGTAATTTAAATATAGTAATCTAAATTTGATACTGATATGAACCACCTGCCAAGTTTATTGTCACATGTTTGTGAACTCTCTTTCACTCACTACTTTCCCTCAGTTAAAAACTGTAGCCATTCAGTAGTTATCTCAGCTTGGCCACTTCATTACAATCTGTCATTCTAGAATCCCAAAATTCTCTCTCCCTTACGGTGTCTCTAGTTCAGGGATTGGCAACCTTTGGCACACGGCCCATCAGGGAAAGTCGCTGGTGGGCCAGGACGATTTGTTTACCTACAGCATCTGCAGGTTTGGCTGCTCGCAGCTCCTACTGGCTGCGGTTTGCTGTCCTTGGACAGTGGGGGAAGCGGACTTGCCCCATACACCCAGCATTATTTAAGTGGGTATAGGCTACAAAAGGATTCAAGAACTCTGTATAACCTCTCATCTGATTAAACAATTTTATTAATCTTTATTAGCAAACAAAAACTACATTTCATGACAGTTAAGACAGTAGGACTTGTCCCACACACCCACAACCTTGAAAGCATGAACATAAGAAGTTAAGGGAAAGACTTATACTTTCTTTGCCACTTTCGTGTTGCCAACAACATAGTTGATAACACACTCCAAGATGCAATATGGAGGTGTGCTGATAGGCATGAGTCTTTCTCCACAATTTTCTTTTCTCTTATTTCCCTGCTTTTAAATTTTTGGCTGCGAGGGATGTGTCCTGCCACAACCTTAACTGTCCCAAAGTGTAATTTTTGTTTGCTGACTTCCTAGTTTGTTTGTTTGTTTTTTGCTGTACCTCAGCACATAGCTTCCCAGCATCAGGGAGAAGAGGGTCTGCCTGCCTGGCTGGGAATTGGAGAGAGAAACTGCTGCTGAAGTTGCTCCTGACTATGTTGACTCTCCTGAAGAGTATGAAAGTCTGTGACATGCCTTGGTAAATTTTGTGTTTTATTATGTTTTATCCCCATTTAAAAGTTATTGAAAATAAGTACCCGAAGAGCAAGCCTCCATGTTAAGCAGTGATAACATAAACTCAGCTGGGGGAAACTTCCATCAAATCACTTTCCAAAATATTCCACAGCCTCTTTTGAACTTCTGGGAAATGGATACAGCCAGGAACAACTGTGGCAGCAAAGTGTGCATGACTGCATTGCATGCACAGATCTGCCTATTGCTCTCTCCCTTCCTTTTCAGTATGAGGCATACTGCTCAACCTTCAAATGTACCAAGTAGAAACACCTCCAAGTGTGACAAATGCTATCTTGGCCAATGCCAGGGGTTGAACCAATGACCTCCGAAGCTAAAAAATAACATGAATATTTACAGATTGGTCTCTAGAGCAAGGCTTTTGAATTGAGAGTTATCACAGACTTTCAGCCTCTGTGGATTGGGCACAGAGAGGGAGATAGAACACACACACACGCAGACTGACTAATAGGTTATAAAAGCAAAATGTGTGACAGATGACTGAAATATGAAGCATGGATATTATGGTGATTCATGTAATAACTTACAGATTCATAGATTTTAAGTACAAAACTTATTTTAAAGAACTCTTCTCACTGTGTGACTCATAGTCTACCATACCGTCCCCCTACATAGAAAAACAGCAGGGTTTGAACCTCTTGATTTTTATATCCCTAGTAGGCCTTTACTGTTTGAGCTACAAGAGTAATTGGTAGCCTGTTTGCAGACCAGTCTCTGGAGGAGCATTTGACACACACTTTCCCAGTGGGGTTACACAACTATTTATGAGTCAGCAATAGAATATTGGTGATTAAGTGGTTTATAGTGTTTAGACATAAAATAACCCAATCTGGATTAACTCAATCTGAAAGGCAGTGTGTGGTAGTGGATAAGATAGCGATGTGTAATGTTAGAGATCTGGCTTCTGTGTCTGTGGTGACCTTGTATAAACTCTCTGCTAACTTATTTTAAAAATGGGTGGTGGAGTGTTCAACAGCTCTTCCCTGGCTGCTTTCCAGTCTCAGGGTCATGGCTGTAGCCAATAATAAAGGTGCTGAATTGCATGGGAATCTAAACAGCACTTAGAAGAGGTGAGATTTGAATTGCAGATCCATTCTTTCCCAGCTCAGGAGACTTTCCTTTCTGCTAGAGGAATATTTGGTCACCATGGGGGGACTCTCTCTCACTTTTACCCCTGAAAGGGAGGGTTTACCTTGGCCCACGTATTTTCTGTTAAGGCTAAAGAGTTATACAATTCTTTCTAGAAAAACACTGCCGATGTAGAACTGATATTCTAAGAATCAGCTACAACGCAACACAAAGGGCAGGTCCCAGAATATGTTAGATTTCTTGCGAATGTAGTACAAAGCAAAGTGAGAGAATGCAATGGGTGAAAAAAACACCAAAGGGGTGATTTCTGAATTCTTATTATTCTGTTTATCAATTCATTTTTCATCAAATCACCACAAGAAAGTAAAATTGTGCTCAAAGTTTATATTCTTTATTTTGGTTTTTCCTATTGCAATGAGATTTTCCTATTTTAACAAAATAAAGGTTTGTTATTATTAATCATGTTTATTACAATGTCTAAGGGCAACCAAGAATAGGACCCTCTTGTGCTTATCATTGTACAAACACAGAATAGTAGATGGTCCGTGCTCCCCAAAGAGCTTACAATCTAAATGGATAAGACAGACAGAGGGTGAGGGAATCTAACACACAAGTAGAATGAACAATGGGATGGCAGCAAATATCATGTTAGTTCCATTATTATTAATTATTAATTATTATTATTATTATTATTTTATTATATTATTGGGTGGGTTTATGTAGGAGGGGATAAGCTAAATGGAAAGAAAAGAGAGGGGGAGGGAGTAAGGAGGACAGGCCAGGTGAAAAGAAAGAAAGAGGGAGAGGTCTAAAGTGAAGCTTAGGTGAAGAGACCATGAATGAGAGAGAGGAAGAGGGTTGAAGCAAACAGCCAATTATCAGAAGAAAGCGAAAAACAAATATAGCTAATGACTATCCCCTCACGGATCTTAACAGTCCAGCCCCATGGTTTTGACCTTCTACGCCATCTTTGGTTAAAGCTCATTCGCTTCTGATGGGGAATGTAGATTGATCAGATGTGCTGCTAATGACTTTAAGTGTGTCCTTCTGAATTCCCCCTTGCCACTGTGGTTAGTTAGAAGATGTAGGCATAGGTGCTGGAACTACGGGGGAGAGGGGAGTGCTGCTGCATCCTCTGGCTTGAAGTGGTTTCCATTATATACTGGGTTTATAGTTTGGTTCAATGGCTTTCAGCACTCCCACTATACAAATTGTTCCAGCATCCCTGGATATAGGCAACATACTTGCTGATTGCGCCCATCGGCAAGTGCTGCCTGGTTCCCTCATGGACTTGCACGGTGCCTTTCCCTCATTTACTGAGTGGTTAAGACACTTTGACATTCTTGAGCTGAATCTATGTAAATACAATTGTGATAGATATGGAAGTCCAGTCAAAACTGTAGAAAGATCTCTGAATGTCCAGAGGTCCGTGCTTTGTCTGCTTCTGCCCATACCAGCTGGAGTCTCTGGCTGTCTCCTCTCTGCAGTTTTCCCTCAAGGCCACATGATGGGGAGAAAGGTGGCACCAGATGGGTTCCAGTGCCCTTGTAGTTGGGGTGGGTGTGTCTCCTGTTCAGTCTATGCTCTGTAACACAACCGTAACTAATTATCCCAAGATAATTTTTGCCGGGTTCACGGCTCTCTTATGCCACTGGAGCAGCCAGAGGACGCAAGGGTGGAACAGAAAATCAAGTCAGCAATCTTTACTACTTGAAGGTATCTATAGACAATTAAAATATGTTAAAATATTTTTCTACATAATTCTTTTTGGAGGTTAGAACAGTTCAGTTCTATATTCCAGTTTCTTGACCACCTCCGTGCAGGGTTTCTGTATGGATAATGTATTTCAAAACGGGTTTATAAAGATAAAATTGGTCTATGTTCTTTGTGTCATTGAGAATTCACTCTAGGGATTCTTTTGTTTTGAAAGAAGGCTTATGAAAGGGCAGGTTGGAAAATTTGTTTGACATCTAAAACAGGTATATTCTCATTCTTTACAGATTTATATTTCCCAATTACAACGTTTTGTCTGTGAATAACAGTAAAACTTTGTACTTTTCATTCATTAACTAAAGATTTACCTGTTTATTAATTTAATATTTATCTAATCCATAAAGCACCTTACAAAGGACAGGAAATATCATCATCCCCATTTTATAAGAGGAAACTTAGGCACAGAGAGCTGTGGACCAAGGTCACATGCCTTGGTGGCAGAGCTAGGAACACAGCCCAGTTCTCCTGATTCCTAGACAGAACCTCTGAACTGTCTCTAAACTGCTCAAGCTCTTTTGAAAGACCTTATTAGCCTTCTGTTTGAAGTGACTGTAATAGATGTGTGGTGTCAAATTCAGCGCTGATTCGTGTGATCATGAGTCCCATTTACATCAGTGGAGTTGTACTTGCTTTACTATACAGTACAGCCATATGTGGCCTGTAATCTTATATTTTAAGTCAATTTTTGATTAAATTATTTGCTATTCTATTTGCTAATATTAAGTTGTTACAAAGCTAATGGGAAAGCTACTGTTAAATACCCTATTTTGCTCTTGTCATATTTTTCTTTTTTTCGTTTGTGTGTTTACTTCTCTTTTGCTTTTCTCTTTTATACATCTGCAGAGTTTTTTGTTCTCTATTTTCTATGTCATTTGACATGTAAAAGGAGCCAAATAATATGTTCCATAATTCTGTCTCAAGTTAAGAACCAGTTTTAATGCTCTACAATAATTGTATTACAAGGAAGCCTGATGTGCTGTCAGTGGCATTACCGTATGGTGAATAAAAGCTAATTTAATGGAAACAGCAGAGTATTTGAAAGTTGACTGCATGAAAATTGGATTTTTGCCTTTTATTATTTACTTTCCACCTTATTCATATTTAAGGCCATAGGGATTATCATCCCCTTTAAATACCCTTATTTAATAAAGAGTTTGCATTTCACAGTATAGAATCTAGTGTGAACTTCAGTGCCTTATCAGGAATTCAGTTAACTAGCTTAGGTTCCAGTTGCCCTGTAAATCCTATAATATATCTAAATAATTAATTTGCTTTCTCTGAACAGTAGTAACTACTTTTAATTATGACCGTTATATATTTAACTCTTGCATAATACACACTATTTATGACAAACATTGTTTTTTCAGTTTGAGTATTACAAGGGCATTTAGTAGCAACTCCATTGTTAAGGTTATGTTCCGTTTTTCAATTAAAGTGATATTTAAATTGCCTTGTTAAGCATGGAAACAAATCATGATGACAGCCAAAATTTCACTGCTTACTTTTGGAATACAGATGGAATTTTTCTCATGGTTTGAAGTGAACCTGTTCAGTAGTCTGACTTTAAAATGAGCCAATAAAAAAAATTACAGTTGTTGTCAAACATTTTCTGAGATTCCTCTTATAAACCCAATTCTGCCTCCCACAAAATATTAAATTGAAGTAAATAATCAGGCATGTATCTGTGGTTTGAGTGAATGTTACCTTTCAGGAATGTTTAGAATTTATTTCCCGGGGTCCTAACTTTTTGAATTAAAAAAAGAATTAAGGTTATACTTCTTGACACAGTACAGTACCCAGTACAGTATCCCTTCTTTGCATGTAGATTATCACAAATCTGCTTTTCAGAACAGTGGTTTTACAGCTTCTGTCATACATACCCGTCTCTGATACGAAGTGCGCTGTTTTGTGGCCAAACTATTCTTTCCTCTTTTTCATGTAAGTTCTCTAATTTCATGATCAGGGCACATAAAGTTTGTATATGGAGACACCTAACTCTGTGTCTATTGATACTGGATGCATTGGCTTCCACATAGTGTGTGGAAGAGGGACGTCAGGGTGCCAGCTCCCCTGCTGTGAAGCATAGCCCCTGCCAGCATTGCTTTGTACCTGCCTGAGGCTTGCAGTTTGTGGGGGCAACACTGCCCCCTGTCCCCCCAAACTACACTCATGTTAAAAAGTGCTGGGCCATGGCCCCCTGGTTTCAGCACCGTTGTGCTGAGTGTTGCTTATAAGGCTCTGTATGATCCCAGAACCTGGCAGTATTGAACTCTTAATGAAGGCTGGGCAGTGATTACATTCAGCTATCTATCTATCTAATCAGAAATGTGTAGAATTGTTTTATTTATGACTGTAAAGAAGAGTAGAAAGCAGCAGAACCATTATATGGTTAAGATTAAGGCATTCTAATTTTTCTGGTCATTGATAAAATGGAGCTCTTTGACATGGATGGCTAATGTAGTATGAGTTTCCAGTTTTCTCCAGGTGTTGCAATGCAGGCAGAGTTCAGGTAGTTAGGTGTTTTGTTTGAGAAGTGCAACTTTATATCTGCATTTCCTGAGATTCTGAATATTTTTCTTAACTAACATTCTTGTAAAGGGAATATACACTTGGGGATTTTGGAAAACAAAAGGGTCCCTGACAGGCTCCCTGCTCTCAGTTCCAGTGTGTGTCCTGGAGTAGCAATGATAAGGACAGTCCTTCTGATCCTGTTAGCCCTGGGGTGGAGCATGCTCAGTTCCTCTCTGGGGATGGCACCTGCACAGTCTGGGTCATCACTAGGAGCTGTGAGGGGATGGAACATGCTCAGTGAGGACAGAATCCTCAGGGATTTTTAGGTGCTAAAATCTCTGAAGTGTCTACTGAGCATGTGCAAACTGTGATTGTTCCAAGGCCTGCAACTTGGCCAGATTTGGGCAGATTTTCACAGTGATAGCAAAAGGCGCATTCCTAACACAAAGGCCACCCCTGTACAAAATTTCAAGTCCCCACCTCAAAGAACAGGGATAGTAGAAATTTTCAAAGAAAAGGTCTCAAGTATGTTTTAACATGGGAAAAACAATGTATCTTTCCCTAATCTCATTCCTGGAAATGGCTGAAGCATTTTGGCTGACGTTTTCCAAATATCGTTGGCCTGAGGAGACATCTGGTATGGGAAATTTCAGCCCAAACAGTTAAACGCAACTGAAACAGTCTTATAATGGGACATGTAGGGCAAACTTAATAACAGGCTGTTACCAGCGCTGTGGTGCAATTTACTTGTAAATATGCAAAATAGCTCATTAAATAATTTGCATAAAGTATCTCACATGTAGCAGAAAACTTGGCAGCTATGAAAATTTCCTCTTCATCTGCCAGTCTTCTGTTAACCATGATCCCCATCCACCATCCTGAGGGGGGGATTGGAGATTCTTGATGCTATAATTCTCCCAAGATCCACAAAAATTGGAGCATGAGTCAGGGTTAAAATTGTTGCAATATGAAAAATGAATGATCACTTGTCAATATGTGAACTCTAAGGGTAATAAATTGAGTTACTAAAATGTTTGTCTTTTTAATGCTTGTGGTGTTTTAAAATGGGTAATCTTGTAGTTATGTATTTTGCACAGAGAGTATATTAATCTCTTTAGCAATTTTTACTTTGAACTAACAGTTTTTTTTGTGTGTGTAGGAATTTCCCTTAAGTTTCTGTTTTCAATGGCTTGTAAAATATTTGAATCTACACTTTCACCCTGAAGGCAAAAAGAATAATTACATTTATGGGGTTAAAATGGTAAATACTATTAATGTGATGTGAACATGAAAGTGTTAAAGGTCATATTCCTGAGAGATCCATTGTACTGGGTGAATAAAACACCAGACTTTAGAAAGGAAAAGACAAGGCACAACCTTGACTTACTTCTCTATTTGAATAATCCTTTGTTCTGTATAACTGGTTTATAGAAAGCATTTTTTTATCTATGGAAGCTGTAACAATAGAAAATCATCACATTGCTTAGACTAACTTTGAAATAATTACTATACATTTCAATATCCATAGGGAAGTTTTATTTATTTATTTTTTGGAGGGCTGCGGTCTCACTGTTGTGTGACCTTCTGATAGAGAACTACCTATTTGGATTACAGTACTTAGAGTAAAGAGAATGAGTAAAGGCATGGTGATTGGCAGCTCTTAAAATTTCCAAGTTTTATAGGTTTATACTGTATTTTACCTTTCCCCCTCAACTCCCCAACATGAAGGGATGGAAGGGGAGGATGTTTCTTTGTCCTGATAAAGACTTGTGGATTACATTATTTTTCCTCATTCCAACATCCCCTCCAGCAAGAGCCTTGGGAACTGTACTTTAGAGCTGGCCAAAACTCAGAAGTTCTGGTTTGCAGGAACTTTTGACATTTCTAAATTTGGTTTTGGATTTGGAACAAAACCTTTTTTTTTAAAAAAAAAAATTCCCACTAACAGGAAATTTAAAAAAATTAAGTTTTGGAAACAAGGACACATGGAGTTTCCAATACCAACTATTCTCCCTGGGAACCCCAGCAACAGCTGACTGAAATTGATATTGTTCTTGTCAATTTCATAGCAAAAATCAAGTCAATTTCAGTCTGCAGTTGCCAGGGCTGTCAGGGATTGCCATTTAACAGCCCTCCTGTGTGGACTGCCCCAGGGCAGGGATTCCAGGACTTTCAGATTAGGATATATTTACACTGGGAAAATAAAGGATGTTTAGCAAATTCACAAATGAACATGTTTGCTGCATGCATCTCATTTACACAGTGTAGACAAGAGGACAGAGAAGGCTGGAATTCAAAGGCTGGAATGGTGGCCAGATAAAAAGAGGTTGCATCACTGCTCTCTGGTGCTCCTGAAGGTTGAGGGTGGAGAAATTTGTCCCCTATCCAGCCCCCTGTGCAATTTCCCCACATAAAGCCTGAGGGAAGGGTGGTGAATTTCACACACAAAAGAAAAAGTTGTTTATTTTTGGGAGTTTAGTGACTACATCGCAAATACAGTATAAATAAATTGAAAACACTGTCTGATGCATTTTGTACCAGTCACGACTGAATTCCACACATGCAGCATCTTGTTCTTCGGGGGTGTTAAGGAATAAGAACTTGATTTTTCTTCTTCTTCTTTGAAGGCTGATGAGATCAGGATGCTATGGGATATGTTAATTTAGGCCTGGATCTCCTGTCTTGTCGCCATAGTCATAGGCAAGGGTCTGAGGGAGGAAAAACCCTTCCCAATGTACCTTCACTGATTTCCTCCAGATTCTTCCAGGGTGAGCTGCTTGTCCTACCATGGAACAGCCATCAGTTCTGCCACCAATCTCCATTAATGCCATGGTTTTGCCATGCAGAGGTTTTTTGCCAACATAGGAGCCCCCTGAATACCACTTGTACTTCAGCAATGCGCAGTTCCAATGGAGCCATGCTGCTAGGGACAGCTGAGCTGGTGGCTGCCAACAGAACCTCTCTTATAAAGGTTAGGCACAGATGGTGCTCCACACAAAAGTTAATACAACCTGGACAGCGTTGCCTTTTGTTCAGGATTTGGGAGGGATGATCCATAACCTCTTTCCTAGACCTCCACAACTTCTTCCTGCCTCAGACTCACCCTCTCCAGCCCCCTTCTCACATGCATATTCAGTATCCTACAAATGTGTCTCTCCATGGGGACCTAGAAAGGAGGATGAGGGAAGTGTCACAAAGGTAGCTAATCTCCTTCCTTTACTGTGTAGGAAGAACTAGATCAGCATATGAGGATTGGGCCCACAGATATTAACATTAATAGCTATTGGAACAGATCCTCAGCTGGTGTAAATCAGTGGCAATGGAGCTATGCTGGTTTACACAAGCTGAAGATGTGATGGCTTATTTTGCTTTAAAAGGAAATGGTCTAAGACTTTACAGACATTTAGCTTGTGTTGTCAATTTGAAATGTATCTTTCTTTGTTAGACTTTTTAAGATGTACTGACTAGTTTTCTAATTTGGTTTATGTTTTTAAACTTCACACTGCAGTATCAGTGACTATAGGAAATAACTGGAAAGCAACCATCATTATTACATTTTTGTTATAATACTTTCCCATTTTCCTTTAGATTTTTGAAATTGTCACCTGTCCTGAAAATGTATCGCTTGTCTCAGCTTTGTGGCTACTGTGACTTATAACTGGAATATTTATAGCTGTTGTTGTGGTTTGACAAACTGATTCAACCAAATAAGAGACCACATAGAGTAGATTAATAGCAGGGAGCCCTTTATTTAACTTGGCAGGGCTCGTCATAGACCATAAAAGAAAGTAGTCACTTCGCTATTGGTGTTGCATGAATGAATAATGTGAACCAAGAGGTCACAAAGTCTGAAAGCTGAGCTTACCCTGGAAACACAAATAAGAGCTAGCAGAACAGTTTATGGACGCAAATGCAATTGTTTTATGTATTCAGTGTATACAGTTCTTATAGTATGTATTTTCTTGACATGCATGAAGAAAATAGATAATGACGGTGCTCAGAAGTGGCAGACAGATGAGCTGCTGAACTGTTTTAAAAATTCTCGATTCATTTGTTTTCAAAGTAGAGTTAATACAATGCATTTAAAAACAGAATATTTCAGATTTTTTATTTTTATTGTATTTATATAAAATATAAGCACATAACCAAACCAAACATACATAAATACATACACAAAGTGGAAATTGAATATAAATAATGAAGTCAATGTTCATTATTTACAAAACCTGGAAAAAAAACCCCGAACCTGTAAAAGTTATGAAGGGCATAATTATTAAGGTGATAGAACATAGTTTTAAGAGTATTGGGGATTAATATATACTAAACTACAAAGGTATGCTATAGTTTTGTGTATGACCAGACATCCTTGTGTTTTTTTCATGTGCTTCTATTAGACAGTCATTTGTTTTCATTAATGCAGTATTAGAGAGGTCACTCAGTCAGTGTATGAGGGAGGAATTGCAGATTTCTGTTTTCTTAAAATAACTCTTTTGGCCTCTAGAATAATTAGTGCACTTCATTTCTTAATGTTAAGTGGTAATTCCAACTCATCCAGCATGCCTGACATACACAAGCTTGGAGAAGGGAAAATAGTGACACTTCATTTTTGAGAGAGCACTGAATATAATATTCCAGAACACATTAATTTTTGACAGGTATGGAGGATGTGCAAAAGGTTGGCATGTGTCTGTTTGCATCTCCATCACTCATTGTGCATTGTCAATTTAGCCATAAACAAATACTCTCAAGTCCAGTAGTACCTTTTTAATATCTTGTTCTGGAAGAATCCCAAGGATAAAGAACATGAAGTATCTTTCACATTAAACTAGATATCCTCCCAGGTTTCTCTTGAGATAGTAAGGCTAAGTTCATTTTCCCATTTTTCTTTGAGAATGAAATTAAGGGCATACTGCAAAACATTGCACCATCTATAAATAATTCCTACAAAGTGAATTTTGTTTCCATATTTCTTAACTCTCCTCTAGAAGAACATATTAAAACAGACCAGTTGTTCCCTATCTGTGCATGAATCCTTGAGCATAGTCGCTGAAAGACGGAACTGAGAGACAGCAGTAGCTGGTGTTTGTTATATGTGTAATTGGCAGCAAGTCTGCATCTTATATTACATCTTTAACTTTTGTTAATCTTTGTTCTCTCTAAATAGTCCTAAGCATGGAGTTGGTCTTGATCCTGAAGCCCGGTGTGACTCAAAACACCTTGCGTGCACACTTTACACACAAAATATACCTTGTGAGGTATCATTTGAAAAGTAATACCTTGCTGCTCAATAATATCATGGTGAAATGTAGGTAGCAACATTATATGTAAAGTTATGAATTCCCCCTGTGTGTTGTCACTTGTTCAAAACGAGACAGCCCTGCCTAGGCAAAAGTTGTTACAAAACTTACGTATAAGTAGTAAACAGAATCCTCAAGACAGCAGGGGAGGAGATGGCAGGAATCCAAACAATTTGCATTTTAGCAGACATGAGCCGGGAGGAAAAAAAAAGAGCATGGAGCCTCTTTCACCATCAGATGCCATGTCACCACCTTCTCTGCTGGAATAAACTTTATTCTGAGAGGTAACTTTCAGAAGAATGCATTTCAAAGGTTCACTGAACTATAGAAGAAAGGGGCAGAGAACCCTAAATTATCTCTTTCATCTAAAATGACAAAGGAACCAGCTTTGGGTCTCTGGAAGAGATCCTGACTGAGATGGGTGTCAGTCACCATCTTGTTGGAAGACTGGGTGAGAAAGGCCACCTTGGACAAAACTTTGAATCAAACCTTGCTAGATTAAGTTTAGATGCATGTTTTCACTTTTATTTGATTGTAAACATTTCTAACTTTATCTCTTATACTTCAACTCACTTAAAATCCTATTTTCTTTTGTTAATAAACTTGTTTTACTATTAATTTAAACCAACAGTGCTGTGTTTGTACTAAAGTGAATGTTAACTCCAGCTAATGTGGCAAGCTGTTAGGTTATGTTTACTAAAAGGAGAAAACATATCTTATTATTCCTCTGAATGTTGCAGGAGATGGGTGGACACATCAGAGCACATGGGTCTGGGGAAGTTCGGGCTGGAGGTGTGTTGAAGTGACTTGTTAACGTTAACCCAATCTGGTAAAGACAGAAGTGTGCCTGTGATAACTGTAGGCAGGCTGTTGTTGGATTCAAAGTGGTTGAATAGGACCGAGCTGTACAGCATACACAACACAAAGTGCATGCTGGCTGTATGTATGCCCCAGGCAGGGAACCATAAGTAGCAGAAACATTTTGGGACAGAACCTCTCTCTGGTCTGAATTGCATCCCAGAATGTGCCAGTGTTGGTCTTGATCCTTAGGCGTGGGTTATCTCATAGTGGTAGAAGAGGAGAATTAGTAAGATTGGATGCTGTCATCATCTTAACACGTTGCAAGATACCCTCAAAGATTATTTTAAAAAGAGAAAAAAGCTAGCTGCATAGTGAAAATGTGAGACATTCCGTTCTTAGCTCTTTCCTCCACACAATGTAATCATTAAGGTCCCAATTCAGCAAAGCATTTAAGTGTGTGCTTAAGTTTATATCTATTTGGGAAAGCACTTAAGTGCATGTTTAACTATGAGCACATGTCCAAAGTTAAGCATGTGCTTCATTATTTTGCTGAATAGAAAAAAACTGCTGAACTGGGGGCCATAGAAAATACCCTTTAGTGGCTACTGAACTCCATTCAAACATTTCTCTGACTCTGTCTATCTAGAACAAAATAAAGTCTCTTATAGTGGCTTACCTATGTCAGGAATAATTTCAGAACATGGCTGAAGGCTTTACTAATTCATAATAGATAAACAAATGAAACTGCAAGGAAGTGGAAGTAAAGATGTAATTTCAGGGTTACTACTTGTCAGCTAGGAAATAGAGATGAAGATGAGCATTGCAACAAGTGTCAAATGCTTTGTTTAATTAAGTACTGTGCACTTACTAAAAGATTCATGAGAAATCAATATGTAATGTGAAAATTCTTGTTGCAAGGCATAAAGCTTATTCTTTAATGCCAACAAGATTGTATGCAAACTAAGTGCATCATCATACAAAGCTATTGCATTGCAGAGTTTATGGAAAAAACATTCACAACTGTCTCATTGATACTTCATTTATTTTCAATACAATATACTCTAACCTACCACTGGAGTTACATCTTAAAGTCAGATGTTCTATAAGTGTTAAAGTCTGTTGATTAGCTGTTGGGGTGGTAATGATTTATAGTAAAATTTAAACATTGTAGAATCGGAAGCAAATACACTTTTCAGTTTGACATTTGAGGAGCCTTGAAAGCTCTGTGGTTCTGGTCTGGTCTGGTCTGTAAAGTATGCAGTTAGCAAGTCACATGAATTCCACAGTGAAGCAAATATGCAAACAGAAAATGCTCCTTCAGAATATTATTTTATGTGTGTGTGTATATAGAGCTTACAACAGGGTTGTGTTAGAAGCAGGAAAACTTAACTTTTTCAGGTGAGGGTAGATTGAAGAATATAAGCTGCAGAAATTGTTTTGCTTGCAGGAAAAGTGCACTGCTGAAATAAATTGCCATTTGCAATAGCTTTTAAAAATAATTACAAATGCACTGAATAATAAACAAATACATTCTTTAGAGCCCAATTCTGTCTCACTTACATTTATTTCTGTGCAACTACCCCAGAATAAGGCTTCTGCTCAACACTGGAATTTTCAAAATCAGTAATGGAAAATAATGAACAATATATAATATCAGCAAAAGTTCAGACCTGGTAAAGATATAAGTTCTTTGGTCTACTTACTGTCATTAGTTCTTGGTAAAACTCTCATGGATGTCTGATGGTGCTTGAGGTCTACATTTGGCCATTAGCCTTTTGAAGTGTGAGCAGGAAAGTGAGTATACTGCTGGAACTTAAACATGTTTCTTTATTTGTAAACAATAAATCTGATATGACATGTATTGCTGGGAATAAATAGGAAACATCAGGATGTCACTTTTTGGACCACAACTGCATTTTATAAAGCAATTGGAATAAGTAGTACAAGTGAAGTCAGAAAATTTTTTCATATGTTATACTCTCATCCATTTAGATGCTGGTTTTATGTTGTGCATGTAACACTGATCTAAGTAATAAATAGCCCTTACCAAAAGGCAATTGCGTAGTAAAAGATTTCTGTCTGTTCTCTAGCTCCGTACTCTGCCATCTTTTACTACTTATTGCTGCATATTTGCAGGCAAGATTCTCAAAGAGTTTCTGGTCTGTTTCTCGCTTTTACATGTGGCGATGCATTGTGCTGTCGGTACTTTTATTATGGGGTATATGTGTTTACAAAAGTATGTGATATCTGTTGATCTGAAAAATAAGAATATAACCAGTCTTGTACTTGCAGTATTCTCCTCCCTGCCCCTCCGCACCCCTTCCCATTGGTTTGTTAATTTTGGGCAAAGGCACTAAAAAGAGGAAAGGAGGCACCATTACTTCAGGGCTGTAGAATTTTTATTCTTGGTTCTTTTACAGTGAATAACAGTAAAAACTGTGTAGTTTACGTATCTTTGTTGGCTCCCTTTGTAGAATGGTATCTGAATCATTTCCTGTTAGTGAATAAAATCAAGAGGTTTCAGGGTTGTTTAGTCTGAGTAACTGGGAGTTTGGTGTATCTAATGTGTTCCAGAAGGTTAACCATTGTGAACTCCCTCGTCTGAGCCACTTCCCATCTTTAGATGGGTTGCAACCAATACAGTTCCCTTCCAGCTAACAAATCATTGGTCCCCTTCCACATAACAGGAAAGGGATCAATCTGTGGCAATGTGAACTCTCAAAAAGACGTATTTCCTGTCTGTACTATAACCTGGAAGAGAATAAAGGAGAGTGATTCTTCCATAATAATGATTCACAAAATAAATACATTCATATTTTATGTGCACTAGTTTTTTAAAACCTCAGTTTGTGTTCCCAAAAAAAAAGCATACTACTGTGAAGAGCACAGATCTATAATTCACATCTTTATCTAGGGTAAAGGTGTTCATTTTCAGCAAGGCATTTTAATTGACATTTTTATGTACAAATAAAAGCCAAAAAGCACTAGCAATTTTCTGGATTGTCAGCAATAGAGAGTAATTAACATACACTTCTTTTCATGTCAGAAGGACTGACCTATATGGTGCAGCACTCTGAAAAATTGGACAAAGTTGCAGCTTTATGCTACAGAACCATCTGGAACAGGGCAGTTACTTGGGTTGCA
This sequence comes from Chelonia mydas, assembly GCF_015237465.2. NCBI lineage: Eukaryota > Metazoa > Chordata > Testudines > Cheloniidae > Chelonia > Chelonia mydas. The sequence continues at coordinate 110,955,771 of NC_057849.1, read as the reverse complement.
ATTAGTTCTAAGTGTCAAGATCCTCAGGACACATGGTTTCGTCAAACATAGTGTTTTTGTGGCACTGAGTCAGTAATCATGTATGTGATGTCTGCAGGCAATTGCTGCTGGCAGTGCTTTCTTCAGCATTTGACCTATGCATTTTTGAACAGTAATCCTTCGTGTATTTTTCTTTGTTAACCTCATTTGTAAGCTTTCATTGATTTTTCCTCCTTTCTTTTTACAGCTGCTGTTGTGTATGTAATTAATTATTTAGTGAGCATGGTGTGACATGAAAGGGAATGTTTTACAAAAGATGAATTTTTCTGTTTTGTGTGGCACTTCTCCCTGGACTCTTGTGATCTCATGGATGATGCAAGTATCCACATGTGGGCTTCCACTTTTACTTTGGAGTGTTACATTGCAGTCACTTGCATGTATAATAAATTATCCAGTTCTTTAATGGATTTTTCAGAGTATTTTCATAATAGAAGCATATTTATGGAAGGCTGAAGCCATTTTCTTTCTTGGGTTTCAGATTAGTTTTTTTGAAAAAAGCGATAGGTTTAACTCAGTCTTCAGTACAGAAGGGAAAGAAACATTGCAATGAATATGGGAGATCTGATAAACGGTGTCTTAACTTTTAGAAAACAAACTAATTGTCTTACAAAAAGCAATGATAAACATTTAATAACCATTTAGAAAACTGTATATACTAATATTTCAGAATCTAACATATGGATAAATGTTTTGGTTGAATTTTCTTTTTAAGGATGGGAGCGTCCTATAAAGTGTTACATTCATAATATAAATTAAAAACACCTAGATTGGAGAGGTAAGTGAATATTATACCCCCTTGATAGAAAAAGTATGACATAATAAATTGATACTCTGCTAGGTCTTAGCCTGAAGGCCAGAAGGGATCACTGACAAAATTTTATTTTTAAAAATATGTACATTGGTAGTATCAGGGTTTGTTAGGAGGAGATTCTTGTTTGAGCTTTTTGTATAATGTCATGATAATGCTGGAGGGAGTTTAAAAAACAGTGTGGTTTTGCTGAAAAATCTGATGGTGTTTACAGGAGACATTTAGTTACTTTGAACTTTGTAACATGTAAGTGTAATAGACCTATTTCTTAAATAGGGCTTGATGCATTGGACAGATTGGAGGCAGTGGGGGGGAAAAAGTCAGATTTTGCACCAAGTGTTGCTATTACAAAGCTTTAAAATGTATTGCACTATAATTGTGACTTTTAAATTTTTATGGATGTTGTGTTAGGAAAGCACGAAAAACTGGTTAATATATCATGAAGTGCTAGCTTCCTCATGCAGCTGTACATGTGCCCAATGTATGGAGGAAAAAAGCACAGGTGTGTAAACAGGCTGGTCAAATGATATATAATAATTGTCCCACTAAAGATTAGTTTTTTTGTGTTGTTCCCTACATGTGGAGTAAGCTTTAGATGCAAGCTGGAGTCGACAAAATCAGAGGATTGTTTAGGTATGTCGTCTTCAGAACTTAATAACTGATGCTTGTAATATATGTTCCAAATTCAGGCATAATACATAAAACTTGATTCTACTATATCATGACTAGTTCTCCTTTGAGTGCTTGTCCATGTGAACATTCTACTGATGGTGCACATGGGCCTTATGGGCCAGAGGTCAGAGTTTTTTGGCTGGCAGTATCCATATGGCATGCATGCACACTTCTGTCCTTGTGCTCCGAGTTTAGGTCATATAAGGCCCAAGTGCGCTGTACCAGATTGCAGACTCGCCACTGTGGCGCCTCCTGCTGGTCATCCAGGAATTAGCTCAATTCCAGAACTCGGAGGACCCCTTGCTGGCCGGTGTCTCGCCTGCCTCAGGCCCCATGTCCCTCCCAAACCCTGGTGCCCCTTACCGTGGGGTTCTGCCCTGCAGCAGTACCCCCACACTCTGGGTCTCCCCTCCCAGGGGAACCCCCTCCCCCTATGCCCACCTTGCCTCAGTGGCTACTGCCAGTCATCATCTAGCCCATTTCTCTGGGGCAGACTGCAGTCTGTAATGGCCACTCATCACTGGCAAGGGGGTTGGACCAGCTGCCTCTGGCTATCCCCGGGCTACACCTCTGCAGCCCCAATACCTCCTTAGGCCTTTAACAAGGCCTCAACCTGGGGAGTTGCCAGGCTGGAGCTCCCGAGCTCCTCTTGGCCTTCCCCAGCACAGCTCTTGCTCCCAGGCAATTAAGCCCTTCCCACTCTAAGGCTGGAGTGAGACTGACCTAGCTCCTCCCTTAGCCCTTATATCAGGGCCAGCTGTGGCCTGATTGGGTGTGGCCACAACTGTGGCCGCTTCCCCAATTAGCCTACCTTTTCCCCCAGGAGCAGGGTAACTGCCCTGCTACAGCGCCGACTGCCATTACGTTCCTTTCACTGTCTCTTGGCTTTGAGATGGAGCCCTCCCTGACTGTCTGAGAGATTGCCAGCCTTTCCTGACTAGATAGCTTTTCTACTTTATCAGTAGTTTTTAGTTAATAGTCTGTAGTTGATTGATTGCCTGTTACAACTCTTATTTCTAGATTTTGTTATTTGTCTCTGGGATGGTGTCATCTGGCTCTCCAAGTTTCAGATGTTGCCCTTTATGCAAGGGAGCTATCCAAGCCTGAGACGGACACTCAAAATGCCCATATTGTCTGGGAGAATCACACGTTCCCAGCAAATATGCAGTTTGTAAGTCCTTCAGCTTTGGAACTAGGAAGGATAGGGAAGCCCACCTCCAGGTCTTTCTAATTACCAAATCCATGAGACCCACTTCTGAACCGGGCTCGCTACATGCCCCCTCCATGGGGACATTAGAACCCAAATGTATAAGTGAGTGCTCTTTGCTCTTGAGAAATCCAGCAGCAACTGCCCAAAACACCCTGAGAGGATCCAGTACCGCTCCGTCTGTCCATGCCTCCCTATTGCCTGGACTGTCACCAGGATGTCTTAGTAAACAAATGTTTAAGAATGTAAAACAACTCAAATTAACAACAAAAATAAAATAAAGCAACAAGAGCTAAAATAAACACAAAACAACACCAAACTAAACCTAAATAATAATTAAAATCCCCACTAAACAACATAAATTATCCTTCTGTTGATAATCCTCACTTGCCACTTGGTTCTGGGGACATGAATTACAAAAGTTGAGACCCACATAGAAATCTCTGGTTTTGGAGAATTTACCCCAGGGACTGAGAATATTGTCAAAACTGATCTCCTCTGCCATCACAGAGAATGGAGTTAAAGCAGCTTCTCGCTAACCGGGTCCCAAGCCATACCGTGCTTTAAAGATCATCATTATCACCTTAAATAGCATCCAGAACTGAATAAGAAGCCAGTACGGAGATTTGTGAGCCAGCATTACATGCTCTGGTTGACTGCCCGATTCTGCCGTCTGTGCCAGTTGAGTGGTCCCATACTGGGATTATTGCATTGGTCAAGTGTGTGACAAAGACTTGGGTGACGGTTGTGAGATCTGCCTCTTAGTGGATTGCAGTCTCTGGATCATCTATAAGTTAAAAAAGGGTCACAGCAGCTACCCAGAGAATACAGGAAAAATTATGAATCCAGTAGGCTTCAGACTGCAAGCTGTTTGGCAAGAGACAGGCATAGTTCTTCTTCGAGCGCTTGTTCATGTCCATTCCACATTAGGTGTGCGCGTGTCGTGTGCACGAGCGTTGGAAACTTTTTCCCTTAGTGGCTCCCGTCGCGCCGGCAGGGCTCCCCGACTGGCGCCACTGCGCCGTGCATATATACCCCTGCCGCCCGACCCGCTCCAGTTCCTTCTTACCATCCTTGACAGCGTTGGAACAACCTCTCTCTTCTTGTATGAGAGAAGTCCCTTAGCCTTTCTCTTATAGATAGCTGTTATCAGTTAGTTAGCATACACTTTGTTGTGGATACTTAAGTGATTAGGTGCTTGGAGGTTTCCAGCACCCGCCTCGGGCTGTGGGGCATGCCGCAGGCCCACGGGTTTAAGGCTTGTGCCATGTACCGCAAGCCTATGCCAGTTAGTGACCCCCACGGCTTGTGTCTATGTTGCCTGGGGGAAGAACATCAAACTGAGCGGTGTAAGATTTGCAAGGCGTTCAAGCCAAGAACAAAGAAAGAAAGAGACTTCCGTTTAAAGCAGTTGTTGATGGAAGCCGCATTACAGCCACTGGGCCCAGAGTGCCCAACGCCAGCTTCGGCTTCCTCGGTGCATAGTGCCCTGGATCCGTCGGGAGACCCGGCACCGGCTAAACACTGAAAGCTGTCGGCCCCACAGCGCCAGACTAGGCCCTGGCACCGCTCGTCCTCCCCGATGCGGCCCACGGCGCAGCCAAAAGGAAGGCGCGGACGTTCCCCGCATAGGAGGCTGGCTCCTTCCAAGACCCTGAGCACCGATAAGAGTGGAAAGGCCGCTGTACCGGCGCTGGGACCGGCAGCTCCAGTGCCACAAGTCCCACCGAGCCCAGGCCTAAGTGAGCTCAGTGCAGATGATGGGCTCGATGACTTAGTGGATCAGCCCTCCATGCCTGGCACCTTTGAAGCGGCAAAGGACCTCATTGAGCTGTCGGCAACAAGCCCCCTCCTGTACCAGTAGAGGGGTAAGCCGGCAATGGTGTGCTGTTCGAGGACACCGTCCCGGCACCGCTCCCGGAGTTGGTCCTGGTCGAGCTCCGCATCTGCGCACTCCCAGTTACCCGCGGCTCAGAAGGAAGTTGCGGTACCGGGAGTGGATCGGCAGGAGGAAGTAACGGACGAGGCACGATCCCTGGCACGGATTAGAGACCGGCACCAGGAGGAGTCGAGACGGCCCTCGCTTGAGAACTCCTGCAGGCGCCGATCCCGGTCCCGAGAACGCCGGTGCCAGTCCTGGTCCCGGTCCAGATCCTGTTCCCAGTCCCGGGGATATCGGCACCGGTCTTACTCCCATTCCATTAGGAACCACTCGTCGACCTCCCGCCGGCACAGATCATCGGCACCACCGTGGCCTTCGCGGTCGGCGTCGCTGCAGTCCGGTGCCGACTCCAGCCGTTACAGTCACTCGCAGCATGCTCCAGACAGCAAGGACCCTCAGATGGGGTGGCACCCCCAATGGGGGCTGCCGGGTCATTGGCCCTTCTGGACTCCTTGGGCCTATCATCAGCGCCAAAGGGCCCTGTCCAGGGCGAGCTACTTGGTGCAGTGGTCCTGGTCCCCGAACTGACACCCGACGGTGCCGGAAGGCACTGTATCCAGGCCTCCAGCATCCCCCCAGGGTAAACCGGAGAGACCAGCACTGAGTCCGGTGCCGCCCCAAGGTCTCCCGCCCCGGCCCGAGCCAGAGGCCCCTCCCGCGGGAGAAGGGGAGCAGGAGGACCAGCCAGAGGGGGCCGAGCAGCTGCTAACCTCCTTGTCATCCCCGGATGAGGCGGTGGCGGGAACAGCGGTGTCCAGCCCTCCACCCATAGATCACAGAGCCCACCAGAAGCTACTGTGTAGGTTCGCCCAGAACTTGGGGCTGCAGGCCAAGGAGACAGTTGAGCAGGAGGACCTCATGGTGGACATTTTGAGCCCCGAAGGTCCATCTAAAATAGTGCTCCTGCTCATTAAGACAATCCAATCGAATTATAAAACTATATGGCAGACCCCATCCTCCAGTGCTCCAACTGCCAAGGGTGTGAAGCGCAAGTACTTTGCCCCATCAAAGGGCTATGAATTCCTATTTTGCCACCCAAGTCCGTGCTCCCTGGTGGTCTCGGCGGTGAATGAAAAGGAGCATCATGGTCAACAGGCCCCAGCACCTAAGGCCAAGGAGGCAAAACGCCTGGACCTTTTTGGCAGAAAGGTGTACTCGTCACGGGGCCTTCAGTTGAGGATTGCTAACCAGCAGGCCATCCTCAACAGGCATAATTTCAACTCCTGGGCAGCGGTGGGGAAGTTTAAGGACAACCTCCCGCAAGGTTCCCAACAGGAGTTTACAGCCCTGGCGGACGAGGGCAAGGCAGTGGCAAAGACCTCTCTCCAGGCCTTCCTGGATTCAGCAGACGCGGCGGCCAGAACAATCGCATCGGGGGTGGTCATGAGGCACTCGGCGTTGCTGCAGGAGTCAGGCCTGCCGCCTGAGGTCCAGAGCACACTCCAGGACCTCCCCTTTGAAGGGTCCGGGCTCTTTTCGGATCAGACAGATGCAAGGCTGCATAGCCTCAAGGACTCGAGGGCTACACTTAAGTCGCTGGGTATGCACACCCCGGTGATGCAGAGGAAGCCCTTTAAGCTGCAGCCTCCCCTTCAGCATCAGTACCAGCCTCATCATAGGCATGAGCCTTACTGTAGGTGAGGCAGGGATAACAGGCATTGGCGCAATAATAACAATAATAATGCGCCGGGCCAGAACCAAGGTCAGCAGAAATCCCAGCCGGGCACTAAGCCAGTTTTTTGAAGGTGCGCTCGAGGGCAGCGTACCAGATCAGTCACCGGATCCATCCCCTTGTTTCCTGAACCGCCTGGCCCGTTTCTCCAGTGCGTGGTCCAGCATTGTATCAGACCGTTGGGTCTTATGCATGGTATGGAAGGGGAACTCGCTGCAATTCTCTTCCCTCCCTCCCTCCCTCTTCAGGGATCCCTCTCACAAGCATCTCCTAGAGAAGGAGGTTCGCTCGCTGCTACAGGTGGGGACGGTAGAGGTGGTGCCGCACGGCCTAAGGGAGAAGGGCTTCTACTCCCGGTACTTCCTCATCCCCAAGGCCAAAGGTCCTTCATCCCATTTTAGACCTGCGAAAGCTCAACAAGTTCCTGGTCAAGGCCCGGTTCTGCATGGTCTCTCTGGGCACCATCATCCCTTCCCTCGATCCGGGAGGCTGGTACACTGCCCTTGACATGAAGGACGCGTACTTTCATATCGCCATCCACCCAGCTTATCGGCAGTTCCTGCACTTCACCTTGGGCCAAGAGCATTACCAGTTTGTGGTTCTCCTGTTCGGTCTAGCCGCGGTCCCATGGGTGTTCACGAAATGCATAGCGGTGGTGGCAGCCTTCTTGCGGAGGCAGAGGGTCTGGGTTTACCCGTACCTCAACGACTGGCTCCTGACGGGTCAATCCGAAGCGAAAATGTGGGGACACGTGGAGGTGGCCCTGAGATTGTTCCGCGAGCTGGGGTTCCTGGTCAACGTCCCCAAGTCCACTCTCGTGCCCACGCAGAGAGTGGAATTCATAGGGGTGGTCCTGGACGTGGTGCAGGCCAGGGCAAGCCTTCCAGTATTCTGCTTCCGAGCTCTCCAGCAAGTGGTGGCCTCCTTGCTCCAGTTTCCAACGACAATGGCCAGGTGCTGCCTGCAGCTGCTGGGCCACATGGTAGCATGCACACACGTGGTTAGGCATGCCAGACTGAGACTCAGGACTCTGCAGGCGTGGCTCGCTCGGGTACCGCCCAAGCAAGGACCCCTTGGACTTGGTAGTGACAGCCCCAAGGGACATGCTGGACTCCCTGCGGTGGTGGCAGTCCCAGCCTGTGGTTTGTGAAGGCATCCCCTTTGCCACCCCACAGCCGGACCTGACACTGGTGATGGACGCATCAGACCACGGATGGGGGCTCACCTGGCGGACCTCAGGACTCAAAGCTTGTGGTCCAGAGCAGAGCGGTCACTCCATATCAATGTGAAGGAGCTCAGAGCAGTTCATCTAGCCTGCCAGACCTTTCACGCCACTCTGAGTGATCACATCGTGATAGTTCTGACAGACAACACTACTGCCATGTTTTATATAAACAAGCAGGGCGGGGCCCGTTCCGAATCTCTCCTCCTCTAGGACTTTTGTGTAGCCCATGCCATTCTCCTCGAGGCGTCATATCTCCCGGGGGTGCGAAATGAGCTGGTGGACTACCTCAGCAGGTCGTATCGCATGCACGAGTGGACACTCAGAGTGGACGTCGTGCTTTTGATCTTCCGCAGGTGGGGGTTTCCCTGGGTAGACCTGTTTGCCACCAGGCCCAACGCCCAGTGCCCGCGGTTCTGCTTGTTCCAGGGCCACAGCTCAGTCGCAGACGCATTTGCGATTCCATGGGGAGGGGGCTTGATGTATGCGTTTCCCCTGCTCCCCTTGGTACATAAGGTCCTGCTCAAGGTACGTAGGGACAGGGCGGCAGTGGTCCTCATCGCCCTGGTGTGGCCCCACCAGTACACAACCCTTCTAGAGCTGTCAGTGGAGGTCCCGGTAGTCGTGCCCCTACACCGGGACCTCATCATGCAGGACGGTGGCCGGCTTCTCCACCCCGATCTGCAATCACTACACCTGACGGCGTGGAAGCTCTGTGGCTAAATGCCTTGGAGAGCCAGTGTTCCCTTCCTGTGCAGCAGATTCTGCTTGGCAGTAGGAAACCCTCTACCAGGGCTACCTATATGACCAAGTGGAAAAGGTTCTCCTGTTGGTGTGGGCCCCGACAGGTGCAGCCGTGCCAGGCCCCTGTGCAAGCCATTCTCGAGTACCTCCTGCATCTCAAGCAGCAGGTGCTGGCCTCGTCCTCACTTAGAGTGCACCTGGCAGCCATCTCCGCCTTCCATCCGGGGTTTTCGGGGGGCTCGGTGTTTTCCCACCCAGTGGTGGGACAGTTCCTTAAAGGATTGGAGAGGATGTTTCCGTACTCACGCTCCCCAGTCCCTCCTTGGAACCTTAACTTGGTCCTCTCTAAACTCATGGGACCCCCATTCGAGCCCCTCGCTACCTGCTCCTTCCTCCACCTTTCCTGGAAGGTGGCATTTCTGGTGGCCATTACCTCAGCCAGAAGGGTGTCCGAGCTGAGGGCTCTCACCGCTGAGCCACTGTATACAGTGTTTCACAAGGATAAGGTGCAGCTTCGACCGCACCCCAAGTTCCTCCCTAAGGTGGTCTTGCAATTCCATTTAGGCCAGGACATTTGTCTGCCGGTGTTTTTTCCAAAACCCCATGCGGACCCAAGTCACCGCAGCCTACACACCCTGGATGTCCGTCGAGCGCTGGCATTCTATTTGAAGCGCACCAAATCCTTTCGTAAATCTGCGCAGCTGTTTATGGCCGTAGCTGAGAGGATGAAAGGCCTCCCAGTGTCAGCACAGTGGATCTCGTCTTGGATTACAAGCTGCATCCGGACGTGCTATGAGCTTGCAGGTGTTCCGGCCCCAGCAGTCATGGCCCACTTGACCAGGGCGCAAGTGACTTTCACTGCTTTCCTGGCACAGGTTCCGATCCAGGAGATCTGCATAGCAGCCACCTGGTCCTCAGTGCACACCTTCACGACCCACTACGCGGTCAACCAGCAGGCCAGAGAGGACGCGGCAGTTGGCAGAGCGGTACTCCAGTCAGTTGTTCCGTGACTCCTACCCTCCTCCAGAGGTAAGCTTGTGATTCACCTAATGTGGAATGGATGTGAACAAGCACTCGAAGAAGAAAAAATGGTTATTCACCTTCTCGTAACTGTTGTTCTTCGATATGTGTTGTTCACGTCCATTCCACCACCCACCCTCCAACCCCTCTGTCGGAGTCGCCGGCAAGAAGGAACCGGAGGGGGTTGGGCGTCAGGGGTATATATGCATGGCGCAGTGGTGCCAGTCGGGGGGCCCCACTGGGAGCCGCTAAGGGAAAAAGTTTCTGACGCTCGTGCACGCAACTCGTGCACACCTAATGTGGAATGGACGTGAACAACACATCTTGAAGAACATCAGTTACGAGAAGGTAAGTAACCGTTTTTTCTCAATAGCTGCTGTGGAGGCCACTCGGCCCACTTCTATTATCATTATTTATTGTTTTTTGTATTATTCTGCTTTGTCCTTTATCAGTACGTATAATTTTAAAATTTATCAGAGTTAAGTTTTAGTTAATTTTCTTTTATTCCAGTCCCTGTCTGATCACATACTGGGAAAGGAGTAAAATTATAGAATCTTGCATCAATTTAAAGAAGACATACAGCTGACTGTCTTCAACATACTGGTGGTGACTCTGTATGACACAGAATATCTCACATTCTTCCCTGAGTAGCCTTGTAGCCTAGTAGTTTTCAACAACAGGGGAGACAACTCTCCTCTCCTCTGCTTCCCTGCTGTCCCTTCAGCCTGGAGCAGTCTTTCCTTTTGGGTATGTCTGCACTTGGAGGTATAAATTCCAGTTTGAGGATACATACCCGCAATAGCTCAGATTAAGTTAGCATGCCAAAAATAGAGTGTAGTCACAGGAGCGCAAGCGGCTGGAGAGGCTAGCCACCCCGAGAATGTACCCATCCAAGATGCTAGGCATGTACTCAGGGTGCCTAGCCCCTCCGACCGCTCACATTACCATAGCTACATTCCGGTTTTAGAGTGCTAACTTGATGAGAGCTAGCACGGATGTGAGTCCTCGAGCTGGAAATTATACCTCCATCTTGAAGTGTAGACGCACGCTTTGAGTCTGCTGGGCACCCACCCTCTCCACATTCATACAGAAACACACTTCTTCCATGAAGTCTTTCAGACAAGACTTATTAAAGAAATATTTCAATTACATAATTTCTCTTTTTATTAAAAAGTTAAAACTCTTCCAATTTAACCAACAAAAAACATGCTAAACAACATGCATATGCTGGTTGGCTCTCTGTGGCCAAAATGCAGTGTGCTTCCTGGGAATTCTGTTCCTATCCATTGTTCTCTTCTGCCACCTGTTTCTCAATGTTTTATACCATACATGGTATATTGTCACTGTTGGCATTTTGTATTTAACTTAGAATGTACACTCTTGAAAGATGGGACCGCGCTTTTACCTGTGAAGTGCCAGGCAAGTACGCTCTTAAATAAATAAATATTAACAATGATAACAACCAGCTGTAACACTGCAGCAAAGCTGAGAAGCTGCCCAGCTGGCTGCTCCCTGTCTCAATTTTCCCCTCTGTAAAACCTCCGTGAGGTTTGTGAATATTGATTTATTTTTGTACAGAGCTTTGAAAATATAAAGTTGTTATAATCTTGGCAGTTGCGTTTCTCATAGATTGGATCGGGGGAGGTGAGATGCAGAGAAGCCAGAAAACAAGTGATTACGCTAGTCAAAATGAGACATATTAGGGCTTTTGCTGCAGTACTTTGTTCCTAGAGTGGTTTGGTTTTCACAACTAAGCTTGAGGAGGAGGAAAGCAGTAAACACAGAAGATATGTTTTCACTTTGGTTTTACTACCAATATTTTCTACACATTTTTGAGGAAGTGGAGTAGCTCTTCATTTATTTCACCTCTGTTGCCCTCTGGGTGTACAGTCTCAGGGATTCATTTAGTACCTGGGGAATGTGTACGCATTTCAATTGCGAACTTAGACTCTTAGCTGAAAATATAAATGTGTGTCTGTACATGCCCAAGGGAAAAAGCAAATGGAGCTGTTTTCAGTTCTCTGCTCTTTGCCAGCCTAGATTTTGTAACAAGGTGGACACAGTGACACAGTGAATAAGGTTAATAGGACTGTGATATTATGAGCAAAAAGCATGTACTGAAGTTATAGAGAAAGTTAAGAAAAAAGTATTTTACAAGAACACATTGACAAGATTATGAGGATATGCCAAAAGTATAAACATGATTTTCAATCTCTAATTTATGCACATCCTCTGAACTCTGAGGATGAGCGTAAATTACATTGCTAAGGATCTTTTAATGCTAAGGATATTGGAGGTGATGTAGTTTTATTTAGTTTTGTCTCTGTTTTAGTAAATCGTTTTCCTGCTCTTCTTCTATTTGTCTGTCTGATCTCTAGTACTGAGGCTCTTGGCTCTGAGGATTGGTATGTAGTGCTTGAAAGGGGAGCAGCTGAGCTCTTTCCCACCCACTACAAACTGTCTGCAACATAGTGTTAGTCTTTAGTAGCCTTGACACAATTAGTCATGAGTTTGCCTTCACCAATGAAAGAGTAAGATGAAAATTTGAGGAAGCAGCAAGAAATCAGAGGAAGGGTGAAAGCCCTCTGCTCCTTTTAATTCCTTGAAAAGATTTTATTTGTTTGCTATTTGGGGTCATTTACAATAAGACATTACAATTACATTGTCTTGACACATATAGGTACATATTTTAATACAGAATTAACAATATTAGTCAACATATTGTATATTGAACATACAGTAGAACCTCAGAGTTACGAACACCTCAGGAATGGAGGTTGTCTGTAACTCAGAAATGTTCGTAACGCTGAAGAAGAGGTAATGGACTTCAGCTACGGGGGCCTGCAGCCATGGGGGGGCGGAGTCAGGGCTTCTGACCCGTAGGGCCCTAGGGCTCCAGGCGGAGGGATCACAGCTTCTGCCAGATGAGAGGAGTGGGGCTCAGGGCTTTAGACTGGGGGGAGCGCTTGAGCTCCATGGCTGCTGGGGCTGGGGGCTCCCCATGGCTCTGCTCCCAGCTTCAGCCAGGGGGAGGTGCACACTGGGGCTCAGAGCTTTAGCTACGGGAGGGGCACTGGAGTTGAAACTGGCACTCCTTTCATAGCTAAAGCCCTGAGTTCTAGCGTGCCCTGTGGGGCTGAAGCACTGAGCCCAGGCGCCCCCCGGGGGTCTGAAGCTGGGAGGGACGCCATGGGGCTGAAGTGCTGAGCCCCAGTGCGCCCTGCAAGGCTGAAACTGGAAGCGGAGCTAAAGCACCAAGGCAGTACAGTATTTGCTGGGGTTTATTTATTTTTTGTCTGTGCTGCTGCATGATTACTTCCGGTTCCAGGTGGTGTCCAGTTGACCGGTAAGTCCATAACTCTGGTGTTTCTATCTTTTGACATCATTAACATTTCCCTTTCTTTCAAAATTATTTAAACACAATATACACTTAACCATTCATATTAACATTTTTGCGGGGGAGGGGAGAAGAGTCTCAGGATAATAGAAATAAAGAAAAACTAAGTGAGGTGGAATGTAATTCAATTATTATCTTCTGGATATCCATCTTGACTATACTATAAATATAGGAGTACTGTTGCTGTATCTTAGCATCTCAATGATTTCAGAATTTCTATTGTATTGTTTTGCAGTGCAAGGTTTTTTGTGAATTTGTCTTTCACTCTTCTCACAATATGTGTTAAGTCTTCAGTTATAAGATATTCTATTAATAGTTTCTTCCCCAGTGATCTACAGCAGGAATCGCTGTCTGGGTCCACCTATTTAAGATTTTTTTTTTATAAAGAGCAAGAAAAGGAGTAGCTTTCTGGCTTGAATTTTTTTAAGGGCCAACTCCCTTGTCTTTAAGTCCTGTATGATTTCTTTCTCTAATGTTTTTTTATTTCTTTCAGGATGGTTTTCCACATTTTTTTTTACCATCTACCAGTCCCATATAGTGTGTATGAAAGAGAGCCTGGCTGTTTTGCATTTCAAACAGATACGTGGGACAATATTATATATCATATTATATAGAGATGAAAAAACATACATTCTGTGAACTAAATAGAACTGAACTTGCACTGTTTAGTTAGTATGAAAGTCAATATTTATCATCTGCATTATCTCATTCCATTCCTTTGCTGTTATTTCATATTTATAGTCTGCACTCCATAATTTTATAGCTTTGGGGTTTGTCTTTTTCACAATAAAGTCATGAGATTATATATTCTAGATACAATTTTAATTGCCGAAACTTCAATCTATGTATAAAACTTTCAATACATATAGCTTTATTGGTTCCTTTCTTCTCTGAAACTGTTTTTAATAAAGTAAGCAATCTGTGTAAACTCATATTGCACATTCTTTTCTTTTTTTAATATATCAGCTACATCTGTTTGTTTTAAGGATTGTCCATTCCCAAAAAATCATTCCATTTATTTTAGTGCTGTTGGCCCCAACACCTAAAACCTTTCTTGTTCAACCTGGGTTAGAAAGCACTATTATTTTTTATTTTTGATATTACTTACATCTGCTCTTGTTTGGCCAAGTGCGTCACATATGCCCTGTTAGTAAGTGTACTTTATAAGTAGCAGGCGATATTTCATGGGTGCTGGAATTTTGAGTTATGAGTCCAGCATACAATTATATAATGTAGGGTGACCAGATAGCAAGTGTGAAAAATTGGGACAGAGGGTGGAGGGTAATATGAGCCTATATAAGAAAAAGCCCCAAATATCGGGACTGTCCCTATAAAATCGGGACATCTGGTCACCCTAATATAATGAGATCAGGTTTTCCAGTTTCTGCTGTATATGTGTCCATGATGGATTCTCTCATTTAGAGATCCATTCCACTACTGGTGTAATTTCTGCCACCCTATAGCATCCCTTGAATTCTGGAATCACCTGGCCTTCCCACTCAGCTGGTCATCCCAGCCATTCTGTTTTGATTATTGTTTTCTAGTTTGACCATAGGAATCAGTGATTTTTTTTTTAATTTCTTGAATACATTTTTGGGAGGTATAAAGGGAACCGTGGAAAAAAGGATACACAACCATGGTCAGGACATTCATTTTAAGTTCATGGAGTCTACCTATCAAAGTCAACTCCCCTGCTTTAAGTGATACATTAATGCCTACATATCTAATTTTATGATCCACTACTTTCAATGAGCTCTTAAACATTTATTGGGTATGTTTTAGAGCCAAGGTGCAGAAACTCTGATTTAGAGTAGTTTAAACTGTATCCGGATTCCTGACCAAAAGCTTAAATTATTTCTTGTAATACTGGCCAATTTTTATTTAAAACTTCTATAAAAAGCATAAGGTCATCAGCGTATAGTGAGACACACATTATCTGTGTTTTAAACATTTTGTAGAATTCAGAGGAATATCCACTTCTGGTCCAGGACTTTTCCCTCATTTTAGTGATGAGATTACCATCACTATTTCCTCCTGTGTTATAGGGCCATCTAGTAGTTCTCTGTCTTTATATATCAGGATGAGCATTTTAAGATCCTGAAGTGTACTAGCTTCCAGTTCTTCCATGTTTGCTAATATATATCTCTTGGAAATATTCTGCTAGTACTTTGTTAATCCTTTTGTGGTTTTTTTTTTTTTTTAAGTATTCCATTTTTATCCTTATGGTATGGTTTGGCTGTTCTGGATCTTCTGTTGGAAATCAGTCTGGCTAGTAATATGCCAGATTTGATCCTCTATTTGATCTTTGGCAAATAAGAGAGCTGTCTCCTCTTCCTCCCCCCCCGATTATCAGTGTTTCTAATGCTCCTTATGCATTCTTAATCTCTTGGAGCAAGTCTGCATCATTCGTCAAATAATATTGCTTCTGCGAACTGTAAATTTGTTCCTCTAAATCTACCTGGTTTTGCTTGTCTTCCCCCCCCCCCCCCATAACTGTTATATAAGATAACTCCTTTAAATGCCTTCCATCTAGTTTCTGGGGATATATCACGTAGAAGATAATCCTTAATATAATTATCAGTATAGTTTTCCGTTTTATTGATTAATCATTGTCTTTCACCAATGTTACTAATTCTCCTACTTTTGTCTTATTTCTGAATTAGACATTATTTTCATGCAGACAGGCATGTGGTCCGAGATATGTATTAATCTAATTCTGATAAGTTTTTAATTTAAAAGAAATTTTGATATAAAAATTAGATCTATCCTATTTTAGGTTTTGGAGAAAAAATGAAGCCCCAAAGCATGAGTTTGACCCGCCTTATATATTTTCAGGATTGCTGGAAAAATCAATACTAATCAAAGCTTTTTGCTGAGGAGCTGTTTGTGGACTATTGTAAATTCAGCACTTTTCCTTCTAACACCTATAGAATAAACTTGACAGAAGGAGACTCAATTGCCCTCCATTCTTACTACTTTCAACTTCCTGTATATGTCGAGAATCAAAACCTGGTCTCTGAAGCTATGCAGCCTTATTATGATAGCACATGGTCTAATCACATTTCTTTTATATACTTGTACCCCTTGTACTCGTGAGCCTTTTCAATCTTAATTCTATCTGATTTGACTGATAGAATCCAGAGCTTCTAGAATCCATGTTTCAAGGTA
This sequence comes from Chelonia mydas, assembly GCF_015237465.2. Classification (NCBI taxonomy): domain Eukaryota; kingdom Metazoa; phylum Chordata; order Testudines; family Cheloniidae; genus Chelonia; species Chelonia mydas. Next base: position 110,939,880 of record NC_057849.1, on the reverse strand, counting down.
TTTTGTGGGGTATTTGCCTTTGGTTCCCTCCGGCAGCCTTAGAATCCTATGGTCCCTATTGTCCAAATCTTCTAGTTTTTCACTCAGTGTTTTGACTTGAGACTGCAGGGCAGCAGGTCTCTTCACCCAACCCGACATGCCCTTAATGCTGGTAATTCTAGACTCCACATCTGTGGTGGTTACTATGAGGTACTTTATTTGATTATTTGTTGTCTGCTGTTGGTTATTCAGTTTTTCTTCAATCTTGCTGAAACAGATTTCCAGCACCACAGTTAAATCAGCAGTAATCTGTGCCACTCTTTTGTTACTCTTCCCTGCAGACTCTGACGCCTTAATCTTCATATTATCCTCTTTTCGTTTACTCTCTTTTCCCTTTCGTTTTGTTTTTTGACCGGAATTGACAGCCGTCACCCACATTTCTGGGAGAATCATATTAACTGTGAGGCCATCTCTGTACCCTGCACTCTGTATTCTGGAACAGTTGCTGTTTTCTGTGATCCTCCTGGAGGGGGCAGAATGTCCCAGTCACTCGGCTCCTCAGGTTTCTGACAGGAGAATAATGTGTGTCTCCTGCTGCAGAATCAGTGAGTTCAGGAGAGAGCAGGGACAGTCCTGAACCAACAACTCTTCTGCACTGCTTGCAGTTCTTGGTGGGGGGAGAGACACTCCCCTTTACTTCACTTTTCAGCTTCCCAGCAAATAGGGAGAACTTGTCTCCTGCTACCGTGTTTTCAGGGAAGAAGAAGGGGGTCAAGGGGGAGTGGGGGTGAAGCCAGAGCCTTTTCCTGTGTAGATTTCTGCATTGAGGCAGAGGGGCCTCTCACTTACCTCCAGCAATGCTGACAGTATACCTCCAGCGGATAGAGGGGGAAGAGGAGAGGCCTTTAGCCTGCTCTGATCTCTGCTCCTGCCTCCTCCACTCTATTCTCACTTGTCCACTGCTCTCTTGGACGCCCCCAGGTCTAATCAGGGGTAGTAGGTCATTGGAGGGCTTTGCTGCTAATGTTGCTGAAAATTAGAGACTAGGTGAATTGGGGGCTCACTGCATCTGCTTCCTCACTCTGCCCTGGCAGTGCAGTCATGTGACATGGTGAAAGCTCTTTACACAAACTGGTATTTGCTTCTGCTGAAAGACAAATACAGGGAGTTTCTAAGACACAGTGGTTTAAATTTTCTAAAATAATCATCACTTTGTTGTTGTTGTGGCTGTGAGTGATACGATGTGTTGCCTTCAGACTTTTGTATAACATGGGCAAAGACATTCACTCTCTAGTACAGCATCTACAGCACCTGGTAACTGAGTTGTTCTTTTCCTGTTTAATGTCAGAAATTGTTCCCATGAAGGCTTGTCTTCAATGTAGTATTAGCATGAGTTATCTGCACTCAAGTCAGCATCTCTCTTGAGTTACCTTACTCAGATGAGGGCGCTGATGCCACAGAACACTCAAGCAGCATAGGTTGTTTGTATGAGCTGAGCAGAGTAGCTGAGCCCTCACTGCATTACTAGCTCAAGTGTCCGCAGCACTCAGGCTTCAGCCTACACCCTCTGATGGGCCAGCTAGCTGAAATTTAAAGAACCACTTAACCTGACTTTTGTGTGTGAATGGGAGTTGGGGTAGGGGCAGGATTCGCGTTATATCCTGAGCTAACACTTCAGGGAAGACATGCCTTTATTCTTGCTGTGTTTTAGGAAGAATTACACAAGAACAGGAGTGAAGTACTGCCAGAATATATGGTTTTGGTTTACTTTCTTGAGATTCTTGACAAATCTGATGGAGCTGGAACATCATTTTTATATCCTTCATCCGCTCAACTTGGCACGCTTGCGTTGTAATCCTCATACTGCTGGAGAAGTGGGAGTAGGGAGGACTCTTGGCTGAGGGGAGAATTCCTCCTTTTGGTGAGATTTCCAGGTACTCACGTCCAAATTCTATGGCGATATACTCTCTTTACAGCTCTATTGGTTTCCTTGGGTTGCTTGGGGACCAAATCAGCACCGACTCTGCTCTCAAGATCTGTAATATACAGTTCTCTTGTTGCTTTTAGCACAAAGTAAAAGGGGAGACTGAAGTGGCATGTTGTGGTTGGTCCCATGTTTATTCAAATTATTTATAGCTCTACCAGTTAAAAGGATATGCAATGTTCCTGGTTTCAGTAGACTTTTTAAACTAAGCTTGATTAGCAAAATGTATTGCCATTTGTTATGCTAATCAGGTAAATGAAACTGTGAGTCTAATTCCAGGTCCAGGATACAAGGGAAGTTTATTTCTTTTCCTGGTGTCAACAGAGATTTTTGTTATTGTGCTGCCATCTGTGAAAGATAACTTGCTACGGCCTGCAGGTTGTATTTTTATTATATTGGCCATCTGGCCTGCTGTTGATGTAGACCTTTAATCTTTGCAAAGATTTAGTGTACATTGAACATCCTCCATTTCCTCCTGCACCACAGAAACCTGAAATAATAAAGTTTTCAGTCCTTCATGAAAGGTAAACTTGAACCACTTGGCAATCATGTATTGAGAGCTGTGTAGCTCCAGGGACTCCATGTTAATAAGAGCAAACAAGGACAAGATCTTATCTCGTTCCAGCAAGGTTATTATACTGGTTATTATTATATAGTCTTGAATGAACACAAAATCTGATAGAACTTGTTGTTGTATTGATGTGGAAGTGAGCTATTGTGGCAAAGTGATGTACTGAGGCACATTCATCCATTAAGGACTAAGTAAAGAATTGCTGCAGCATTGTTGCTATTTTGTTTTGTTTTGTTTAAGTGATAATGTCCATGGAATACCATATAGATGTGCAAATATCCCTGCACTGATACTGAGTATCATGGCAATTATCTGGTGCGCACACTCCCCATTGCAAGTTACGTGCTTCTTTCCCCAGTTGCTCCTGTGATGTTTTTCCTGTAACTCTGTCAAGGCTGATTCCCCACTCTGGCACTTTGAGTGCAGAAGGTGGGGGCCCACAAGGATTCTAAAAATTAATACTGACCACTCCAGGCTTGTATTAAACTCCCAAGATTACAGCTTCTCTTTGACCTTGGATGGGTAGATGCTGCCACCACCCAAGTGCAAAGACCCCTTTTGGAACCCAGGAAGGCACATTGGGGAATTCCTTCCTGTGGGGTACCCTCAAGCCCTTTCACCCCCATCCGGGGAAGAGCTGAGAAAGAAAACAAAGGAAATCAGCTGTTGCCACAAGCTAATTAAACAGCATATGCACAAACCTCTTAGGACACACAAATCCAATCCTGTTCTTAAAAAAAGGTAAATTTTATTAAAAACAAAAAAGAAAGAAAATATATTTGGAACTTAGGCTTTTTGCTAGATTTAAAAAAAAATTACAAGGATTAAGCATCAAGATAGCTCTCGAGGTCCAGCTTAAAGGTTACAAGCAAAACAAAAGCACCTGGGGTTAGCACAGAGGAGTCCACAAGCCATAAAGAAATAAAACAGATAAACCTAATCGTGTCTTCCTAGACATTTCCTGATCTACTTACATATCTGGGGTTTCAAATTAGTTTTTATGTATGATCTGATGATTTTCATACCTGGCCCACAGCTTTTTCCAGCATAGCTCCAGCATAGCTTTTTACAGACTGCTCTGTGCCCTCTCTTTGGAGAACAACAAACAGACAGACACAGGAAGCTTTTTCCCAATTTAAAAAAGTTCTAGCCTTCCCATTGGCTCTTTTGGTCAGGTGCCCACTCCCTTCCTTTTACCTATGGACTTGTTTAACCCTTCACAGGTAAAGCAAGTAGAGGACAGCTACTAACAGGGATTTTATAGCTAACTGGCTGACTGGGTGTCCATAAAAGGGAGCTACTCCCATCCCCTTCATTTAACACAAACCCCATGTTGGGTTTACTGGAGAGACATAGTTATTAATACGACTGTGGTGTTGGCACTAGGAATTAGCCTTGTGATGTGTTTTAAAATAGGTAGGTGGTACTTTTTAATTCCAGCTGGAGGCAAGCTGTTTCCCTGTGTTTTGCTTTGCTAAAAATTTTAAGGCTTTTGCCTACTTCTGTGTTTTATATTTAAATAAACTGAAACAAAATGAATAAAAGTAGGCAACAATATAGCCATTTCCATTCTTGTTCAGCACTGATATCATAGGGACTACTGTAATTGCAGAAAAGAGCCTGCAAACTTCTGTTCCATCTTAGCTAAATATAAGTATCTTTGCTAGATACAGTAGGTAACATTTTAGAGGTATTGGTATTTGTCATGTATATTATGATGTTCTCCTGTTTTCTACTGGGGTGTAGTTTTCTTCAGGCAGTCAGAAAATTGAAGGGAACATTTTCAGGAGAAAAAATATAAAAGCACATCTGTTGTACAGGAATTTTTTTAAAAAAACCAGACAATTGTAACCAGAAAGTTTTTTTCAGCGCTGCACTTTTGTTCACTTAGGAAACACTGAAGCTGAGGAGATGAGCCTAACTCTCCAAACATTTTCATTAAATCACTGAAGAAAAACTTGGGGTTTTTTACAATTTTTTTTAGTCTTTGTTTCATTTTTTGCTTAGTTTGTAAACATGTTTCCACTTTTGTCAATTCGCTTACCTCTGATTTGTTGTCTCTAACTTGGTCAGGTCATCAGACTTTCTTTCTCTCATCTCTAAGCAACCATGCTGCCAGTGCACATGCGATTCTGGGAGAGATTTGCATTCACAAACTCCAGTCCCACTTCATATTGAAGAAGCTTTGTGAAGGCAATGTATTTGCAGAACAGACTTGGAGCAACTGAGATCAGTGAGGCTAAGGGCTTGTCTCCACTTACTGGTGGATTGACGCTGCGGCGATTGATCCACCGGGGATCGATTTAGCGGATCTGGGATGACTCGCTAAATCGACCGCAGATTGCTCTCCTGTGGACTCTGGTACTCCACCGGAATGCGAAGAGTAAGGGGAGTCAACGGGAGAGCGTCTCCCATTGACATAGTGTAGTGTGGACCTCGTGGTAAGTAGATCTAAGCTTACTAATGTAACTTAAATTACGTAGCTGAGATCGACTTTCCCCTGGTATTGTAGACCTGCCCTAATGGAGCAACCCAGATGAGTACTATGAGGTAACAGAATTGTCTTGAGATTTTCAGCAGTACTATTGACACCCAAATTGTGGATATAGACACACATGCTCCCATGGCTTGTGTGGCACAAGGAGATGTATATAGTAGCAACTTGCTATAAATGCTGTCTCAAAATCCCTAGGTGCTGCCCGAAGATTCCTATTTTGTATGATGCTCTACCATATTACCATCTAGAAGATGTGCTTACAGCATAAATTGGGTTGTTGCCTATGGAAGAGTGGAGAAATATGGGTGAAATCCTACTTACTGTGTAGGATACTCTTGGAAAAAATGCCGTATGCTACAGAAAGACATTGTAAATTACTGCTGTCATAAACAGGTATATCTAGATACTGGTAGCCATATTCTACCTTGGTGCATTATACTAGTATGTCAGTGGAATTCCATGAATACAAGGGTCATTCGTAAATAGTGTACGTTTTGCTGGCTTCACGTTAGATTATGAGGGGCTTGAAAATGCTCATTGTACATTTATGCATGGTCTGTCCCATTTTTACAGTTGCACTGTGTATGTGTGGAGGAACATAAAGTTATATAGCTTTCCATGGCAGCAGTCTGAGATTTTCATCTCTGTACAGTTGTATTTCGAGGCCTGCTACAACGTGGTTTTTCATCGGTTCTCCTGCTGTGTTACATAGCAACATACTAAGCCTTTTATGTGGACTTCTGCAACTTGAGTGCTTTTTTCCATAAAAAGGGAATTTATTGCCTTTTACGGCCAATTTTAGGAAGCGTTCAGGTGGTAACTTAAACTCTTTTATGCTCAGCTACACTCCTAGACTTTACTATGTTCACTCTATTGATATGTCAGGGAGTCTAATTTTCTGTGATTTACACACAAAGGAGCTGGAAGAAGGTGTAAAGTGAAAGTATTTCCCAACACGCTCTGCCTTGTGCCATCTTCCAGCTCCTAGGAGCGTATGTTCCACCAGCTAGACTCGCTGGCACATCAGTAAAATTGGTTTAAGTAGGTCTAGTAGAATCTGAGTGTTGGTCACTGAAAAGAGTGTATAAAATACATTGCTTAATTTGTCCCATTGCTTGGAAATCCATACGTTAGGTGTGAAGAACATAAAATTTAATTTTTTATCAATCCCTAATTATGTCTTGGTTCAGTTAATATAATTTTTTCAAGTGGCATTAGAAGGCTGGTTATAAGAATATGGGGGGATATAGTAGATACCTCTGGGCATTGTCAGAGATAAGAGATTGAAATAAATACTGTTCTTTTAAAATACTAAGTCTCAACTCTGATAAACTTAAATTTTACATAAAGATAATCTTTCTGCCACTGGAACTGGGTTTTTTTTAGTGTTTATACAGACAGATGGCATGGGTCTGAAATTTTATGATTTTATACAGGAATAAAGAGTGAGAACTGTGATGTCTATAACTGGTGAGCTGTTGTGGAGACTCTGTCATTTATAACACCCTTACATTATTTATTAAAATGTGCCACATGCTCATCTGTTGTCCTTATTCTAGTATTCCTCTTCCTGCCCATTTCCATTTAGCCTGAGTAATGCTATATAAGATTGTGTCAAGTGATCAGCTTTAGTCCTGTCAGTATGTAGACAGGTTAGATCTCATTTTGATTCCTTAACGGTGTTATACATTTCATTTCCATAGGGAATAGGTGTTTTTGTTTTATTATGGCGTCATAAAGCCATTTGACAGGAATATTTGTGAGATAAATGTTCTTAGTGCAGAAAGGGATAAATGTAGGTGTGTTATGGAAAGAGCTAATAATGAACATTGTTAAGCGGCAGGGCAGGAGTGAGGACAGATGGATTTGTTTTTCCTTAGGGAGTCTGAAATAAACTTGATTTGTCTTCCCTAAATCCTTAAGCTCAATAGACAAATAAAAAATGTTTCCACAGGATGTAATGTTTATTGACATCATAGAAATACTTTAAAAATACATTTTACGTCTGCCAAAAGTATTTGGCAGGTCAGGGAATTTTATTTCACTGGGTTAGGATTGCTGCTTTGCTCCTCTCTGTTATAACAACTAATTCAGTTTTATTTTCATATCATTTGAGTCGAAAAATCTGTATTTGGAACACCTTGTGTTCTGCAAAGGACATTTTTCTTATAATTTACATGGGGGATTTTCAAAGGCACGAAGTGCAGTTACTCACCTAATTTTCATCAACACTGATGGAAATTGGACCCTAACTCTTCTTTGTGCTTTTGAAAACCTTCCCTTAGCTGTTTGTATTTGTTACATATGACTAGTAAAGAAACTTATGATGAATGGAAACTATTGTAAACTTAAAGTAGGATGTTGTATTAAGAATATATCTAATTGTATATGTGTGAATGTTGCATCTATGAAATAATCATAAATGTTTATGATTATATTAAATATCTCTAAATATTATATTGTTGTATGCAGTGTAGTTGTAGCTGTGTGAGTCCCAGGATATTAGCAAAGCAAAGTGGGTGAAGAAGAGCTCTGTGTGGCTCGAAAACGTGTCTCTCTCCAACAGAAGTTGGTCCAGTACCTCATCCACCTTGTTTCTCTAAAATATCCTGTAATTTACAGCTTGTCTACATAGCCCAGCAGTTCAGACTGTGGGAATGTGAATAGCAGTTTGCATCAATGTGCTGCATTATAACTCGACCAGGTGGATGCTGTGGGCACGAACTAAAAGGTTCCTAGTTTGTGTCCACCGCTTCCACATGGGGAGTTACAGAGCAGTACTTCAGTGCCCACTGTACACCCCCCATAGACCAAACTGAAGGGCAGTGCAGATCTACCCTTAAAGGATTCAGTTTTCCGAATTGTTAAATCACTCACTGACGTGGCCCTAAGTATTATTTTTTAGTACAGACAGGAATTTCTACCTCCATACTGTTAATTGGTTGGTTATCCATTATGGCTCCAAACAGCCATCTACTACTTGTATAACTGAGAGCACTCACTATTTGAGGAATCACTATTTCTAAAGCAGCCATTCTTAAAGGATGGAGCCCACCACACTCAAGGAGGGTGTGGCGGAGAAGCCTAAGGACGACAGACAAACCTCTCAATAGTTCTCCCTATTCTACAAGGCTAATAGTTCTCCCTAGTCTACAAGGCTAAGGTTGGTTCCTTATCCATCGGTTCCCAGTTCTTTATTCAGAGAACAAATAAAAAAAACAAACATCAGTGTAAGATTAAATTTTTAGAAATTTCACTATAATAAATGTAAACCAGAAAAACTCTTTATTTGCCCTCTCTGTAGCACTTTCCCATGTAATTTGCATGTAGTATTTATATTTAAAATGTTTCAAATATTGAGTAGTTCAGTAAAGGGAATCAACCTTATTTGCATAGCATTTAGAGTTTATTGAAGCAAAGGTTATGTACAACACTGGGAACCATTTTGTATTTTTCCACAAACTTTTGGTCAGACTGAGAGCTGGTGTTTCTATGATGGAATTTTGCAATTAAAAAGGAAAGGAAAGATTTAAGGAATTATATAAATATTAATTTTAATACAAATGAATGCAGCACTAATGCTAGCTTTGAATAGCAAAGCATTGAAACATTGAATAATAAACTATTATGATTTATTAATATTTCAGAACAGAAGCTAATCATTATACCCTCCACTCATGTACACCCTCCAATGAATTTTCCATCCTTTTTTTAATAAAAACAAATATATTTTTCTTTGTCCTAGAAATAGAATCATAGAATATCAGGGTTGGAAGGGACCTCAGGAGGTCATCTAGTCCAACCCCCTGCTCAAAGCAGGACTGATCCCCAATTAAATCATCCCAGCCAGGGCTTTGTCAAGCCTGACCTTAAAAACTTCCAGGGAAGGAGATTCCACCACCTCCCTAGGTAACACATTCCAGTGTTTCACCACCCTCCTAGTGAAAAAGTTTTTCCTAATATCCAACCTAAATCTCCCCCACTGCAACTTGAGACCATTACTCCTTGTTCTGTCATCTGCTACCACTGAGAACAGTCTAGATCCGTCCTCTTTGGAACCCCCTTTCAGGTAATTGAAAGCAGCTATCAAATCCCCCCTCATTCTTCTCTTCTGCAGACTAAACAATCCCAGTTCCCTCAGCCTCTCCTCATAAGTCATGTGTTCCAGACCCCTAATCATTTTTGTTGCCCTTCGCTGGACTCTTTCCAATTTTTCCACATCCTTCTTGTAGTGTGGGGCCCAAAACTGGACACAGTACTCCAGATGAGGCCTCACCAGTGTCGAATAGAGGGGAACGATCACGTCCCTCGATCTGCTGGCAATGCCCCTACTTATACATCCCAAAATGCCATTGGCCTTTTTGGCAACAAGGGCACACTGTGGACTCATATCCAGCTTCTCGTCCACTGTAACCCCTAGGTCTTTTTCTGCAGAACTGCTGCCTAGCCATTCGGTCCCTAGTCTGTAGCGGTGCATTGGATTCTTCCGTCCTAAGTGCAGGACTCTGCACTTGTCCTTGTTGAACCTCATCAGATTTCTTTTGGCCCAATTCTCTTTGTCTAGGTCCCTCTGTATCCTATCCCTACCCTCCAGCGTATCTACCTCTCCTGCCAGTTTAGTGTCAAATAGAAAATATTATAAAGCAACTTTCATCCATGAGGACCCAAAAGCTCTTTGAAATATTTATTTAACCTATACACATTGTGACAAAGCTCTGTCCTTGCCTCCATGGGTCCTGCGTTTCCTGGCGGATTTTGCTAACCTCAGAGGCTCACTGTGACCCTCCACGTAACCCTTCTCTCTCTAGAGACAAGGGTCACTGTCTACTGAGCCATTTTCATCATAAGCCAACAAGGCAGGTGAGGAGAAGTTATCCTTCCTTGCACTGTCTCTGTTGTCTCCCAGTCTCAGTGATTAATCAGGGGGAAAAGGCGGGGGGGGGGGGAAGGGAGGAAGCCCAGGCCCACCCTCTACTCCAGGCCTCCAGCCCAGGGACCCTAATAGTATCAGCTATGGTAGCTGACCTTTTAGAAACATGACATGTACAATTCCCTGGGCTACTTCCCCCACAGCAGCCCTCACTTCCTCAAGCTCCACTTCACCCTTACCTCAGGGCCTCCTTCCTTGTGCCTGATATGGTGTGTACTACTCTGTCTCTCCAACAGCACAACTTCCTCCCACAGCTCCTGACATGCACACCCACCTGACTGACTGGGAGGCTTTTAACTAGTTTCAGCCAGCCCCTGATTGGCTTCAGGTGTCCCAATCAACCTAGCATTCTCCCTGCCTTCTGGAAAGTTCTTAATTGGCCCCAGGTGTCTTAATTGACCTGGAGCAGCTGCCATTTCACTTATCCTGGTACCAAGGATTTGTTTAGCCTGGAGCTAATATATCTATCTCCCCCTACTTTTCTATAGTCATCTGGCCTTGCCCCATCACAACATATACAGATGAATCATTGCAACCGAGTCTGAGGTGAAACACAGCAGCTATTTAACGCCAGCATATATTGCAGAAAAAGAAAATGAAGGATAATGTATCCAGCCAAAGCTGTGGAGTTAAGTAGCCAGAAGGTACATACCCGTGTTAGAATTTGTCCAAGACGCCAGTTATAACACTTTTCCTCTTGCAAAACCACATCTGGTCAGGACTGTAGTTTTGTGTCTTATTTGAAAGATTGATCATCCAAGGTCCTCTGAAAGTACTGAGGAATTGTTTTATTACTGATTCATGGCCCACTCTACAATGTCTAGCATAGCACTGTGTAGTAAGATTTAAAGAAAGCTCAGCCATTTATATGGCGAACATGAATATACAGCAAAGAGTGGCCGTGGCACCTTATAGACTAATTGCTCCAATACGTCTGTTAGTCTAGAAGGTGCCACAGGACTCTTTGCTGCTTTTACAGATCCAGACTAACACAGCTACCCTTCTGATACATGAATATACAGGATTGTTATAGTTAATACTAAATTTGTGAAGGAATGGAGTTTAAGCCATTCTGCAGCCATTGGGGATTAGGATGAGACCTTCATGGAGAGCAGGTTATGCCACATCTGCCTACCTCAGGGTTTCTTGCACCTTCCTCTGAAGCATTTGTTGGAGACAAGATACTGTATTGGAAGGGTCAGATGCAGTGTGTCTGAGAGTGACTGTTCATTTGTTCCTGTGTCTCTGCGTGAGCAACGTGCATCAAACCATCAAGGTCTTCTCTAGTGTTGGCCATGATGTGCTAACACATTTTTAAAGCGTTAAACTCAATCTCCACTAGTATTTAAAAACATTTTCCTAGTCTATACTTACCCACACAGTGATTACAGGCTCTGGCCCTCTCAGAGATAAGTGTCAGTTACTTAATACAATCACTCTCTGTAGCACTCTGGATTTTTCTTGGGATCAGAAGTGTCTCCTGTCCAGCTAATGATTTCACTTGACTTGCTTAGCTTGGTGGATCTGATTAATGCAGCCCAAGGTTGTTTGGCTTCTGACATGCGAAATACTGGTTGAACAGTGATTCTCAAATTAAACAATATTGTGAGAAAATTAAATTGCAGTGTAAATCAGCTAATGGTTGTTAAAAATCATTTTATTTAGCTGTCTAAAGTAAGGAAAGGCAAGGCTCTTTTAACTCCTTTTTGCAAGAGTACAGTAACTATGTTACTTTAAGTAAACTTAATTTGTTTAATGAATGACTTAGCAACCATTTATTAATTAATGCAAACACTGAAAATATGCTATGTGCCAGATTGTACCCAGCTGCTGCATAGGTATGCAAGTGGAGTAGGTGCAAGAAATCTCTTTCCTTTGTGCACTTGCACATCAGCTAGGCACAATTATAGTCCCTGCCTGCCGTTGAGCGCAGGGACTGCTTCCTCCTCCATAAGGCGCTAGCAACTTCAAAGGGGTAAGAAGGAGCAAAGCTATTTGCATGTAGTAGAGTTCATGCTGCATCCCATACCTCTTTTGCTGTTTCTGGGAGGGGTGTGCCTCCTTATTCAGGTCTGTGTCTGTCATGTACAACTGAGCCTTTTAATGTATAACAAACTATCAGAACACCAATAAAAAGTGGCACATTTATTAAAAGGATTTTTGCTTGAGCTCTGCCATGCGAGCCCTCTTCTTTAGTTTCAAGCTCCACTGAAAGAGGTTATAAATAGGGCTTCTGATTTTCAGTGTTATCCAGTAAAACATCCCAAAGAAATAAATAAGTAAATTGGTGTTTATCCGAGAACACTGGGAAGAAAAAAAAACCCACTGAAAAGGTTACTCAATTCATGCTGACTTCAACCCTTTTCCGGTGATGTCCCTACTCCCTAGCACGTATCTAAGGCTTGTCTACACGGCACTGGCAAAGCGCTTTAAAAAGGTGTGATTTGTAGAGTGTTATAAGGTGTTATGCTGTAATTGCTTATATGGACCCAGCTGGCATGCTCCGAAGCTGCCTAGTTCACATTAATGTAAAGTGAAGGCCCCAATAACCTGTAATTTTTGGATATCTACACAGAAGTAAAAAATTGCTAAAAATAAACCCTGGAAAATGAAATTAATGAATACTGAAAAAAAGAAGCACTAGTTATAAACACTCCTTAATTAACACCCTTTCCCCCAACAAGATGGATATTCTTTGTAATCCCCCCACACCTGCCAAAATGTCCTACTCTTTTAGAAGTAAGTGTGAGGATGGAAACTGTATGCACTCTACTTAATGCATATACTCACACTGTGTTAGATTTAAGTTGCCCTTTGCTGAAATAGCCACTTAGTGTTTACTTAAAGAAGGTGTTAATAGCTTGTTATTGAGGAAGTCTGCAAAACCCCCCAAAAGTTTAATACCTTACAGCTCAATACGGTAACTGTCACAAAAGGTTGTTTTCAACATTTATAGAAAATACCTAGTTTATTTTAAAACTATGATTCATAGCTCCCATTTCACTGCACAGTTTTAAATGCCATCCTTCTTTCACCAGCCAAGGCTGGCATGTTGTAAATACACAAATGATGAAAGTTTGTTTTTTGTTCACAACTGCATATATAACATCTGCACGGAGTAGGGTGTACACCGTGACTGTTAGATTGCAAACCCTGTTTCTTTTGTACCTAACTAAATAGTGGCTATTTGTTAGTTGTAGTCATTGTTTTTTTTCCAATTGCATGCAGTTTGCAATGTGACATTTATAAATTTACCACATATTAGAGTGTCTTTATCAGGAGTCCTAGAAGCTCTCTAGAAGTCAGGGGGGCACCGTGGCCCCGCCCTCATGCAGCCTCTTCCCCTTGAGGCCCTGCCCCCCACTCACTCCTCTCCGCTCCCTCCCCCCCATTGCTCGCCCTTAAGACAGGTAAAAAGTGGGAGGGCATAGCCAGGGGGTAGGGGCCCTCCTGGTGCGGTGCCCCTGGTCTCTATGTATATTACAGTGCATGGGGAAAAAATATGTACTCAAAACTGTCATTAAAGACATTAGGCATCTGTGCCTAAAAGTGTGCACCATTGCCATAAAAGGGTAAAAAAATGGTGTTTAACAATTGTAAAAGCAGATGACAAGATGGCCTAGGAAAGCAACCAGAGCAAAGGTGTTTTACACTCACGACAACTATTCCATGTTGCTCAAGCAATAGGAGCCTCGAATGGGTGGCTATGTAGTTAGGGAAATTAAAGCCAAGATGAATTAGCAATGAGCAGCCCAGCATAGCAGTATGCATCAAAGGTCCTATCCTACAGGCCTTCTGTTCACAGAATTGGTACTCTGTGACCTCAGAAGGCTTGCAGGATTGTGCTTCTAGACTACTGAAATGTGAAACATAATAGTAAACCTAGTGTTGGAATTATTAATAATACTACAGGGAAATTGCCACAACACTGATTTAACCATAAATTCCTTTATTAAGTCCAAAGGCCAAATGGTATTTCATACAATTGCTCTAAACATGCCTAACAGCCTAAACAATAAGCAGTCTCTACACCCAATAGAATAACTAAGTATATATAAAGAAAAGGAGTACTTGTGGCACCTTAGAGACTAACAAATTTATTTGAGCATAAGCTTTCCTGGGCTACAGCCCACTTCATCAGATACATAGAATGGAACATATAGTAAGAAGATATGTATATATATATATATATATATATATATATATATATATATATGTATACACATACAGATACTTTGGAAGTTGCCATACAAACTGTGAGAGGCTAATTAGTAAAGATGCGCTATAATCAGCAGGAGAAAAAAACTTTTGTAGTGATAATCAAGATGGCCCATTTAGACAGTTGACAAGAAGATGTGAGGATACTTAACTTAAGGAAATAGATTCAATATGTGTAATGACCCAGCCACTCCCAGTCTCTATTCAAACCCAGGTTAATGGTATCTAGTTTGCATATTAATTCAAGCTCAGCAGTTTCTCGTTGGAGTCTGTTTTTGAAGCTTTTCTGTTGCAAAATTGCCCTTAAATCTTTTCCTGAGTGGCCAGAGAGGCTGAAGTGTTCTCCTACCGGTTTTTGAATGTTATGATTCCTGATATCAGATTTGTGTCCATTTATTCTTTTGCATAGGGACTGTCCAGTTTGGCCAATGTACATGGCAGAGGGGCATTGCTGGCACATGATGGCATATATCACATTGGTAGATGTGCAGGTGAACGAGCCCCTGATGGCATGCCTAATGTGATTAGGTCCTATGATGGTGTCACTTGAATAAATATGTGGACACAGTTGGCATCGGGCTTTGTTGCAAGGATAGGTTCCTGGGTTAGTGTTTTTGTTGTGTGGTGTGTGGTTGCTGGAGAGTATTTGCTTCAGGTTGGGGGGCTGTCTGTAAGCGAGGACTGGTCTGTCTCCCAAGAGCTGTGAGAGTGAGGGATCATTTTTCAGGATAGGTTGTAAATCTTTGATGATGCGCTGGAGAGGTTTTAGTTGGGGGCTGAAGGTGATGGCTAGTGGCGTTCTGTTATTTTCTTTATTGGGCCTGTCCTGTAATAGGTGACTTCTGGGTACTCTTCTGGCTCTGTCAATCTGTTTCTTCACTTCAGCAGGTGGGTATTGTAGTTGTAAGAACTCTTGATGGAGATCTTGTAGGTGTTTGTCTCTGTCTGAGGGGTTGGAGCAAATGTGGTTGTATTGTAGAGCTTGGCTGTAGACAATGGATTGTGTGGTGTCGTCTGGATGAAAGCTGGAGGCAAGTAGGTAGGAATAGCGGTCAGTAGGTTTCCGGTATAGGGTGGTGTTTATGTGACCATCGCTTATTAGCACGGTAGTGTCCAGGAAGTGGATCTCTTGTGTGGACTGGTCCAGGCTGAGGTTGATGGTGGGGTGGAAATTGTTGAAATCATGGTAGAATTCCTCAAGGGCTTCTTTTCCATGGGTCCGGATGATGAAGATATATAATCAGTATACTTATAAATAGGCCAAACCTAAGGGAAACGGTCTCATCCGAGCGTGTGTCAGCATGATCAGATGGGATCTGACAAAGAACCCTCAAATTCATAACTCTTGATACCCTTCAACAAACAAATGATGTCACAGTGGGAATGTCCATGTTTGCTCCTTCTAAGATAGATTCTCTTTCTTATGTAAAATCATCTGTAGTCATCCCTATCAGTCAAATGCCTTTTTAGAGAGTTCCCCTTATCTAATTATTCTTCAGAGAATACATCCTCCCTACTTCATTCCTTTTGGTCTTATAACTTTCAAGGCCTTCTTTCTGCTTATTAGTCAGGCCTTTCTTTATAACAAATATATTTCCTTAACCTTAAGCTAACTTTAATTCTTTAATTTCATATTTATTCTGCACCTACCAACTATTAAAAAAAAAAGGCAGGCATATGCCCCTAGATGCATACTAATGTAGAGTATACTGAAGTCACTTTAAGCTGCTTACAAATATCATCCGATGAAGTGAGCTGTAGCTCACGAAAGCTCATGCTCAAATAAATTGGTTAGTCTCTAAGGTGCCACAAGTACTCCTTTTCTTTTTGTGAAGTGGGTTTGTTTAAATCACTGGGGGGGGGGGAGGGTCCCTAAGAGTTGAAAAGACTTAGTCTATTGTTCTGTGTTTTAGGTTAATGCAAAGAGTTTACAGTGTAAGAGGCCCTTTGCTTTTATGATTTTGCTCTTTATTCCCTGGGGTGGGGGGCAAGCCTGCTCTTTTCTTTCTTATTCTGATCTGATCTAGAGAGAGAAATGTCAAGGTCACTTCCCACATCTTAACTCCTCATTTCGTGGTTTTCAGATGTTTAAGTTTAACCACTCTACACTTTCTGGAAGGGCACTATGCATCATGGAGAATTCTTATATCTGCATTGACTACGTTTTGGGGCATTTAATTTCTGTTTACCTTGGCAGGACATGTTCTATATGATTAGAACTTGCAGAGATTTACAGAGATTTGGATAGCCCTTTGTCTGTGAAGCAATGTAGCCATGGCTTCTGCATGTCATAATCTAGGAAAACAGCTGCCATCCATCTAAAACAGGAGTTCTCAAACTGGGGGTCGGGACCCCTCAGGGGGTCACAAGGTTATTACTTGGGGGGTCGCGAGCTGTCAGCCCCCACCCCAAATTCCGCTTTTGCTCCACCATTTATAATGTTAAATATATAAAAATGTGTTTTTAATTTATAAGTGGGGGTCATGCTCAGAGGCTTTATGTGAAAGAGGTCTCCAGTACAAAAGTTTGAGAACCACTGCTCTGAAATGACTAGGTCTTGTGTACTTGGCAGCAAACTATCAAAATGCTGCAGCAAAGTCCTCTGATTTCTGTGGTGGCCTAGAATTTCTGAAGACGATGAACTTGAGTTAAAAAATATGGTGTGTATTTATTGAATGAAATAAGACAATGAATAATGCAAACTGTACATATTGTGGTTTTAAGTATTAAATTCAAATTATGTTTTCAGTTTTCAGTGTTACACAGATTTTTGTTTTTAAGCTGTATAGTATAATTGTACACATTATTGATGGAATCGGGCCTGTGGCTTCTGCAGGGCTGGCTCTACAGTTTTTGCCGCCCCAAGCAGTGAAAAAAACTGCTGCTGCAGACGGCAAAAGAGAGAAGCTGCTGCCGATTTTCCACTGTGGACGGCAAAAGGGAGAGGCTGCCGCCAATTTGCCGCCACGGCCGGCGGAACAGAGAAGCTTCTGCCGAATTGCCGCCGCTGCGGAAAAACGGCCACCCCTTTCAAACTGCCACCCCAAGCACCTGCTTGGAACGCTGGTGCCTGGAGCCGGCCCTGGGCTTTTGATATCTGGCTAGAGGATAGTTAAGCCTTTTGGTGCTGGAAGGCATAGCTGATTATTTGCTATTTTTGGCTCTCAGGAAGCAAGTTGAAGCTTTTGACATTGGGTAACGGTATATGTGACAGTTCCCTGGTGTTACCCGGACCGGTGATCTGCTAGGTCACTCCAATCCTTGCCTCTGGGAGCCAGCCTTACCCTGCTCTGCTGTGAGAACCACCACTCCTGGGCTGTTCACGCACAGCCTGTGGCAAGGAAGCTGCTCCTTGGATTGTACAACTGACTGACACTAGCAAATATCTCTGGTCCCAGACACAACCCTAGGAACCTCCTTCTTGCAGTGTCCATTTATACCCGCTGGACACTGCAAGCTTATATGAGTTCATCAATTTAACAAAGAAATTGATATGTACCAGGCTTGTTATCCCAATGGGAGTTTCTGACACGCTTCATACCAAACACACTGCTTTAGGTAGAATAAACAAACAAATTTATTAACTACAAAGATAGATTTCAAGTGATTATAAGTCAAAGCACAACAAGTCAGAGTGGTTACCAAAATAAAATAAAATATAAGCACGCAGTCTAAATTCTCAACCCTATCAGACTGGACAACATCTAGATTAAGCAGTTTTTCTCACCCCACTGGATATTGTAGTTCTTAATCATAGAATCATAGAATCATAGAATATCAGGGTTGGAAGGGACCTCAGGAGGTCATCTAGTCCAACCCCCTGCTCAAAGCAGGACCAATCCCCAATTAAATCATCCCAGCCAGGGCTTTGTCAAGCCTGACCTTAAAAACTTCTAAGGAAGGAGATTCTACCACCTCCCTAGGTAACGCATTCCAGTGTTTCACCACCCTCCTAGTGAAAAAGTTTTTCCTATTATCCAACCTAAATCTCCCCCACTGCAACTTGAGACCATTACTCCTTGTTCTGTCCTCTTCTACCACTGAGAATAGTCTAGAACCATCCTCTCTGGAACCACCTCTCAGGTAGTTGAAAGCAGCTATCAAATCCCCCCTCATTCTTCTCTTCTGCAGACTAAACAATCCCAGTTCCCTCAGCCTCTCCTCATAAGTCATGTGTTCCAGACCCTTAACCATTTTTGTTGCCCTTCGCTGGACTCTCTCCAATTTATCCACATCCTTCTTGTAGTGTGGGGCCCAAAACTGGACACAGTACTCCAGATGAGGCCTCACCAATGTCGAATAGAGGGGAACGATCACGTCCCTCGATCTGCTCGCTATGCGCCTACTTATACATCCCAAAATGCCATTGGCCTTCTTGGCAACAAGGGCACACTGCTGACTCATATCCAGCTTCTCGTCCACTGTCACCGCTAGGTCCTTTTCTGCAGAACTGCTGCCTAGCCATTCGGTCCCTAGTCTGTAGCTGTGCATTGGGTTCTTCCGTCCTAAGTGCAGGACCCTGCAATTATCCTTATTGAACCTCATCAGATTTCTTTTGGCCCAATCCTCCAATTTGTCTAGGTCCCTCTGTATCCTATCCCTGCCCTCCAGCATATCTACCACTCCTCCTAGTTTAGAATCATCTGCAAATTTGCTGAGAGTGCAATCTACACCATCCTCCAGATCATTTATGAAGATATTGAACAAAACCGGCCCCAGGACCGACCCCTGGGGCACTCCACTTGACACTGGCTGCCAACTAGACATGGAGCCACTGATCACTACCCGTTGAGCCCGACAATCTAGCCAACTTTCTACCCACCTTATAGTGCATTCATCCAGCCCATACTTCTTTAACTTGCTGACAAGAATACTGTGGGAGACCGTGTCAAAAGCTTTGCTAAAGTCAAGAAACAATACATCCACTGCTTTCCCTTCATCCACAGAACCAGTAATCTCATCATAGAAGGCGATTAGATTAGTCAGGCATGACCTACCCTTGGTGAATCCATGCTGACTGTTCCTGATCACTTTCCTCTCATGTAAGTGCTTCAGGATTGATTCTTTGAGGATCTGCTCCATGATTTTTCTGGGGACTGAGGTGAGGTTGACTGGTCTGTAGTTCCCAGGATCCTCCTTCTTTCCTTTTTTAATATACAGGTTTGTTCCTTAAACCTGGGCCAATCTCCTCTGTTGGAGTCTTGTCTTCTTCTGAGTGTCTTAGTTGCTTGCAGTGAAGGTGGGGGCAGGAGAAGGGCCCAGTATGTGTCCACTCTGTCTGTTTTATACCCTCAGTCCATGTGCTTGGGGAGCACAAGTCCAGGCATATCTGGGGGGCATTGCTGAGTCTCTCCAAGCAAGGTTGAGTAATTCCCCTGATGTGGCCTCATGCAGGTGAGTCATTGCATTGTAGCTCCCTTGCTGGACAATGGCTATTGATGGGTTGTTTGACACCCCGCTCAGGCGTTGGTTACTTTCCTTGCTGTTGCCTCTGGGGAGCTAACATCTGGCTGATCCTCCAATTTACAGCATGTTTTAGTGACCACCATGCAACACAATTCTCATAACTTCATATGCATTAATGATACACATTAATGATATGGATGGAGAAATGACTTTCAGCAGATCATAACCTTTCCCCTGATACCTTACAAGGCAGGCTTTATATGTAAGTTCATGATAATATGAAAATGAGGATTATGGGGTATAGAATGTCACAGTATACATCTCCTCTTTACCTCTCTTTTGTAAGCAGGATTACTTAAATTTTTATTAGTATGTGACTTCTTGTTCCCAACCTCAGCAGCCCCTTTAAAGCATTCAGCTCCCCTGTGCAGCCTGTATTTCTGATTTATAGTCCTCCTACCCCACCCAATGTCATTACTGCAACAGGGCCAAGCACAGATATCTAGCAGTGGCAAGACACTATCTTTCTACCTACTTCTCTCATATTAGGAACAGTTTATGATGCCCATTGTCAGTCCTTTCAAAATGAAAAGCGTTTGCAAGATGTTGAGATGTCTGTTCCTTTCTGCTGTGTTGAAGCCAAACATCAAGATAAAACAGGAGTCTGAGGAATCATAACTCCCCTAATCCTCTCTCCAGCCAGCACTCTGCTTCAACAGTCCTTAATAGGAGCCTCCTGACCCTCTCAGAATGATACATTAAAGAACAATAGTGCCAGCAAGCATGTCTCTGGAGTTGCAGGGGACTTTTAGATCAATTAATTGTCACTTAGAATGATCTGTCTGAGGTTGTCATCACTGTCTCGTTCTGGAATATGTTCAAGGCAGTCCTGCTGGGCTACTCTATTTAAAGGCATCAGGATCCTTGTGGATAAGGTAAAGACAGAAAGCCATATTGTGCCAGTAGTTTTAGAAGCAGCGCTTCCCTACTGGATTTGAATATCTTTATATCACAGCTGTAAAAGCTCTGTAAGTTCTTCCTATTAGAAACATTTCAAATGGGAGAAAAATCCTCTATTGAGATCTGCTGGGTGTCCATCTGTCTATCCATATATAAATTCATCAGATTCTGAATGTTGGTCAGACAGTCTTTTGCCAGTGTCATTTTTGGCAGAAGTTTTTCCTCTATATATTAGTGCTCAGGAGAAGACGGAGGATATATAATATGTTTTGGATGCCCATGTTCAAATAAATTTGTTAGTCTCTAAGGTGACACAAGGATTTCTCGTTGTTTTTGCTGATACAGACTAACACAGCTACTGCTCTGAAACATGTTTAAAGGACGATCCTGCTTCACATTCTGGAGGAACATTGGTGTGAAAATCCCATTGTAATGCATCTATGGATGTTAGAACAATGAAGAATAGGAAAATATAGTTGTGCTTATCTGAACCTTTACTTTGAGTAATAAGGCCTACAGACCTGGACCATGCTGGAGATAATTGGATTATCCAGAATGGAGGTGGAAATTGACATCCAAAGATTTGGGTTTTTTATTAGTGGCAGTTTCCCACGCTCTGCAGTAGAATAAACTTGTTTTGCTTTTTCCTCAAAGTATATTTAACGTGATCTGTAATTTAGTAAAGTAAAATGGAATTATCCTGGCCGCAGAAGTTGTCTCAGCTGGAGAGCACTGCAAGGGTGGGGCATTCCCCTACTGGCAGTGGCTGAGAGTCCTGGTTCTGCTCCCAAACTGCAAGCAGGCTGAAATATCTATTATAATTAGGACCCTACCAAATTCACAGTCCATTTTGGCCAATTTCTCAGTCATACAGTTTTTAAAATAGTCAATTTAATGGTTTCACATTTCACAGTGTTGTAACCATGGGGGTCCCTGATCCAAAAGGAGGTAATGGAGCAGGGAGGGGTTGCAAAACTATTGTAGGGTTCGTGGGATTGCCACACTTACTTCTACTCTTCTGCTGGCAGGGGCCCCCTCCTGCACCCTAAGTCCCTCCCAGACCCCGCACCTCCACTCAACCCTCTGCCCCAGCCCTGAGCCCCCTCCTGCATCCAAACTCCCTCCTGGAGCCCACACCCTGCACCCCCTCCTGTACTCCAACACCCTACCCCAACACTGAGCCCCCTCCTGCACTCCAAATCCTTCATTCCCATCCCCACCCAAGAGCCCACACCCCCAGCCAGAGCCTGCACCCCCTCCCGCACTCCAAACCCCTTGGCCACAGCCCAGAGTCTCCTCCTGTACCCCAAATCCCTCATCCCCAGTCCCACCCCAGAGCCCGCACCCCCAGCTGGAGCCCTCACCCACTCCTGCACCCCGATTCCCTGCCTCAAGCTACAGCCCCCTCCCACACCCTGACCCCCTCATTTCTGGCCCCCCCCTGGAGCTCGCACCCCCAGCTGAAGCCCTCGGCCCCTCCCACACCCCAACCCCCTACCCCAGCCCAGTGAAAGTGAGTGAGGGTGGGGGAGAGCAAGCGAAGGAGGGAAGGGGGCTGGAGTGAGTGGGGGTGGGGCCTCAGAGAAGGGGCAGGGCCTCAGGGCAGGGGTAGGGCGGGTGCAGGGTAAGGGTGTTTGGATTCGGGCTACTAGAGAGTTGGCAACCCTACCTCAGATTATGTGTCATTTCAGATGCTTCTAACAAGGAACAGGAATGAAAATTACAAATATCAGGTGTAGAATGTACCGGGGGGACAGATAAATGAAAACAGGAGAAGTGATGATAATGATAAAAGATATTTTCACCATAGAGAGAAAAGATGTAACAATGTTGGCAGACCTCTAAGGTTTAGTTGGAGAAAGTAGATCATAAAATCTTTCATAGATAAGATTAGCCTGTTAAAAAAAAAGAAGACTGGGCATTGATTATATGGGATTTTAATTACTCAAATATTGTTTGGGATAGCAACTGAGCAAAAATGAATGAGGTGTGTAGTTTCTAGAGTTGGTGCCGGATTTTGCTTTCTTACACAGTTTGTTGAATTAAAAACACAGTCAGAGGCTATTTGGGACATGGTTCTAGAAAATAATAGAGAAGTGATTATTAATAATTCTTTACAATTATGGTATATAGCAACTTTCTTTTAAGGACCACGCATTGCTACAAGTCTTCATTCACCCTACACCTTGTTGGATACGAGTATCATTACACCCACGGTGTAGTTGGGTAAACTGAAGTGCAGAATGGTGAAGAATCCCGAAGCTACAGAGTCTGTGGCAGGGTTTGAAATAGAACCCAGGAATCCTGACTCTCACATCCTTGTTCTACCGCAATATTTAAATGGAATGAGCCCCTCACCATACTAAGTGACCACCTCACAAATATTAATGATTTTATCCTCAACCCCTCTACAAAGTAGGGAAGTATTATTATCACTGTAGTGATTTTTACAAATGGGACCTGAGGCACAGATTGACTTTCAAAGGAAGCCTGTGGCAAAGCAAGTGCTCAACCCAGATCTCCTGGATGCTAGTCCACTGCATTAACCACCAGAGACAGCCTCCACACCTGCTTTCATGGTCTTAGTATAATTAAAAGTTAAATATTTGTGAGTATGTAGTACTAGAGGAGGTCAAATAAAAAAAATAACTGACAGTAAAATTGCATGTGATGAATTACTTAATACCATAAGGAATGTTGCAAGGAATTTGTTATTGGAATATTGACTTTGACATATGAGATGTCTGTCCTAGTGGCAGTATGAGGCAGTCCCATGCAGAAGACTCCGGTTTAAGTTCTGGACCTGGTATCTTGTTCCCTTACTAGTAGAAACTGGGAGCATGACAGAGACTGTGTCTTCAGTCATTGATGAGATGTAAGTGGCTAATCTCAATCAACAGTAACTGTTCTGGCACTAAGGTGCAGCATAGATGGATATGGCGGGTCCTATACAGTCCTTTGCCAAAAGAATGGTGGTTATGGCATGGGAGACTTGAGAGTGACAAATGTAAAGGGGGAGTGTGGAGGTTCCTCAGTGCTCCATGAAGGGCACAGGCAATCTCCGAGTGAAGAGGTTCTCAACTTGGGGGGTTGTGAATAGGTGTCAGGGGTCAGTATCTCCTTGACCTCATGTTGCTAAATGTGAGTTCGGTCTTGGTTACATGGGAGGGTCCCATTATGGATAAAGATGAGCTCTCCAGTGCCCTAGTGTAAACAAATTTTAAAACAAGGAGGTTGGAGGGTAGTACAGAAAGAAAAAAGAATAAGCACTTGATAGAAAGACTTTGACTGAAATTCATCATGGGCCAAATTCTGCTCTCTTTGCAGTGTGACCTGGCCTAGTCTGTTCTTTCTTTTCTTCTTTCACTTGAATATTCTCACTGTCCCATATCCTGTCCCTCCTCTGCAAGTGCAGAAGGTCCCTGATGCAGTTATACAGGAGTTGGGATGGAGGGGGGAACAGGATGCCAGAAACTTGTACATTGCATGACATGCACTTTTTGGACAAAACAGCAAGGAGTAGGTTAGAGGTGAGACTGAAGTTTCCACAGCCAGGCAGATCCCTAGCCCTTCCCCACTATTCCCAGTGAGGGATAGTGATTACTGAGACTACTTCAGCTGTTGGACTGAAGTGGTGACCACGGCCTTGAAAGAGTAGGGCTCCTCTCCTTCAGCTAGGTGCTGCAGGAGGACTTGGAGCATTATCAGGTTGCAGGACACTAGTAATAAGTTCTGGTGATTTAATGCTTGTAAAAATATGAATTTGGGGCAGTTATCTGTAACCTTCCGAGTATCTTAGATATTTGTATACACTTAAACATAATGTGTTTGTTGGGTATTTTTTGCCGATGCTTTTTAATGTTCTGTGTTTGTACAGTGCCAACACAATGGGGTTCTGTTTCACTTTAAATAATATCTTCAATACATTTACTTTATGTAATCTATACAAGGAGGATGTTTGGGAGCTTCAAAAACATAAGCAGAAAAGCAAAAACAGTGCTACAAGGATTTAAAAAATTATTAATTGTTGCTTTATAGAAATTAAGTGATAAAAGGTTTTTAAAGCAGATCTTTAGTGGGCAGATGGGAAAGAGGCAATATTCTTCACTCAAAATGATACTGGTTAATTGAAAACAAGAGATAAGGAAATAACAGATGTCTTAATCAGTTAATTGATTTTGTCTTCACAAAGGAGGAAAATGATAGAGAGCCATTAAATGCAGGGGTCGTATCCCCTGATATGGGAGAGCGGTAGTTTGCAGGTACTGTGAAAATGGGAATGCATATTATTAACACCCTTCAAGCAGCAGAGACCCATATCCAGACAACATAGTCCTATTGAAGTCTTACCGTTTTAGAGGCTTTTTCACTGAAGGCCAGATTCCTGTTGATTTAAAAGTTTCAAACGTACTTGTATTTGAATGAGAGTATGTATCAAAGGCAGGATCTCAAAGCCATTGTAAACCTTAACCAATAATGAGAAACATGCCACTGAGTAGAAGTATTAGGATAATTATCAGATAATCATAAAAATTTGAGGTGAAGGACTATTAGTTTTTCTAGTCTACCTCCTCTACCAGTAAAGAACAATTCTGTAATATATTGTCTACATTTGTAGGCTTCACCTCAGGCACACTAATGTACTGAATGTACAGTATTTATTCTTTATCTTTTTTTGTTTATAGATGTGAGTACATTTTGTTGCAGAATTGACTGTAGCTGAAGAGAACTTTCTTTAGTATTGTCAAGTGTGTTATTACTCTGGTGTGATACCTCATGCTTCAGTGAATGTGCCTGTTTCTGAGTCCCCTTTCGTTTGCCATTCCTGTCATTCGCTGCTTTTCCTTGCCTTGGCTGCGCTGTGAAGCAGCTAGTGTCAGACATGCGGAAGTGTGACAGGTGATAAAATTTTCACACAATCAGCAAGAGGCTAATGCAGATGAAGTTTCTTATATTTCTAGTCTGTTCTTTTGACACAGATTTTAAACTTTATTTTTTTTTAAGTTTTATATTACTTATTGCTTATTCTTGATATATTCTGTGATGGTCTATATTGTGGAGGAATGCTTGTCTTTCCATAGTTGATGTTGAAGCTAGCTTTCTGTGTTAAGCATAATTTTCACACATCCTTGCCTCTTGCAACTCCTTCCCGGTGCTGAAAGGCACCAAAAAATACTGCTTCATTTGAAATCACCCATGCCACATCTCATCCCAAGGTAGAATTTTTCTGGAAAGTATAGGCAAGTACATAATGTGTTTCAGAGATATTTCTACAAGTTTAAAAGTTTCTGTCTTTATTTTTGATGTTTTTGGCTAATTGTATCTCAAAAAAAGGTTTGTGACGGGTTGGGTCACAGAAACCCCCTTGGGAACTGCCACCGGATGTGCTGAGACTACCTCTAAACCCGTTCTCCCTGGCAGCTTGGGACTTCAGTACCCTGCCTGGTTGTGCCAGACACACTAGCCTGCTACAAACACAGGCCCAGGTCCGAACCACATCCCCCAAAAGCTGCAGACTTAACTGAAAACAGTTTAAGAAGTGCTCCTGTCTCCCACACCCAGATACCCAGTTCCCAATGGAATCCAAACTCCAAATAAATCTGTTTTACTCTGTATAAAGCTTATATAGGGTAAACTCATAAATTGTTTGCTCTCTATAACACTGATAGAGAGATATGCACAGCTGTTTGCTCCCCCAGGTATTAATACTTACTCTGGGTTAATTAATAAGTAAAATGTGATTTTATTAAATATAAAAAGTAGGATTTAAGTGGTTCCAAGTAATAACAGACAGAACAAAGAAAATTACCAAGCAGAATAAAACAAAATCACACAAGTCTAAGCCTAATACAGTAAGAAACTAAATGCAGGTAAATCTCACCCTCAGAGATGTTCCAATAAGCTTCTTTTACAGACTAGACTTCCTCCTAGTCTGGGTCCAGCAATCACTTACACCCCCGTAGTTACTGTCCTTTGTGTCAGTTTCTTTCAGGCTGTCTCTTGAGCTAGCTGAAGACAAAATGGAGAGGTTTCCGAGGGCCTTATATAGTCTTTCTCTTGTGGATGGAAACCCCTTGTGTTCTCCTGTGCAGAATCACAGCTACAAGATGGAGTTTTGGAGTCATATAGGCAAGTCACATGTCCGTGCATGACTCAGTTCTTTACAGGCCGACGCCATTGTTTACATGTTACTTTGAACATTCCCAGGAAAGCTCAGATGTGGATTGGTGTCTCTCAAGGTCCATTGTTAGCTAAGTACTCCCAATTACTTGAATAACCCCTTCACACTATATTGACCAAATCTGCCTTATGTACTTCCTACAGCAAACACTTTACTACAAGCATAAAGCCAATGCTCGTAAGTTCAGATATAAAAATGATACATGCATACGAATAGGATGAATACATTCAGTAGACTATAACCTTTGCAAAGATATGTTAGATGGCATATCTAGCATAAAACATATTCCAGTTATGTCATATTTACACTCATAAGCATATGTCTATAAAGCATTATGGGGTGCAATGTCACAAGGTTCATGTTGAAAATTCAAGCATCTTTTCTCTGAGTGCCTAATGAACAAAAGTGCCTTTCATAAAGTTGGAGACAGTATATATAGGAAGATTTATTCGTAGATAGTCAGCAAGAGTTCACTTTGTCCCCTTCTCCTTCCCTCCCCCCCGATCCAAAACAGTTGAGAATACGTAAATGCACAATTCATTGAAGTTTCAGAATGAATGTGTTTATAAAAAGTGCCAGAAAGCTATTTGCAAGATTTGTTAAGCAATCAGGGCTCTTTACAATGATATTCTGAACAGGCTTTTCCAGTATGCCTTAGTGCACAATGACGTTTGTCATTATTAAACATTTAGCAAGTAAAAGTGCTAATGAGGCTGAAGCATCTGTATAGATTTCTCCATCGCTAAACATTCAAACTCTGATTGATGATGTCAGCATACCAAAATAAATGTATGCCACACATGCATCTGGGCATGACCTCAGATGGAACAGAGGTCTGATGCAGCCATGTAAATAGTATCTGCAGAATTAGCAAAGGGTGGAGTTTTGCCACTTAAAGTGTCAGTAACACTTTGTGCTTTACTTAGTGTTCCTTTCTGCCTCCTGGCCAACATAAAAGAGGCCACCATCTTCCCCGAGGGGAGCTTGGCTTCATTTTCATTGGGAATAATAGGAAATGATGGACATTTTGAAAGAGGGCATCTTTACTGATGGCAGTTTATGGTCCCAGTGGGGGAATATTGAGAGCGTAGGTGAAACAGTCCCCCTGATCTGAGTTCCTGTGGCCGGCATCACTGCAGCCCCAGAAGCCAGGAGGAGCAGTTGAAGTCTGCTCAGCAACTGCAGTCCTGGGATGGAGCATGGTCAGTCACCCATGGCACTGGTGAGCAACCTGCGCCCCGCAGGCGGCCCATCAGGGTAATCTGATTTCAGGCAGCGAGACATTTTGTTGACTTTGAGCATCTGCAGGCATGGCCCCCCGGTTCGCCGTTCCTTGCCAATGGGAGCTGCGGGAAGGGGCACCCATTGGCCAAATTTGGGTGAATTTTCACAGGGACAGCAAAAGGCACATCCCTGATGCCAGAGAGTCCCCTGCCAATTTTGAAGTCCTGACTCCATAGTCTTGAGGTGTTAGAATAGGGGTTCTCAAACTGGGGGTTGGGATCCCTCAGAGGGTTGCAAGGTTATTACATGGGGGGTTGTGAGCTGTCAGCCTCCACCCCAAACCCTGCTTTGCCTCCAGCATTTATAATGGTGTTAAATATGTAAAATATTTAATATATAAGGGGGGGTAGGTCACACTCAGAGGCTTGCTGTCTGAAAGGGGTCACCAGTACAATGTTTGAGAACCACTATGCTAGAGCTTCTCAGTGAAATGTTTGTAAGAATTTTTTTTTACATGGGCAAACCTTCCCAAACCTTGTTCTCAGAAATGACTGAGCCATTTTAGCTGAAACTTTAAAATTCAGCTTGGAGCAGATACCTGGCATGGAAAATTTCAACCCAAATGGTTAGAGTTTGGCAATATTATAAGTAACTGACAATAGGGTCACATAACGGAAAGCATCAGGTAACTTTAACTAGACGTGTTATTACCTGTGCTAGCTATAACAAACGTACACTGTGTATCTATCTATGCATTTTAAGCATACTTGTCGAAATACCTTGTATTTTAGCCAATACAAACCTTATCACATTAACTTCCATTGATCCCTGTATTTATCACATAAAGTCTGAGTCTGATCACTTTCCTTTCTAGTGCAGAGTGTGTGAATAGAATATCTTTACGTTGGCATTCGTTTCCACCTATTGCTCTCCACAGTAATTTAGGAGATTAGCAATGCTGATACAGTCAGATTTACTTGATTTATCTATGTGTCTGGGAATGCAAACATTTAAGTGGCAACCAGTCTCATAAAATATGTCCCACTGGAGGGTTAACTGTAAGAGTTAACTGGAATGAAAATGGGGTTAGCAAATTCATTTGGAATAAACAAATTTGACTCAGAGTGTATGCCGAGCCGTAAAAAATGAGCCTTTAATAAAGGAAAATGGTAGGGCTTACTTTGTAATGATATTGCCTCTGAATTGTGTTGAAAGAGAGCAGAAGGCATTGTTTACAGGAGCTCACTTTATTAAGTGCAGTATAGGCAATTATGTTGTGTTATTGGACTAATAAAACTTGTAAAATTCTTTGTGCTTAATGTATGCTGATTATAAATATTGCCAGTGTTCTTCTTTGTTCCTTGCACACACAAAATAGTGACAGGTTGCTATGGCAACAGTGTAAGAAAGGATGACAGTGGAAGAGACATCATATTTTCAGTTTTGAAATTCTTTATAAAGTAATGTAGGTAATTACACATGTAATGATTTACCATGCAGCAGACCGATCTGTTTTAGAAAAATGTACGCCATGGTGCATTATGTTTACAAATATTTCAGTAGAACAGGAACAAAATGGTATTTGTATTTTAGTAGGAAAGCAAAATATTACCAGAAACTAATGATGAAACAGAGAGTGCTGACAGCATTGCTTTCCTTTAAGAAACAGAGAATCAGATTAAATTAAACAATTTTCCACTGTTGAACCATTGTATGTAATTATGGCTTTATTGTGTTGGCAAAGTTGTTTTCCCATAGAAATAAAGTTTTTAATTAATATGTGGGATTTGGCTCAAAGATCTAAATACATTATTATCAAGAAAAGTCCTGCATTCTTACTGGGTGATGGCTCAAACCCAGAATGATTCTGATGTTAAAAAGAATACAGGGCCCAGCCACACCTCTCATATATGCACATGGAAGGGATGCTTAATATATTTGTTCTTCCCACTCCAAGAGGGAAGGGGGTATAACTATTTCCATGTGTGTGTGCTTCTTTCTTTTGAACCCTCTCCCAGGGAAGGGCGTGAGGGGAGGGAAGGAAAAATGCATATTATTTCTCCTGCACCAGGCAGAGCTCAGTATTATACAGCCTGGGGGATAAATGTTGTTTCCAAAGCCCACTTCTGTGGCTGAAGCTCTGACAGCACAGTTCCATACACATCCGATGAAGTGGGCTGTAGCCCATGAAAGCTAATGCTCTAATAAATTTGTTAGTCTCTAAGGTGCTACAAGTACTCC
This sequence comes from Chelonia mydas, assembly GCF_015237465.2. Lineage (NCBI taxonomy): Eukaryota > Metazoa > Chordata > Testudines > Cheloniidae > Chelonia > Chelonia mydas. Next base: position 110,909,689 of record NC_057849.1, on the reverse strand, counting down.
TGTTCTTCTTACAGCTGGAGGAGTGGAGCAGAGGGAGAGTTAGGGGAGGCATTGGGGATGCAGGGACAGGTCTGCGCAATCCATTGGATCCATGAGGGACTTGGTGCATCTGAGGAGAGGGAAGAAGAGGGGGTTCAACCTGCAGTCTCCTCTGAGAATGGGGTAGGACAAATCCTGCACCTTAAATGGTAAAGCAAGGGCGAAGGCTTTGCCAGTTGACCCTTGCAGAAATTTCCACACCTTTAACCTCCCCTGCATGTTTTGCCCCAGGACTGGATTATTAAAGAGAAACCCTATCAACTATCTAGATAATTCAACAAATCTATTAAATTTAAATATTTAAAATGTGTTATCTTCGCACATAATGTCTGATATATACTTCTAATCAGCAAATATGGGTCACTGTTTTTCTCTCCAACACCTCCATTCATTGAGATCAGTTCAAATTCTGGGTTTGCTTTTGGTTTTATTAGTTGGTTCTCTAAAATAATCTTCTACTCTTAATTTTCTTCACAGCGTTATCTAGCTTTTGAATTAGGATGACTGAAAAACTAAAAATTAAGCATGATTTTTGGCATCTAGAATGAATATTTCATAAGCAACAACTAAGTCTTAGTTTTAGACTTCGATGACTGTACATGAGTACAGACCCCAGTCTGATTATTTGAATTGTGCAATCATTAGATTGCATATTTAAATAAAAAAATGTATGGTCTGAGGATGGATGCCTTTGGAGCTTGTACAGTTTGAAAGAGACAGTTATGAGAGCCAGCAGAAAGGTCATCACTAAAATGAAATCTAAAAATTATTGCTAATTTTTTTCTCTTTGATTATTTTTTGGTAGAAGGCTACAGAGATGTGATGATCACAACAAGACAGTGAAGAATGTATTATCTATGTTGGATGTTTCCATGTCTCAGAATTTGAATTAAGGCACTCTCTCAGTGTTTCTGTGATGTCTTGTTGTTTCTAAATAATTTCCCCTTGTATGAGACAAACCAATTGGTAGATAATACCAGATCTTTAGTTTACTGAATTCTGAAGATTTAATTCTGACCACTGAGAAGGGCAAGAAGAACATCCCAGTAAGCATGCAAGCTAACAGTACAATTCAGTTTTAATTTGTAATAACAAATGAAAAGGAATAAAAACAAGAAATTTGTACTTGGCACCTCTAGACAAGAAAATCTCACCTTGTAGTTAGCCACCCTTATCAGACTCTCCTAAAGGTCCAAACTCACAAGGCTGAGCTGATGTCAAATTTCCTTTGGTGACCTGATTATGTGATCTTGAAAAAAGAATGGGCCAGATTCTCTGATCTAGCCAATCTCTGCTTGGCTCAGGAGAGGGTGTGGGAGGGCAAAGGTAGCCTGAAACGACCTTTACTATCCCCTGATCCTGGGGTAATTGGATCATCAGGCCAGCCCCGACATAAAATAGAGTAGCCTGTTGATAGGGCAAATCCTGTCTGCCTCCCGCCTCCCCAGATAACTGGGAAGAAGTCTTTGCAACATGAACCTCCGTGATTTCCTCTCCTTCAACACCCTCCCTCGTCCCCATTCCATTTCACAGATTGGAATGATTTTGGCTTCAATCTTGCAAGCTGTTCAGGCTGCTCAACTTTGCACCCTAGTACCTAGTAGTGTAGGAGCTGCTATGCCAGCCGCACACCACTGACATAGGGTGGAAGGTGAGGATCACTCACTGGCCGCTTAAACTAGTTCTAAGGACATTTTGCATTGCTGGACGAGAAAATTTGGCCCAATGTATGATACAAGAAAGGCCTTCAAACTTTGTTAGTCAAAGTGATTATGAATTGATCCATGTGTGTTCCTGATTGCTTACAAGTAAGACTGGGAATCAGTGCACTCGTGAGTTTTCACTTGAATATCAGTGTTGCAGCAATTCCAAATATTCATGCTGAGGATCACATATTAACAGAGAGGCTGGCTTGTGGACCTTCTTCCATCTTATTCCCAGTCAGATAATTTTCCTGTGACAACAACAGCAACTATGATTATTCCTGTGTTTACATAGGAAAGTAATACTAGGAAAATATTGCAAGTTTTTTAGCTTTTTTTTTCGCCATGCAGTTTAATAGCTGAAAAGAAGGATGAAAGACGGACTTCTGCTGGACTCCAGTAGTCTATGGACCACAGTTTGGGTACCTCCTTGGTGTGTTAGATTTATGGCTGGATTAGCTGACATAATTTTTTCATTCTCATATCTATGCACAGAAAGTAGATATCTCAGTGGAGCCATGAGGTAATTTGTGTGAAGTATGGTTTGAGCTGTCTGGCTGAAGGTTTTACTGAGCAGTGATTTCAGGAAGGGCATGAAGTGAGACTGGCAAAGTTCATGAGAATGATTTTACTGTATTGAAGTTCTGTTTTCCTAAGACATGCCATATGTTACAGGGTATTTTGATTGCAGAAGAGAACTTTGGTGAATGAAATGTCTGTTTCTTCACTAATAATGAGTCATTTCTTAATCACAGTGTGCATAAAAATTAAAATAATAAAAATGCCCCTGACTTCTCAGACCTAAATTTGGGGCCAATGTAACAAAACAAAATAAAATAGAAGCTCTTTAAGAAGCAGCGTTTTCCACCTGATAGAATTGCTGCAGTTATTTTTAATCAAGGAAATTCTGTGTTTCCTCAGCAGCTGTTTGAAATAAAGATTTGTTTCAGTTCTACTGCTTTATTTCTTCATATTATTATTAAATGGTTCTTTACACATAATTGATTTTCAACTCTAGTTAAATGGCTGGACTCTGATAAAGCATTTGATACAGTGATTCAAAAATCACACATGAAAAATTAATGTAATTGGGTAGATGTGAGCAGTATCACGTTATCAAAAACTGAATGAAAAACTATAAACAATCTAAATATAAAGGCAATATATCAAGTTGGAGAGAGGTGTCTTGGGCTGCTGCAAGGATTGGGATTAGCTCTGTTTTTATTTAATGTCTTCACGAATAATCTGAAAGAAGTGGTAAACAGCATATGGATTAACTTCACAGAAGGTATTAAACTGCGAGGTTTTGCATATACCAGTAATGACAGAAAATTATACAAACAGAACTAGAGAAGTTAGAAGTTGGAGCAGAATATAGCAAAGGAGATGCAACCTGGAAGATGAAAGAAGAACAGAAAAAATATGAAACACCAAGCTATTCAATGAGAGGAAGATACCTTAGGGGTAATAGCAGACAGCAAATTAGATCTGAACTAGCACGGAGTAATGGTGGCAAAATAGCTAGTGTCACTTTGCACTACAGAGCAACTTCTGTGGCTGTGGAAAGGGAATGTGACATGGAACGCACTGAAGGACAGGTTTGGGGGTGGGGAGCAATACTGGTCTTACTATACCAAGAACGTAAAATGTACTGTATCAGAACTCAATGAAGCATAGCAATCTGTTTTGCCTAAAATCTATATCCAGATTATTTTTTAACTTCTACAAGACAGCAGAACAAGGTAAGAAAGAAAACAAATTCCGTCTTTTAAACAATATCTCATTTAATTTGAATTGCACTAATTGTTTTTGTATAATTTTTCTGCATGCTAAGACCACCTATTCAATAGGAGCATTATTTCTTGGCTTCCAGTTGGTACGTTGTTGTGTCAAACTCCTTATCCCCTGTGTTTCAGTTTTTGCAAGCCAGATATACTCAAATCTCCTAGATTTGACTCCTAGATTTCAGACTCCTGATAGCTGGATTTCAGGATGTATGCTCTATGTTTGTTTTGATATTTGCTGAGGACGCAATCAGATCTTTGTGTGGATAACTATATTCAAAGGTGAAGTGTATAATTAGTGTACTTTACTCATATTGCATGATTCATTTCTCCATTACTGATATACCAATTTACTAGAAAGTGCTTTAGAGACTTGGCAAATGGTGTGCCTGGCACATTTTAGCCTCTGTCTGCAGGAACAACGTTGGATCAAGTTGTAAAGTACTAACTACCCAAATCACCTGCTGATGTATAGTTAGTATAAAACAGGGGTTCCCAAAGTGGGGGTCGGGACCTCCCGGGGGTCACAAGGTTATCGCGTGGGGGGGTCATGAGCTGTCAACCTCCACACCAAACCTGTCTTTGCTGCCAGCATTTATAATGGTGTTAAATATATAAAAAAGTGTTTTTAATTTATAAGGGGGGTCGCACACAGAGACTTGCTATGTGAAAGGGGTCATCAGTAAAAAAGTTTGAGAGCCACTGGTATAAAAGAACTGCTTTTCCATTTATTTATGGCAGAGTATAGAAGGTCAGTTTTTGTTGTAGCGTCTCATATGAGGGTGCCAGATCTTAATTTGCAGAAGATAATAAGTCAAGTGTAACAAAGATAAGGATTTGGATGATTATTTTATTACCCAGGTTTCTGGAAACAGCTCCTTTGCCATGAACCCATCTTTGGGATTCCCACATTAAAATGCAGTTGTTAAATTTTATGATAAGTGCATTTTGAAACCAGGTATGTTACATATTCTCCTCTACTACCCGGAGGGGAGAACTACTAAAGAATATTATATGTATGTTTGAATCATTTTGATGTAAGGTGCTTGAACTCTCTGTGAAGGTACAGAACAGTTACTCCTGAGTCATATTATCAGGTGGATCCTGTTACCTCCAACTAGAACAGTGTTTCCCAAACTTTAACAGCCCATGAACCCCTTTCACTAAATTGTGAAATCTTGTGAACCCCGTTCTAAAAATGAATATTTCCAGGGATTTAAGTTTAAATTTCCTCCGCACTCCGCAGGGCTCCTGTTGCTGGACCCCGTTGACCACTCCGGTCAACTGAGCTCCACTGAGCTCAGGCTGCAGGTCCCACTGATCCCTGGGGCTCGGGCTGCCATCCCCAATTGCCCGGCCCCACTCTCCGTGGGGCACGGGCTGGCAGCCCCATGCAGAGGACTAGGGTTTGGGCGGCCGCTCCCCCGCTCTCTCTAGAAACAACCAATCTTGGGGAGAAAGTGTAGGCTGATTTATTATTTCAGTAACCAATAAAGACAACCCCCAAGAAAAGAATATGTTGTATTTTATCTATATCAATATCTATATCAAATGTGCCTAAATCACTAATTCCTGTTGATTATCAAGTGATTTAGGTACTTCTGAAGGTTTTAGACAATATATTCTGTTCTGTCAGCAGCAGGATGTCTACAAAGCCATTGATGCAATTCTGTGTCTTTAAAGAAATGTTAATAATTTCTGTCTCTTGGGTAAAACAGTCAACAGAGTTTGATAAAGGCAAATGTTTCTCAATTCATACTTGTATAGAAAACCAATCATTTTGTTGCTTGTACATAGTGCTGTCAGCGGGAAAGTGTGGCAAGTTCATGTATATTTCAGTTTTCACTGCAGACACTGCGAAGTGTTCATGTGGTTGGAAGAATTTTTCATTATCACACAAATAAAGTAGGGATCTGTCATGTTGAACTGTAGGAGTCCAGCATTTTTAAGCTGTTTGCACTGAATATTATCAAAAGAAAAAAGTTATCAATTACTATGATTATAGTATATGTCTTATGAAAAATTGGGCTTGATTTCAAAATAACTTTCTGATTCTCTGTAACAGGAACTCAGAAAGGTGTATTATAAACCTCTGACAGCCTTCCTGAGACAGTCTTCCTGAGACATTTGGCTGGAAAATAATTTGATTCCCAAATGTTAGCAGTTATACCAGTGCTACTTCGATAACTCTAATAATATCTTAATTTACCAAAATGCTTTTTGTTCTCTTATAATCAGGAGTACAATGACCTCAGAGATGTTCATGATTCTTGAAAACAATTGACTGTACTACAAAGAGCAAGTTTTAAATATTTTATATAGGCAATCAGCTGCTGAAAAACTTCTTTTTTTTCCAAAAAGAAAAGGAGAACTTGTGGCACCTTAGAGACGAAAGAGACGTTGGTTTTCAGTTCTCCTTTTTTGTTTTCTTTTCCACAGCCTTGGATCCTAACGTTATCCACAGGCCAACTGTATGTGGATCTTGGCAGGCTGTTCATACTTTGTTCCTACTAAGCTTTCATCAGCATATCTTGGTGTGTGTTGTACATGAAATAATGCATGAAGGCTCTCTAAAGAGGAACCTGTACGAAAGACTTGCATGATATTTAATGAAGGTAGGGGAAGATAGTTGCAGGAGCAGTGTCTCATTTTGATACCACTACTGCTCTGTGATTACAGTAATAAATTGATGCAAGCAAGCATTTTAAACATAATCACTTTGTAAAATACCTTTACTTTTTGGCTTGCCGCAGTTCATTTGTGAGACTTCATCTTGCAGAAATTAGAAAGAAACTAAACTGTATGTGGCTTCTAAGAATTATTGGATTATTAATTACGTTAAACCACAGACATGATATAGGAATATAAAATATTAAGGGAATAATGAGGCAAAATCCTTTGATAACAAAAGTACATAAAGGTTAGATTTTATAGACAGATTAAAATACAATAATCCTTGACATTTTTCATGCTCAACTTCCAGTAGTCCATGGGTGTTCCAGAGAGTTTATTCATGGCTGTAGGGCTGTGTTCCATTTCAGAGAGGCTTTAAACACCACGAAATATGCCACTTTAAGATTTTACTGCTGTCTTTATCAACTGCTGACTCTGAAAAGCCTGTGAATTTGATGTTCTGGTTGAGTCAGATGCATTTTGTGTCTGTTTCTTCAAGAAGTGAATGGGAGTCTGTGGAAATTGATTCTTCAGTCAAATCAGTTATTTTTTTCATGTGAACCAATATTAAAGAGGTGCTGGTCGTGAGTCTGTGGTGAAGACTGAGTTGAGTTTTGCACTTAAATTAGGGATTCACCCTCTTTGTTATATAAATGTTAGTTTAAGCTTTCTGACATGCATTAGGGTACAGCATGGGGATCACCCATTTTGTGCATATGAAAGTTAGATTCAGCAGTTTGCACCAACCTTGTCTCTTGTAGTGTTACTATATTGATTTGCATTGTAAACTTTTGTCTGTCCTTCTTTCTGGAAAGAAAATAAGTTTTACCCAGGAAAAGTGTTTATTTGATTTTAATTATAACCATTTAACATGAAAAATAAGTTTATTTTAGGAACATTCTTTAATACAGAAGTAGTTCAAATCATTGGAATCTGTCTTCCGTTGTCTATGGGGCAGTAAAAGAAGAAAAGATGAAAATGTACAATATACTAACTGCTTAAAACAGCACAACCATATACTGATTCATTAATTTTAACAGTAATGCCTTTCTTCTCCTCCATGTCAGAATGAATATAAATGTATTTTTGAATTAGTAGAACAATATCAAGGATAAATCTGTCCACTCAGGTTTTTATAATGGATCAACATATTATCTAAGCACCTTCCAAAGAACTAAGAGCCAGAACTATATGTGGCCCATGGCCACATTTTCCTCCTCACTTCCTCTAGCAGCAACAAGGAGTCCTAAAGAACCCCAGGATTATGGACTTCATCAACCGTAGTGGAGCTAGCCCTACCTAGTGTTTCTCTCTTCCACCAACATAGTCTCTTTCACCTGGGTTCAGCTTCAGTCAGCTGCTTTAGGATAACTGGGAGATGGTGCTGTTAGCATGAGAGGTGAGTGAAATGAGCTAATTCTTTGTAAGACTAATGTCTGTTGTCTGGTATTTGTTGTGCTATTGTTAACATGGCAACAATAGGCTCTCCGTGGTTTAAAATATTTGTCTCCCTGCCGTGCTGATTGTAATTTAAGGGGAGAAGGCTGAGATGTTCATAGGATGTGAATCAGAATCTTGCTTTTCTTTTTGTGCCTCAAATCTTTTTCTGAAGCCAGGATGGTGACACGCTCAGTTCAGTAAACATTCCACAACCTAGGGATTTTTGTTCAATGAGATATGTAGAAGGTTCATGTTATGAACAGAATACTCTCGAACAGAATACTTAATAATTTGAACACTGTCCAGACATCCACAGATTCATTATGACAGGTTTCAGAGTAGCAGCCGTGTTAGTCTGTATCCGCAAAAAGAAAAGGAATACTTGTGGCACCTTAGAGACTAACAAATTTATTTGAGCATAAGCTTTCATGAGCTACAGCTCACTTCACCGGATGCATGCAGTGGAAAATACCACTGCATGCATCCGATGAAGTGAGCTGTAGCTCACGAAAGCGTATGTTCAAATAAATTTGTTAGTCTCTAAGGTGCCACAAGTACTCCTTTTCTTTTTACAGATTAATTAGATGCACAAAGTTAAGAAGCTGATGATATTCTGTGTATCTGCATGTAATAAATTCTTTTTTCACTTGTTTCCATCTCAGATAGCTTTGGGAGAAGATCCTTAGATAAGTTGCAGAGAACGACTGTTGTGGGTGTCTTGTTAACTGTAGCCAAAGAGCATATGTCTGTTGACCTAGCTCCTCTGTCACCAACACTGAATTATTAATCTTATTCTTGCCCTTCTTTCTCCCAAGCACTCCCCTCGCTGAGCACTACCATAAGTAAAAGCACCATAGAAGTGAAATACAATTCTGAGTGATCAGCAGTTCTCACCATGGCAGAAACTTCACAACTGATTAAGTGCCCCATTTGCTAGGATCATACAAATCTGAAATGATATATTGGAGAATTGGGCTGTGATTAATACAACAGATTCGGTAAAGCTGAACGTAAAGACGAATAATCAAGGTAGAAATTCTGGGAATGAACACAGGCTGAGTGAATGGACTATGCTGCCAGCCACATAAACACATGCAGAGGAACTGAATCCTCAGCTCCACTCCACAGCTGCTGGCCCGGAACTGCATTGCATCTGTTGTAATACCATACGGACAAGAGTAGAAGCCCTGGGTTACTGTTCCCTTGTATATGGGTTTGTGAGTCAGTGTATCCATGAGTTTGTGGACATACTTGCAGGTCACCCCCATCCTTTCTCCACCGTATTGCCAATGATAAGGTCTAATGGAGCACAGGGGAGTGTAGAGAACAGACCCTCTGAAGTTATCCCCCCATCCCAGCATGGCAGAATAACAGTTTGGCCTTTCCATGGCTGAGGTGTAGAAGGTTTATGTGATTGTCAATGATTCTCTAACAGAATACTTGATAATTAGAAGGTTGTCAAGAGACCCAGAGATTCATGTAGATGCACACAGCTTGACCTGTTTATCTGCATATGACTTTATTTTTAATCCAGTTTCTATCTAGAAATCTATCTGGTATCACAAGAGTTCCACCAATCACAAATTCAGCTGTGCTTATGACATTTCTGACGCTTGAGACTGAAAGATTTTGCACTGATGAACCCAAACCCTGGACCTGATTCGGCCTTGAATTTGAAGTGTTGCCTCATTTAATCTGAATTAGAGATGGTTGAAAAATTGTAAAGATTCCTCACAAAAAATTTATTGACATTTTAAAAAATTGAAAAATGCTGACTTGGTCCTAAGATATACATGCACACATGGCATCCTTGGCACATCTATGTGACGACTAGAGATGCCCCATCTAATATGTGTCCCTTGGTATCTCCAGAGATTATTTTATTGGTGGATTTAAAATTATATGAAAAATTGTCATGAGTAATCTCCCTACAAAATTGTCAAAACTGTGGTAGCTACTAAAACAACAAGGAGTCTGGTGGCACCTTAAGACTAATAGATTTATTTGGGCATAAGCTTTCGTGGGTAAAACACCACTTCTTCAGATGTGGTAACTACTGAATCCCAAATAATGTTAACAGCAAGAGAGGAAAGTAGGCAATATTGTACTTTTCTAAATAGAGGCATATTTCTGATTTAGAAAGTCATAAACCAAGCTCTTGCTGTTTTTGTCAGCAGCTTCAGAAGGAACTTGAAGTGAGATTAGTTCTCTTTCATTATTATTATTCACTTATTAAATCAGATGTAGGCATGTGAACAGATCATTAAACATGTTTTAAATGTTGCTGCCCTGCCAACTACTTCAAAGGCAAGGTCAGTGGCTGATTATAATGGCTGGTTATTTCATCTGCTGTGCTACTCCTTACATCACAGAGTATTGGAGCGGCAATAATGTTTGGGCTAAGATTGGTAGCAAACCATTTTTAATCCTAACTCTCAGCTGAGCACATCTGACCTATAAAAGCTAGGTGATATCAGATCTGTTAAGAGTCCACACAAGATTTCATGAAGTTTAGCAGTTTTCCTTCACATGTGTGGAGATTGTGACATTTTTGGAATTTCGGAATTAAATCTGTGAAGAAATTAAGGGAGGATTTCTTTGTATAACATTTTCTTTTGTACTTCTATGACTTGAAGAAAGTACTACACCCCCAAAAAATTCATACCAACTTGCCAACACTTAGCAGCAAACAGACAATCCCCAAATGAATCACCAAACACCATCATGTTTTAATTTATTAAATAAATTACCTAGGGAGGTTGTGGCATCTCCATCATTGGAGATTTTTAAGAGCAGGTTAGACAAACACCTGTCAGGAATGGTCTAGATAATATTTAGTCCTGCCATGAGGCAGGGGACTGGACTGGATAACCTCTCGAGGTCCCTTCCAGTCCTATGATTCTGTGAATAGCATGTTAAAAGAAAGAACTTACAAAGACCCACTTTCCCAGGGCAAGTAGGAAGCTGTCCCAGGTTAGCAGAACCAAGTCCCTCAGGTTTTGCAGGTTCTAAATTTGTGTTTTAAAACAAGTACATTTCTAGCCTTTATGGCTGTGAGGAAAACCTTAAAAATGTAAACTGTGTGTAACTGACGTTGTAGCTGCCAGGCAGTGCGATAGCAGCAGTTGCTGACAGTGTTGTGTTTCCTGGGGGAACTCCACTCACTCTGCCTAAATTCAGCAACAGAGCAAGTAGAGAAGTAACTGCATGACCCACGGAAAAGAAGAGAGGAGCCAGGCATATACCTTTTTTATTTTCCTGCCAGAAGACACCTGGTCAGTCACCCACTCTGCAGCCTTCTGAAGCCAGCCTCAGCTTCTTCTTCTCACCCATCTCTAGCAGTCCTGTCCTTAGGTCTAGGGTGGAAAACAGAACGTACTGGTATCCTTATCCCCGGCAAGGAAGAACAAAAGATCCCAGCAGCTCATGTAACCAAACTCCATAAGAGTTTGATCTCCTGTCACCAAGGGCTTGATCCATAGTCCATAGAAATTAATTGGAGTCTTTTTTTCCCACCCTCTGCTCCATGTCCTCAAAGGTTGTCCCACTTGTTTTTAAAACAACATATAGGCTTGATTCTGAAAGCTCTACTCACATGAAGAGCACCCCTGAACTAAATGGGGCTTCTTCACGAGCAAGGATTGTTCACATGTGAAAGGCTTGCAAGAATAACCCTTAAATAATTTTATCTTTTAGCCAAAGCTTTCATTTTGCTGATACCTAGGAACAGTGGGTTCCCTACGCCCAGTGTGAGGTTATTTTGATACCATCAAGAAGAAAAAGCGAAGACAAATTAATATATTTGAACCCCAAAAATATTTTGCTGAACATTTTCTTTATTTCTTACTTTTTGCCTCCTTTGTAGTCATTGCTACTAAGTATTCTTTGCTACAAGGTGTTCTTTAAGCAAACTAGTCTGAGCTTCAGGCAGAAGTGTAGAGAGTTTGATATAACACGATACAAGTCCGGTTTGGTCAAAGACATCATACATACATGCCTATAATCTTACACCTTAATTCTTCCCCAAAAACACTCATTATGGATTGCGATGGTAGTAGTTAAATTTCATACCACAATTTATTTACTTGGGGATATATGAGCATTTGTTTATTGTGCTGTCAGCAACTGTATCATTAGTTCTCTGATGACCAGTAGGTATGACCCTGAACCACAATCCCATATCTGAATCACCCTATGCAAATCTTGGGTGTGTTCAGATACAGGCCTGGGTTCGAACGTCCCAGCTCAGGCCCGTTTCTACCAGTTATGTATGGCTGTGCATGGGTTTTTTCAAAGGCTTTAATAATCTCATTAATATGCAGGTTTGTGTTTTCTACAGTGATTCTATTAATCTGTAATAGCTCACCAACTGGTGCCTACTAAATCATGTTATATGTTATATTTCTTTTGTTTTCTTTTTAAAAAGCATGAACATTTAGTTCCAGTCTTAACATGGATAATATATGAACTTAATTCTCAGTGAACATGTTTACAATAAGTTGTCCAGTTCTGGATAAAAAATTCCACAGCATACAGTGCAGAAAAGGTCAAACTCATTTGCAATAGGGAGTTGGGTTTAACTGTGCAATGCAGAAGCGAGCTTCATTACAAGTAATTAATCCTCAAGGTTCCTGAATGTCAGCTTGCAGAGGCAGTAATGGAGGTAGTTCATGGAAGGTAATTAATGTTTTTATTACTGATTTGAAAAGACTCTAGATAGCTTTGCTAGCCTGTGTGTGTTTATGACCCAAGCACTTTTGTTGGCCTTCTCTGAGGAAAGCTATATGGAAATTCCCTGATTAAACTGTCAGTATTGTGATAGGTGTCTGTCTTGAATTGTTGTTGTCTTATAATTATTGCTCTTTTACAGCAGAGAGGCACTGGTGGGTGTATGTAGGAGATGCATGCTAACATGCTGACACACTGACAAATGTTTCACAATAAAAAAAAGTTGTTCCCATAGGGAAAGGCTAGTACAGTTATCAAGCAGGTTAACACCGTGTCCTTCCTGGATTATCTGTCATTGATGCAATATTTCTTTTCCTTGTTAGTTTTTTATCTGGAAAATTATTATTCTGCTCAAAATGATTTGTGAAATTTGAAAATACATAAATTGTATTAAGTGTACTTCTTTTTAGAATCAGAACCAATAAATATGGTCCAAAATCTGCTCACAGTTACATGGTTGTAAATCTGGAGTATCTGCATTAATACAGTAATCAGTGGAGTTTTTTGAATTTACATCACTGTTACTCAGAGTAGAATTTGGCCCTTTATGCTTATTTTGTGTGTGTTACAAGTAATTTTTATCAGTGAGGTTATTTATAATGAATTCTTATTCAAATACTATCGTATAAACCCACTTGCGCACCTGACTGTGGCCCTCGTATGTTAATGGGAAATAGACCAAACGATGAGAACTTCTGCCTTTACATTATACATGGAGACACATCTGTCCAATTTTCTCCCCCAACCACCCAAAGTTATTACTGTTCAGTATTAATGTTTCTGTGTAAAACGGCCAGTGCAATATTTTAAAATAGTGACTCTATAGAAAGGTTAATAGCAAGCAGTAATAACTTCGGAGGATGTTGGGAGAGAATGGGACAGAGATGAACTGCAGTCATTATGTGTGTGTGTATATATATATATGTGTGTGTATATATATATATATAAAAACTGGTGAACCCTCTCCAATATTTTAAAAGTTGTACAAATGGGAGCGTTTATTTACAAAGCCTAGATATAAAGCACCCTGTTAAATTTAACAGGCATTTTCAGAAAAGAAAGGCATGTGGGTGTGCATTCTGAATTTCTGTAAAATATATTTATGCATGTCTGAGTGGAAGAATGTGCCATTTCCCAGTATGTCTATATCCTCTTACATTGTAAGACTGAAAAGCAAAAAGCCATATTCTAAGTGGTTAAACAAAGGAGATTACATAGCTTGAAAAAGGGGTGTGGACGATTGAGTGCATTTTTTTTTTAAAGATTGACACAAATTATACAATGATATTTATCTCTACTGCAGCATTTTCTGTATTCCCAGTACGTAGAATGGGAAATATTGTAAATATTTTACTGTGGTAAATTTAACTATTGCAGGTGATAAATGTTCAGTTTTTAATGGGGCTCGCTCTGGGCCAGATTGTGTGTGACTGGAAGGAGGGCATGAAAAGCTTCCTCTACCTTTCCTCCCCTATGCAACAGCCTGGCATAGTCATAGTCCATCCGCTAGTTGGAGTGCATTGGCTGTTCTTTCCTACTGCCCCCTAAGCTATAAGACACCCCAACAGTGATGGGGAGGAGGTGGAGCCATGGCATTCTCTCCCTCCCAGACACACAGTGGCCAGCACATCTGTCATGAGGAACCCATCTTGATCTCTGCTCCCCTGTCAAAAAAGCTATTCTGTTTCACAGATGGAATAAATTGTGTACATAGTATGGCATGTAAACATTTCCCATGGAGATTAACTGTATTCTCCATTGAAAAGGGCATCACTGGCATCTTTCAGTTAGTCCAGTGGTGGCAGAAATAAGACATTTAGGAAGCTGGTATTATCTAGGGATAAAATATGGTGTGCATAAGCAAATGTAAAATCTCCTGGTACCTAGATAACATGGCAGTACAAAGTCTGTAACGGTACCAGTTGCTTCCAGGGAGACATTGTGAAGTGAGGACAGCTGCCATGGTGTCCCACAATAATTACTGTTATGAATACCATTCTCAGTCAGAAACAATTACCCCTCGCATCAAGACACTACTGAAAATATAACTAAAAATGTACAAACACAGCAGTATGACTCCAGATGTGTGATATGAATGTACCTAGAAATTTTAGAAGCACCCAAGTGAATTAGGAGACTAAGTCCCATTATCAGAAGTGACTTAGATATTTACTAGCCCAAGTCCCAGAGACTTTCACTTACACTTATGCTCCTAAGTCACTTTTGCATATGGTTCCTGAGTCATTTAGGCACTTTGGAAATTTTTAACCAGGGAACATACATGAAAATCTATGGCTTGAGAGCCAAAGTAGTTTCATGGTGAACCATCAGTCATCTCTAGCTTGCTTGTAATGTAGCTAATAAGAATTCCAAGAGAACTTGCCTGAAATACAATTAAAGAAGAATGCAACTATTCATTATTATTCCACTGCATTGTTCCTAACAGCCCATTAGTACACCATACCTTGGAGGCAAACTGTATTTCTGCAGTGCCCTGTCATAAGGGACATAGGCTAGTTTCATCAATAAACTTCAGTGTGGCGACACTGAGTGAGCTCTGAGCACACTTACTGTATTAGGCCCCACAGGTGAATTAGTGAGGGGAACACCTATCTTCCTTGATTTATGCATTGCTGTGGTGCTCAAATGTCTGGATGTCTGGTGTGGGGCTGCAGTGCACGTACCCAGAGGCAAAAACATAGGCACCTATGGAGTTTTACTTTAAAAATTTAGGCACAGAATGAGCTTATGTGCTTACAGGGTTTGGTGGCAGCTGAGTAGGCATTTGTGAATCCCAGTGGACTTTATTCTGGAATTTAGGCACCTAAAGTGGCAGTGAGGTGCCTAAGTACTTTGTGAATCTATCCCATAATCACTAAGAGCTTGACCCTGCTATAAGCTGTGTGTAGACAGAATTTCCATTTCTTCAATGGCAGCTTCAGAAGGCTTGCGAAGCTGGGTCCTTAAACTATTAACATAGTCATATGGATTGCTTGCCCACAGTTTTCCACTCTTCTTGTTAAACATTTCTTGTGGTTTTATTTTCTTCTTTGATGTTTTGGGTATAATTGATTGATTGTCCCTTCCTAGCCTGCCCAGTGAACTGTGCTTCTCAGTTCTTCTCCTACACAGCTATCAGTATAAATGCAACACTGTAGGTGTTCAAGTTGAATGAATATGTGAAGATGAAATTCAGAAAAGACAAGTGCAAAGTACTATATTTAGGAAGGAAAAATCAAATGTACAACTACAAAATGGGGAATAACTAGTGAGGCACTAGTACTACAGAAAAGAATCTGGGGTTTATAGTGGATCACAAGTTGAATATGAACCAACAAAGTGATTCAGTTGCAAAAAAGGCCAATATCATTCTGTGGTGTATTAACAGGAGTGTTATACATAAGACATAGGAGGTAGTTGCCCTGCTCTACTTGGTACTGGTGAGAGTATTGTGTCCAGTTTTGAATGCCACACTTTAGGAAAGGTGTGGACAAATTTGAGAGAGTCCAGAGAAGAGCAACAAAAATGATAAAGGATTTAGAAAATCTGACCTGTGAGGAAAGGTTAGAAAAAATTGGATACATTTAGTCTTGAGAAAAGAATGAGGGGGGACCCTGATAAGTCTTCAAATTCTTAAACTCTAAGGTTAAGGGCTGTTATAAAGGAGTTGGTGGTCAACTGTTCTCCATGTGTACTGAGGGTAGGACAAGAAGTAATGGACTTAATCTGCAGCAAGGGAGATTTAAGTTAGATACTAGGAAAAACTTTTAAACTATAAGGGATAGTTAAGTTGTTGAATAAGTTGCTAAGGGTGGTTGTGGAATCCCCATCCTGTCAGGGATGGTCTAGGTTTACTTGGTCCTACTTCAGAGGACGGGCTGGATTAGATGATCTCTCAAGGTCCCTTCCAACCCTACATTTTTATGATTCTATGAGTCTCCAGCACTTATGTACAATGTTTCTGTACCTTGCAGCATGAGAACCAATTCATTGCCTACACCAGTGATTCTCCAAGTGAGGAATGTGTCCCCTAGGAGGCCTGTAGGAATTTTGGGGGGTGTAGAGGGACCCAGGCCAGCCCCCATGGGGGTGGGGAGGGAGCACCACATTTCCAGCCCCAGTCCACCCCCAGAGCAGCTCTGCCTCCAACCCCATTCAGCCCCCAGTCCTGTTCCACCTCCAGGCCCAGCTCCACCCTCACTCCCTCTCCTTCTCCAGCTGGAGCTCCATTCTGCCCCCAGCCCAGCTCAGCCCTCATCCCCTCTCCGCCTCCAGACCAGTTCCTCCCCAACCCCAGTTCTGCCCTCAGCTCCCCTTCAGCCCAAGCTCCAGTGCTGAAGAAGCCTTGGCTGTGCAGTAATCGGGGGGTGGGGGGCAGTGTGGACAGATTTCCTTAGTGGTACCAGGTGGGGGTGCTCGACTGCAAAAGTTTGAGCACCACTAGCCTATACTGTCAAAAAACATCTAGCAGGGGATTGCAGAAGTCAGGAATACTGTGTTGGAGATTTGTATCCCAAATGAACAACCCAGACACTTTTTTTTTCTCCTCCTTTAATTTGTTATAGGGAATGCCTCATCCCAAACTGCCATGACAGATGGTAGCCTAGACCAATTGGTGATTACACACTTTCTGGCAATCTATAGATGTTAGCATGTGAATGCTCTCGTGGGTCTTTGTACTCATTGCTCTGCCTCATCAGTGTGTACACGATGCAGTCCTGTCACTGTGTCATGTATCTGTTCTGTCTGTCTGCTGGATGGCTGCCCATGGCACAGAGTCACTTTTCTATCCAGTCCCTCTATAACAACCTTACAGTGACACAGCTTGCAATTGCTTATATGCTACTCTGCTCCTTCTGATCATTTCCCAACGAATGTGACAATTTGGACTGTTGATGCTATCCATGCCTTTTAAAACCAAGTCCCTGCCTGCTTGCCCGCACAATTATATTTGTGTTAGCTTAACTAGAATTCAGGTATATACTTATGTTCTTTTCACTGCATATTACTGTTACTTTTCTGTGGTAGCTAATTGATAAGCTACAGCTGGTCTTATAGAGTGTGATTGCTGTATGCCTTCTTCAGGATTTCTCCATTCTGAGCTTGTGAAGTTGCTTTTAGAAAGATGTAAGGTGGGTATAAATTATTGTCTCTAAGAATTCTTGAAGGAAAAAAAAATCTGCTGGGATCTGAGAGAAATATTTTTTGTGAAAGATGCTGTCAGCTTTTTAATTCTTTTTAAACCTTTCCCATGTATTAATAAGGAAAAAAACTCTATGGTATCCCTTATGAAAACTAATATATATATATGTAAAACTAGCACTAGTATATTTTTATGTTCTTATAATGTTTAATTTCACTTCAATGTACTTCACCTTTCTTTATATATGTACTTCACCTTTTTCTTAAGGTAGTATGAAACATCAATATACTTCACCTTTTTCTTAAGGTACTATGAAATAATGCAGTATATTTTGTGTGTTTCTACACATTTCTAGAGATTTTTCAAGAGTATTTGAGAGTTGATATCACTTTCTGCTCTTTTGCATCCACCTTTACGATGTGAAGGGAGAATTGGCTTCTAAACAAGTAACTTACAAATTGAGGATAGGTGTAAAATTACACTCTTGCAGGTATTTTCTCAATACTCCAGGCAAATGAACACATATTACTGTCTTTAAAAACACCTAATGTATATTATATGTAATAGCAATAGAATTTTTTCTAGATAAAGGTTAATGTGGGTTGGCATGTCACTTGAATCCTGCAAAATACAGAAATTTTGTTTTTTAAATTAGTAATTTTTAAATAGCGTTTTCGTAGTTTAATTATTCATTCTCATTACTTTCAAAGATTTGTACCCATCTGTCAATTCCTTTTGTGTTAATATTTTGTCGTTGATGCTATACAAGTAAATTTTGCCACAACATTTTGTTATAGAGCACAATTAGGACCCAGTGATGTGAGGTGCTGAGCACTGACAGAGTTGTGCTGGTCATCCATTAATGTCTAGGAAGAACCCAGGCTCTTACAGTGGTGAATCAGAACTTGGACGAGCAGGGAGATAAGAAACCAGCAATGAAATTTGATGTGGGCTTGGGTATAGCCAGAATGGCACCAAGGTGGATGTTGTTTGTGACTGTTTTGGATGAACTGAAGCTACGTAGAGTGTGAGAGGCCAGGAGATTAGAGAGATGGAGGAGGTTGCAGTAGACAAAGTGTCACTGACATCATTGGGATATTTGTCTTAGCAAGGAGTGCAAGAGTAGGCCCAATACAATAAATTTATAATTTGATCATTCTATCATTTTACAAGGCATTTAGTCTATTTTTAAAATGTTATTTCTATTGAAAAGTCTCTCAACTGTGTAGATTTTCATCATGGATAGTTCTCTGAAAACATCTGCTCAATATGCAGTGGCAGTCAAAAAGTGAACAGAATGTTAGGAACCATGAGGAAAGGGATGCATAATAAGACACAAGATATCATAAGACCAATCTATAAATCATTGGTCCACCCAACATCTTGAATACTGCATGCAGTTCTGATCAACCCATCTCAAAAAAGATATCTTAGAATTGGAAAAAGTACAGAAAAGGGCAAGAAAAATGATGAGGGGTATGGAACAGTGTCCATAGGAGGAGAGATTAAAAACACTGGGACTGTTCAGCTTGGAAAAGAGATGACTGAGGGGAGATATGATGGAGGTCTATAAAATCATGAATGGTGTGGAGGAAAGTGAATGCGGAAGTGTTATTCACCCCTGCACATACCACATGAACCAGGGGTCATCCAGTGAAATTAATAGGCAGCAGGTTTAAAATAAGCATAAGGAAATACTTCTTTCCACAATGCACAGTCAACCTGTGGAACTTATTGGCAGCAGATGTTATGAAGGCCAAAAGTATAACTGGGTTCAAAAAAAAAATTGAAAAGTTCATTGAGGATAGGTCTGTTAATGGTTATTAGCCAAGATGGTCAGGGACGCAATCCCGTGCTCTGGGTATCCCTAAACATCAAACTTCTAGAAGCTCAGACTGGATAACAGGGGTGTGGATCTCTCAATAAAATGCCCTGTTCTGTTCACTCCCTCTGAAACATTCAGCACCTGCCATTGTTGGAAGACAGAGTATTGGGTTAGATGAAGCATTGATTTGGCCCAGTATGGCCGTTCTTATGTTCTTAAGATTGTTTCACTATTTGGTGATGTACACATACGTATTTTAGGGCAGAATTGAGACTAGGCTGACTTCACTGGTGGCTCAGTATCTTATCATTTCCTCAGGCAGTGTACTAATGCAAAGTGTATGTATGGTAATGCTGGAAGTTCCAGACCTGTGTGACATTAGGCAGGTAAGCAACTTTGAAATTATTAATACAGGATTATATTTGTTTTGAATAATGTTGTAATTGCAAACTCTAGTGGTGACCATAGTGTTAACAGATACAGAGGTTGCTGGCTTGGAAATTGTTCATTGGTTATTCATTTTGTGACCAATTCTGAAGAGCTCTGTCCATGCAGCACCAGCGTTCTGAATCTTGGAGGTGTTAATTGTCATCATCAGTAGAAACAACCTCATTGTCTTAGAATAAATTCCTATAAAGAATCCACTTATTAGCATATATGCTGACAATTTTTCAACAGTTTTTTGTATTTTGGCAAAGGAATACAGTATAAAAATGTATGCTACCTCTTCATAGTTAAGATTGAAGCTAAATTTCCATTAGGAATCTTATTTTTCACCCACTTGCAAATAATTTCACAGAAAATAAACCAATTTGCCTGAAATGTCACATGTGAGTGTATGCCAGGCTATAATTTCTTTTTCTGGGAAGTTTGAGGCAAATCAAAGAAGGCATTTGGGAAGTATGAAGAATTGCATATACTTACTGAATGTTTTCCAGCTAAATAATTTTTTTTTGGCTTGTTATAACTCAGTGGTTTCTCCTAGAAACTCTGAATTTGTTTTAATCTGTTGGTTTTGGCAAGGATTTGTGCATTTTGCTGATCTTGGAGAATTAAATTAGCTAGTTATTAGAATAGCTCTAATGCTGACATTACAGAATATGCATGTCCTCAGTACAGACCATGAAAAGTACAGTTGGCCCGAGTAAGAATAGCCAGTCAGGAAGAACAGGGAGAGATGTGGGGTCTCGTGTGGTTAGGGGGAAGAAATGGAGGGAGAATGGGGAAGGGACCCCATTTAATGGTCTGAAATGACTACTACCTTAAAAAAATTCATTAAATCCATTTTAATTATCAGCCTTCCCATGTGTAGGTTTTCTCTCTAGTGTGGGAGAGTGGGAAGCACATTGGGAGCCAGAAAGCAGTGAGATGCATCCTTGCAAGCCCTGCCTGAATCTCTTCAATCACTATATGTATTTACCTGCAGTATATAGCTTCATAATTTGATAATTTGTTGCTTGCTGTTTCTTCTTCTTCTTTGATTTATTATTTGTATTATCGTAGTGGCTGGGAGCCCAAGTCATGGACCATGACCTCATTGTGCTAGGTGCTGTACAAACATAGAACAAAAGAAAGTCCCTGCCCCAAACGGCTGATAATCTAAGTCTTAAATTAATCTTCTTTGTCTATAATAGTACTGTTCTGCCTCTTCAATGATGTCTTGAAGAAGTTTGAATGTCTGTAAAAATGTAAATGTAAAGGTTTGT
Organism: Chelonia mydas; assembly: GCF_015237465.2. Classification (NCBI taxonomy): domain Eukaryota; kingdom Metazoa; phylum Chordata; order Testudines; family Cheloniidae; genus Chelonia; species Chelonia mydas. The sequence continues at coordinate 110,888,648 of NC_057849.1, read as the reverse complement.
TTTAAAATAGGTTTTCTCTATCTCTAACACTTTATGGTCCAGACACTGCATTCTATTATGCTGGTGCAGACTCTAATTTCTGTTATACAAACTCCAACCCCCCTTAATTATAACAGAGTTTCAGCGTACTAAATTCTGCTTTCTCTTACACCTATTTAACCCCATCAAAACACCTAATGACTGATAATCCTAGATTTTAAGGATGGAAGGGACCATTATGAACATCTAGTCTAACCTCCTACATAACACAGGCCGTAGAACCTCACCCAGTAATCTCTGCATCAAATCTATAACTTCTGTTTGAGCTATAGCAGATCTTTTAGAAAGAGGTCCAATCTTGATTTAAAGACTTCAGGTGCTGAAGAATACACCACATCTGTAGTCAAATTGTTCCAGTGGCTACTTACCCTCACTTAAAAAATTGTACCTTATCTTGGGTCTGAATTTGTCTAACTTCAACTTCCTTTGGAACAGCATCTCACCTTGACTTTTTCTGCTAGTTTAAAGAGCCATCTACTGTCAGAAATATTCTCCCCATGTCGGTATTTGTAGACCGTGATCAAGTCACCTCTTAACCTTCTCTTGGATAAACTGAATAGATTGAGTTTCTTAAATCTCTTACTGTCATGCATGTTTCCCAGTCCTCAAACCATTCTTGTAGGTGTTTTATGAACTCTTTCCAGTTTGTGGACATCCTTCTTAAAGCATGGATCCCATAACTGGACAGAATATTCCAGTAATGGTTTCACTAATGCTGTATTCAGAGGTAATACCAACTCACTACTCCTCCTTGATATTTCCCTGCATACACATCCAAGGATTTCATTTACCTTCTTAGCTACAGCATTGCACTGCAGTCTCATACTCAACTGATTGTCCACTATGACCCCTAAGTCCTTTTCAGAGTAGGGATGTAACTATTGGTTAAAAAAGTTAACTGGTTAAACTGTTAAAATTATTCCGTTTATATAAATCCATGGTACGCCCACATCTTGAATACTGCGTACAGATGTGGTCTTCTCATCTAAAAAAAGATATACTGGCATTAGAAAAGGTTCAGAGAAGGGCAACTAAAGTGATTAGGAGTTTGGAACGGAGAGATTGAGGAGAGATTAAAGAGACTAGGATTTTTCAGTTTGGAAAAGAGGAGACTAAGGGGAGATATGATAGAGGTATATAAAATCATGAGTGGTGTGGAGAAAGTGAATAAGGAAAAGTTATTTACTTGTTCCCATAATATAAGAACTAGGGGCCACCAAATGAAATTAATAGGCAGCAGGTTTAAAACAAATAAAAGGAAGTTCTTCTTCACACAGCGCACAGTCAACCTGTGGAACTCCTTGCCTGAGGAGGTTGTTAAGGCTAGGACTATAACAGGGTTTAAAAGAGAACTAGATCAATTCATGGCGGTGAAGTCCATTAATGGCTATTAGCCAGGATGGGTAAGGAATGGTGTCCCTAGCCTCTGTCTGTCAGAGAGTAGGGCTGGATGGCAGGAGAGAGATTACTTGATCATGACCTGTTAGGTTCACTCCCTTTGGGGCACCTGGTATTGGCCACTGTCAGCAGACAGGATACTGGAATGGATGGACTTTTGGTCTGACCCAGTATGGCCATTCTTACGTTATGTTCTTAACTGAGGTAGCTGGGGGGGCTTGGTATGGCGGGGGCTGGGGTCAATCCGGCCGGGGCTGGGGTCTGGCTGGCACAGCCGGGGCTGCGGTTTGGCTGGCTCGGCGTGGCACAGCTGGGGCTGGGGTCCCACTGGCACAGCCGGGGCTCGGGCCGCTTCATCCTGGTCAGGTCTGGGGTCCCTCCCGCCGGCCCAACACGGGGCCGCCAGGGTTAACGGTTAATTTTGGTTAACCAGTAAACTTAATGCTTACTGGTTAACCTTTTACATCCCTATTTCAGAGTCATTGTTTTCCAGGATTCAGAGTAGCAGCCGTGTTAGTCTGTATTCGCAAAAAGAAAAGGAGTACTTGTGGCACCTTAGAGACTAACAAATTTAGTTGAGCATAAGCTTTCGTGAGCTACAGCTTACTTCATCGGATGCATTCAGAATGCATCGGATGCATTCAGATGCAGAATTCATCTGAATGCATCCAATGAAGTGAGCTGTAGCTCACGAAAGCTTATGCTCAACTAAATTTGTTAGTCTCTAAGGTGCCACAAGTACTCCTTTTCTGTTTTCCAGGATGTAGTTCCCCAACTTGTAAGTGTGACCTACATTCTTTGTCCCTAGATGTATGACCTTGGATTTGGCTGTATTCTAAGTTCTAATGAGCCTAGCTTACCAGGTGATCCAGGTTGGCCTATATAACTGACCTGTCCCCATCATTATTTCCCCCTCTCCAATTCACAGAATCATAGAATCATAGAATATCAGGGTTGGAAGGGACCTCAGGAGGTCATCTAGTTCAACTCCCTGCTCAAAGCAGGCCCGATCCCCGACTAAATCATCCCAGCCAGGGCTTTGTCAAGCCTGACCTTAAAAACTTCCAGGGAAGGAGATTCCACCACCTCCCTAGGTAACGCATTCCAGTGTTTCACCACCCTCGTCGTGAAAAAGTTTTTCCTAATATCCAACCTAAATCTCCCCCACTGCAACTTGAGACCATTACTCCTTGTTCTGTTATCTGCTACCACTGAGAACAGTCTAGATCCATCCTCTTTGGAACCCCGTTTCAGGTATTTGAAAGCAGCTATCAAATCCCCTCTCATTCTTCTCTTCTGAAGACTAAACATCCCCAGTTCCCTCAGCCTCTCCTCATAGGTCATGTGTTCCAGTCCCCTAATCATTTTTGTTGCCCTCTGCTGGACGTTTTCCAATTTTTCCACATCCTTCTTGTAGTGTGGGGCCCAAAACTGGACACAGTACTCCAGAGGAGGCCTCACCAATGTCCAACAGAGGGGAACGATCACGTCCCTCGATCTGTTGGCCATGCCCCTACTTATACATCCCAAAATGCCATTGGCCTTCTTGGCTACAAGGGCACACTGTTGACTCATATCCAGCTTCTCGTCCACTGTAACTCCTAGGTCCTTTTCTGCAGAACTGCTGCCGAGCCATTCGGTCCCTAGTCTGTAGCGGTGCATTGGATTCTTCGGTCCTAAGTGCAGGACTCTGCACTTGTCCTTGTTGAACCTCATCAGATTTCTTTTGGCCCAATCCTCCAATTTGTCTAGGGCCCTCTGTATCCTATCCCTACCCTCTAGCGTATCTACCACTCCTCCCAGTTTAGTGTCATCTGCAAACTTGCTGAGGGTGCAATCCACACCATCCTCCAGATCATTTATGAAGATATTGAACAAAACCGGCCCCAGGACCAACCCCTGGGGCACTCCACTTGATACCGGCTGCCAACTAGACATGGAGCCATTGATCACTACGCGTTGAGCCCGACAATCTAGCCAGCTTTCTATCCACCTTATAGTCCATTCATCCAGCCCATACTTCTTTAACTTGCTGGCAAGAATACTGTGGGAGACCGTGTCAAAAGCTTTGCTAAAGTCAAGGAACAACACATCCACTGCTTTCCCTTCATCCACAGAGCCAGTTATCTCGTCATAGAAGGCAATTAGATGAGTCAGGCATGACTTGCCCTTGGTGAATTCATGCTGACTGTTCCTGATCACTTTCCTCTCCTCTAAGTGCTTCAGAATTGCTTCCTTGAGGACCTGCTCCATGATTTTTCCAGGGCCTGAGGTGAGGCTGACTGGCCTGTAGTTCCCAGGATCCTCCTTCTTCCCTTTTTTAGAGATGGGCACTACATTAGCCTTTTTCCAGTCATCTGGGACCTCCCCCGATCGCCATGAGTTTTCAAAGATAATGGCCAATGGCTCTGCAATAGCATCCGCCAACTCCTTTAGCACTCTCGGATGCAACGCATCCGGCCCCATGGACTTGTGCTCGTCCAGCTTTTCTAAATAGTCCCGAACCACTTCTTTCTCCACAGAGGGCTGGTCACCTCCTCCCCATGCTGTGCTGCCCAGTGCAGTAGTCTGGGAGCTGGCCTTGTTCGTGAAGACAGAGGCAAAAAAAGTATTGAGTACATTAGCTTTTTCCACATCCTCTGTCACGAGGTTGCCTCCCTCATTCAGTAAGGGGCCCACACTTTCCTTGACTTTCTTCTTGTTGTTAACATACCTGAAGAAACCCTTGTTGTTACTCTTAACGTCTCTTGCTAGCTGCAACTCCAGGTGTGATTTGGCCTTCCTCATTTCACTCCTGCAAGCCCGAGCAATATTTTTATACTCATCCCTGGTCATTTGTCCAATCTTCCACTTCTTGTAAGCTTCTTTTTTGTATTTAAGAGCAGCAAGGATTTCACTGTTAAGCCAAGCTGGTCGCCTGCCATATTTACTATTCTTTCTACACATCAGGATGGTTTGTCCCTGTAACCTCAATAAGGATTCTTTAAAATACAACCAGCTCTCCTGGACTCCTTTCCCCCTCATGTTATTCTCCCAGGGGATCTTGCCCATCAGTTCCCTGAGGGAGTCAAAGTCTGCTTTTCTGAAGTCCAGGGTCTGTATTCTGCTGCTCTCCTTTCTTCCTTGTGTTAGGATCCTGAACTCGACCATTTCATGGTCACTGCCTCCCAGGTTCCCATCCACTTTTGCTTCCCCTACTAATTCTTCCCTGTTTGTGAGCAGCAGGTCAAGAAGAGCTCTGCCCCTAGTTGGTTCCTCCAGCACTTGCATCTGGAAATTGTCCCCTACATTTTCCAAAAACTTCCTGGATTGCCTGTGCACCGCTGTATTGCTCTCCCAGCAGATATCAGGGTGATTGAAGTCTCCCATGAGAACCAGGGCCTGCGATCTAGTAACTTCTGCAAGTTGCCGGAAGAAAGCCTCGTCCACCTCATCCCCCTGGTCTGGTGGTCTATAGTAGACTCCCACCACGACATCACCCTTGTTGCTCACACTTCTAAACTTAATCCAGAGACTCTCAGGTTTTTCTGCAGTTTCATACTTGAGCTCTGAGCAGTAATACTGCTCCCTTACATACAGTGCAACTCCCCCACCTTTTCTGCTCTTCCTGTCCTTCCTGAACAGCTTATATCCGTCCATGACAATACTCCAGTCATGTGAGTTATCCCACCAAGTCTCTGTTATTCCAGTCACATCATAATTCCTTGACTGTGCCAGGACTTCCAGTTCTCCCTGCTTGTTTCCCAGGCTTCGTGCATTTGTATATGGGCACTTGAGGTAACCTGCTGATCGCCCCTCTTTTTCAGTATGAGGTAGGAGCCCTCCCCTCTCACACGCTCCTGCTCGTGCCTCCTCCCGGTATCCCACTTCCCCACTTACCTCAGGGCTTTGGTCTCCTTCCCCCGGTGAACCTAGTTTAAAGCCCTCCTCACTAGGTTAGCCAGCCTGCTTGCGAAGATGCTCTTCCCTCTCTTCGTTAGGTGGAGCCCGTCTCTGCCTAGCACTCCTCCTTCTTGGAACACCATCCCATGGTCAAAGAATCCAAAGCCTTCTCTCCGACACCACCTGCGTAGCCATTCATTGACTTCCACGATTCGACGGTCTCTACCCAGGCCTTTTCCTTCCACGGGGAAGGAATTGTTTGTCATATGAAAATTTTACCAACAAGGATTTTATATTTTCTTCCAGAGCCTTCGTGAAGATTCATATAGCATTGGGCCAAGAACAGATCCCTGTGAGAGTCCTCTAAAAATACCACCTTTGTATGGTGATTCCCCATTACAATTACTTTTTGCAATTTGAGTTAACCAGTTTTTAATTCATTGAATGTGGGCTGTACTGATTTTTGTATAGTGTTTTTTTTTATCAGAATGTCTTGATCATATACCTTACAGAAGTCCACATATATTTTGTTAACACAGTTACTTTTATCAACCAACTTGTGATCCCGTAAAAAGCTTCAGAGTAGCAGGTGTGTTAGTCTGTATCCGCAAAAAGAACAGGAGGACTTGTGGCACCTTAGAGACTAACAAATTTATTAGAGCATAAGCTTTCGTGGGCTACAGCCCACTTCATCGGATGCATAGAATGGAACATATAATAAGAAGATATATATACACACACACATACAGATAAGTTGGAAGTTGCCATACAAACTGTAAGAGGCTAATTAATTAAGATGAGCTATTATCAGCAGGAGAAAAAAACTTGTAGTGATAATCAAGATGGACCATTTAGACAGCTGATACTATCTAAATGGGCCATCTTGATTATCACTACAAAAGTTGATACTTCCTCATTCTCTGTAAGGTGCCTCAAGTACTCCTGTTCTTTTTTCATAAACAGCTTGCTCGACAAGATCTGTTTTCCATAAAACCATGTTGATTGGCATTAATTATGCTATCATCTTGTGAAACTGAGATCATAATTTGGCCCAGTATTTAGAAATTAGGGGAAAACTACTTCATTTGCTTCGCTTGTTACCTAGGATGAATTCATACTGCAGTTTAGAGATGCTTAGTAAATTGAATGTTGTCTCCCACACAAATGCAGCCATAAACTGAAGAGTATGTGGAATGATGGGTTGCAATTCACTGGCAGATTCAGTATTGTTTCTCTGTCTCTTCCTTGTTTCTAAATTCCAGCTGAAAATGTATTCAGCTGTTACACTCTCATTACCTTTTCCAGACCTGAAGAAGAGTTCTGTGTATCTTGAAAGCATGTTTCTTTCACCATAAGAAGTTGGTCCAATAAAAGATATTACCTCATGCAATACCTCAATATTTTTAAATATTTTGTTATTTTGCCTTAATTTATTCTTCTGTGTCTGCCTTTACCCCAAAAGCTCAGAGAGATTTGGTACACTGTTTAGCATTAGTGATAACAATGACACATTAGTGGCAGCAGGCAAAATCCATCCATGAAACTATAGTACTGATTGCAACAGCTTTAGCAAACGCATTCCATCTGATGCATGTAAAACCTTTGAGTGGTTTGTTTTAGAATTTGAGATAGAAACCCTCCAATCTGAGAATACAGGAATGAAACTGTTCTTCAAATGTAATACCCTTCTGTGTTACCTCTGTATGTTTTTGGTTTGTTAGTTACAGTGAGAGTTCATAATTAAGCAATTGATGATATCATAAACTTCTGAAAGTTTTCAGTTTTATGTTTTTAATCCTGTATTAAAGCTTTTTGGGTAAAAACAAATGTCACTCTTAATGATAGTAAAACAGCTTTGGGTTTGATCCTTCAGGACTTTTACCTACAGAACTATCATTTTATTATTTTATTTATTTCTTGATTTGTGGTGTTTACCATTTCCCATTAGGTACATGGCACCCATAACTGTGGAAATGTTTACATGGTTCCAACCAATATAGTCCTTCAATATAATAATACTTTGCACTTCTGTAGCACTTGCCATCTGAGAATCTCAAAGTGATTTCTAGCATTAATGAGTTAAACTTCACAGCCCCTGAAGCAGAAAGGTGGTGGTATTATCCTCATTTTTCAGATTGAGAAAATGAACCACAGAGTTGCTAAGTGATTTAGCCTTTAGTATTGGAAATAGATCCCTGATCCCTTCTACCGGAGTTCTGTATATTAGACACCGGACTGTTTTTTGCAGTCGTCTGACCTGATTATCTTTAAAGGGCCAAAGATGGAAACAAAAAGCCCACCCCAAACTTGTCACTGGGATAGGGAATTTCAAAGCTTGTAGAAAATGTAATAGTCTCAACAGAAAGATGTCTTATATAGTTGAATGATTTCACTGGGAGTTATGCATACTGAAAAAATTCTGCCTTTTAGATATAGGACCCCTCCTCCCTTGACATACATACTATTTAAAGACCCATATATTGACACCATTTTTTTCAGAAACTGTCTACAGTGAGAATAAAGGGGTGAAAGTCAGCTGGGAGCTGGTGAGATTATGATGGTTCTTCTAGGTCTTCAGACAACTTGAATCACCCTTGCATCAGATGATTAAAATGTTTTCGGCCTGGTGAATATTTAAAACATGTAAAGAGTCTGCGTAGATGTAAACAATGGATTTTACTGAATTAGTTGTCCATTTATATCAACCTGAACAAAGTATCTCCTTGGACCAATATAGGACTGAGTCAACTGAAATCTACAGAGTAACAAGACATTATGCTGTAGCATGCATTTGTTTTGTAATTTTTTTCCTATCCTTTATTTAGTAGGAGTGATAACTGATCATTTTTAATGGTTTTGTTATTTAGTATACTATAGTAGACAACAATTAAAGTCTCAGATATTCACAAACCTTTCTGTGTTCACAGAGCTTAGCAGTGGCAGCACTGCTATGAAATAAATAAGCTGTAAGAGTGGTAAGGATATTTACTTGCAAACGAGCACACTGAGCATTCCGCTTTGCTTCATATTTCTCAATTCCAATAATGCAAGAACAAAGAGGTATTTACATTGAAGATCCACCAAGCCACTGTGGAGATATGGGTATGTGCTTCAGCTAGCTAAGGCTCCTCAGCTTAATACAATAACTTGGACTTCTGTCACTACATATATATTGTGGTTGAAAAGACCTGGCTTGGAAAAAACGGAAGAGTGGAAAGTTTACTGTGGTGAGTTATGGGATCTAACCTGCTGACTTCTACAGAATCTAAACATTTCTTCTTTTAAGAAACAAAGACAAATACAACTCTTCACGTTCTTAGTAGGTCAACTGGTTGAAACAATTTCCCACTTCTTGTACAACAAACCAGCACCCTCTCTCTTCATTCAGAAACCTCCCTTAAAACATACTTCTTCCACAAAGCCTTTCAATCATAATCCAACTAAAGACATTTTTAAAAAGCTCATTACTGTTTTGACATTGGACCTCATCTTGTCAGCCAGTATATTATGTGTCTGAATTGCATTCCTTTTCTAGTATAGACTGGAAGACCATTGTGGTGTAATTTTGTCTATGTATCATAGAGTAATAAGCATGCTGCTGAGCTTCGGTAAATGTCAGGGAAGAACTGACATCTTAGATCTGATGACAGGGAAATATTTTGAACAGTAAAGCAAAGTAAATTGACTTACATGTTTTGTCTAATTTATGACAAAAGCAGGTTCACAGACCCTTCTGTAACTTATTTGTTAGTGAATGCTGAAATGGAAGATCTTATTGCAACTGCAGTATCAATCCCACTTTATCTTTCTGTCTCTCTGGGCTAGATCCTGGCCCTCACAAAGTCTGCAATGCAGTGCAAAGGAGCCTTAAAGCCAATTTAGCCATTACTTTGGAACTACTCCGGCACTGGGGAGTTCCTGGGTGATGTAGACCTGGCATTGCCAGCTCTGTGCAACTCCCCCTCACAATCCCCGGTGTAATAATCTGTCGGGGTGGAATTGGAGAGAAGGGCCATGATCAGAGTGCCACTGTACTCTGGGGATCCCTGGTTGCTACAACAACATACTGGGGAACATTGCAGACAGGTGCAGCTAAGAGCAGCCTGGAGGCTGCTCAGTGGCCAGCCAAACACATTGTTATCCCCAGGATTGAGGAAGGGGTAGAAATGGTGCAGCACCAACACAACTGAGGATCTGGCACTTGGTCTCTGCATTGCTCTGTGCCTCTCACATATGTCTAAGATTTTTTTTAAAAACTAAAACATAGGCAACAGAGACTGTGCAAAATTTATAACTTTGTAAGGAGCTATAGCTCCATTGATTTCAGCTGGTCCTGCTTACACCAGGTTAGAATTTAGCCTACCAGAGTGAGCCTTTGATTGGATTCTGCCACTAATATAGCAATGTATCTTATTACCAAACCTTTCTTCTTTCAAAAAATCACTTACTCTGGGGATTCTTACCTTAAATAGCAGCCTGTGCCTAAGAAAAACTGTTAATTGAAGTTAGCACTGTGGTAACTAATGGTTACCACAGGAAGATGGAAAGGATTTAATAAGAGTGCTGTAGTAGGTTGTTAAATGTTCAGCTATTTCTTCCTTCTTCAAAAGGGGAAAAATGGCAAGTACTGTGGCTTAGCTATCTTCATTCATTTTAAAGTATGCTTCTGATTGAGGAATGGAAGGTAAATTTGCATCTGCAAGAAAAGTCTCCTGGATTGGTCTCCTTTTTGCAGTACTGTGTACTACCAAAGAGGAGAGAGGCAGATGATTGTCTTTAAATGAAGCAACCTTCTATCCAGACAGAATTTTCACATGTATATTGCAATATGATTAAAATGTGACCAAGAGGCAGATGATACCGTTACCAATGGAACTGCTTATCTTGATGGACACATTGAGGGGGAGAGAGTAGTTGCTCCCTACTATTAAAAATAGTTGTTCCCTCTTGTTGTCAGTGTTTTATTTTCTTAAGTGTTCTCAGTAATAACCATTTTGGTTTATAGATACAGAAACTCAGTAAGTGTCAGCCTCCTTGGAGAAAACAGTACATATTATTACATGTGTACAGGAAGGATTTTTCCCCAAATAATTAAAGGTATCTACAAATACAAACTTCTATATGGCTTTAAAAGGGGGGAGATTTCAAACAGATACATTTTGAGGTATGAATATAGATGAACAAATGAATAGCACTGCATTTTGGCTGGCAGCTGGAATAGAAAAGAAATTGAGGGGACGAAAGGTCAGTGATTAGAGAGGAGTGTCTTGACCTCTATTCCAGACTTAAGTGAAAAAATATGAGAAATGCTCCCTAAACTGACAAAACCACCTGTGGATAAAAGGTGGCGATGATCGTTAAGCTGTCATTCATGAAAACTGAAGGAAGGCAGAGGGATGGCTGTTTACTTTAAACATCCTGGGGAGAGAGAGGATTTCCATGACAACACATAGCTCAGCATATGATGATAAAAAAGTCTGTTTCCAGAATTTTAGCCAAGTCTCTTGAGTTTCTCTCGCATCTGAAATTTACTTGTAATATCTCAGGCTAAGTGTGTATTAGAAGGGATAGAATGAAATTATCAGATTAGTGGAAACATTTTAGAGTTTCAATTTCTACGCTGTTTGATTTAGTGGTTAGCATAAGTCAAGGCAACACCCCCTTCCCCCCTCTCCACCCCCGCCGCTTTGGTACATACTCAGGCAGCTACCCTGAGTCACTGCCTATGTCGCTATGGCCACACTGTTAATTCTAGCATGCCAGTTTAAGGAGAGCTAGCATGTCTGTCTACCCATTCTGGGAAACACCCTTGCAGTTGCTGTGTAGACATATTCTAAGTTAAAAAAATTCTCATACTCCTCTGACAAAATAAAGCTAATGAATCTGATGTGGGGTTTGATCACTTACATATTTTCCACCAAAGAAAACTGAAAAGAATTTACTTCTGTGTTTTTAAATAATCAAAACTTTTTGCCAGCTAAATAATTTAAATATTTTTTTGCACATCATTGTTTTCATTCTCCAGAGGGAGATTTTGTGGAAAAGTATTCCCTTGTTGAGCTCTGAGCTCTGGTTTGGGGTCTTGGTAGCGTTAGCTCATTCCCATGTTTAATCATGTAAGACTTAGCTAGAAGCAGAAACTTAATTTGTCAGAATACATCTCATTTGGAAGTCTAACGTGTAGAGATTTGATACGTGAACATGAGACACAATTCCTTCAGAGCTATCAAAAGTTGTCTATATACTATTTTTCTCCCCCCCAAAATTTCCTCAACATTACTACCACCATTTCACCTCCAACAGTGATAGCAACTCTGTCAATTGTTAACCTAGAAAAAGCATTAAAGGCTAGCGATGGTTTTTATCATTATGTCATCTAATCTTTTGCACAGCAGATCTGGATGATCTAGTGGTAAAAATGCTGGCAGTTTTGCTGGGACTTTGCCTACACAAGCATTCCTAGCATTGCTGCCACTGGTGGATTTGAATCGTTGGCAGCAACAGTGGGAGCTATGTCTTTGGAGAAAATGCTGGTGGTGTCAAGACCTCAGAACTCCAGAGTCAGGTACTCCAGAGAAGTTTATATTAGCTGTTGTCTGCACCCTTCCTGGTTTATGCATATATTAAGATTCTTTTATCTAATACTGTCAGTACTGATCTTTCTGAAACTCAGATACTTTCCTCAAATGTTCAGATTTGTTGTTGTAATACAGCGTGTGTACTGTTATCGGGGTGAAATCCTGGCCTCATTGAAGTTAATGGCAAAGCTCCCATGTTACCCACATGCTCTAGAGGCACCCTAATGTGGCTGCAGAAAAAAGGCCTTAGACCTTACACCTATTGACTTCAGTACAGCCAGGATTTCACCCCAGATGTTTAAATCATTATTCCAATACCATTGAATTGCTTAGCCAGTAATTTAATTGACAGTATCCCTCATCTTCCTGGCCATTGTTCTCCTTGCATCCATCCACAGACTTGCTGTTCCTCATCACCTTAAGCCCAAATTTATTTTCCTTACCTTTAGTGCTCTCCATTCTATGCTCTTGCCCTGTTATGTAGAAGGCTTCTGTTCTAAATTGTGCCGTCAGTGAAAACTAACAAAAGTCCAGCTTGGCTTACTGTATAAAATCACTTATAAAATTAAGCAAAAGTTGGAGACAATCTGGTTAAAAACTAGATGTTTACGCTAAGAGAATTGATTGGGTGCTTTTCTGTCACAAAATTGCTACAGGAATAGATTAAATGGTGTTGGACTGAGGGGATATGGTCATAATTGGAATCAACAGAAATGCTTTGGATAATTTTGATGAGAGAAGGCTGCACCTATTTCAAGACTGGATTTCTGGGGTTTACTCGACAACGTGCTTGGGCCACTGGGCCAAACAGCTAGCTTGTTCAGTGAACAGATGAGGGAGAAAACTTGCCCATCATGGTTCTTGCCCCTCCCCTCCCCCAGCATTTGCTGGGACCTCAGAAAATATCATCACACCACTGGGCTTTTATTTTTCTGAGGCTGAAAGATTCCCAGACCAGACTGGGTGAGGAGAGAGAACTTCATCCCCCATCACCAGGTTCAGCTGCATCCTAATAAGTGCATGTGGTGTGAGCCTGGGTTCCTATTATCACCCTTTTCCTAGTGTGTCAATATTTTAAAATTTCCATCTCTTTTTTCTCCTCTTCCATATCTTTCACTTTGCTTTAAGAGTCTGGCTTAGCTGACCAAAACAAATCAATTTTTTGTTACACCACTGTAATGAAAAAGACAAACTATAAACAGTGCTTTCAGTCCTACACTGGTAATGTTTGCCAGTAGCAGATAAGACCATATCAACAGTCTTTAACAACATTTCCCAACTGCTAGTTTGTAATTGTCTGTAATTTCCCAACAGCTAGTTTGTAATTGTCTGTAATTTCCCAAAAGTAAGTTTGCAAGTGAGAAAGACGCAGACCAAAAGTGCATCTTCTGTCTTTGCTGTTCTTTCTCTTTGTGTTTTGCCTTAAAGGGAACAGGACCGGACCTCAGCAATAGCTTAAGACCACCTGTAACTTTTTCTTTTGCTCCCAAAAATATATTTAATGTCTTTTAAAATCAACGGAAGAGCTGTCAAACAAGGAATTTCCACCCCTATAAAAGACTGTACTTTTAAAAGAGAAGGAAAAAACTTGGAAAGTTTCAAATGCTGTAACAGTTTTTGATGCTTTTTTGTTTAGTAAAAAGTTAAAAGATTTTTATGGTGGTTGTTCAAGGGGAGTAAGCCAGACATAACTTGATGTAGAAACAGAAGCCACAATTATGAACTGTTTAATGTTGTAGCAGTGAACAAGGACTTCAGAAGAACACCTTAAGCCTTGTATGGCACAAGATGCTTCCTCTTAATATCAACAGAACAGCACCCTTCAAATATAACTTTAGATTGCAGAGTTGACCCCATCTTTGCTCTGTCATTAACAAATGCTTTTACCCTTTTCCCAGAAGCACCTTTGTGCTTTCCTGTATACTGCTCCCTGTGCTTGGGAAGAACTCCCTGTAAAAATTAGCAAAGCCAATCATCTTGTCTGCTTTTAAACCCCTGCTTGAAACCTCCTTTTGCTGTGAGGTTCTGGTTAGGCTGGTGACCGCTGGCAATACTGAGAACATCGTTTGATTTGTTTACATGTACACATTTTTTCTACTGTAACCTGGTCCCCTCAGCTGTCCCATTTTTCTGTTTTGTTCATCTATCATGTTTTGTCTTAATCTTGCTGTGATGGTTTGGGCAAAATGTCTATACAACTTATGAATTCTGTTTGATGCAATGAGGTTGTTATAAAATTGTTGAATCAGGGAATTACCCTCTGTGTGAATGTGGAGTACCGCAGATATGGACATGGGCTGTAAAACAGTACTTAGCAGACCAGGAACAATGGGTAATTGTTAACCTTAACAGCTGTGCTCTGACCGAACAATGTATATGCTAAGAAGGTTGGGTGGAGTTCGGAGAAGCTACTTCTTCCAACTTGACCTTGGGTAGGGGGAGTGGGAGAAAGTGGAAAGTCCCCAAACCGGACAAAGGGATAGAGTTGGCAAAGTAGGGGTTTAAAAAAGAATCACTGAAGGAACCAAAGGGGTTGGCTTTTGGAGGGACAGGAAACTTTGTATAAGAGGGGAAGAGACAGGGATGCTTTCATAGCGTAGGGATTTAGTTTAACTGTTGGACCAAGGTCAGGGAAGGCTAGCTGTTCTAGAGAATCATAGAATCATAGAATTTCAGGGTTGGAAGGGACCTCAGGAGGTCATCTAGTCCAACCCCCTGCTCAAAGCAGGACCAGTCCCCAACTTAATCATCCCAGCCAGGGCTTTGTCAAGCCTGACCTTGTAAACCTCTAAGGACGGAGATTCCACCACCTCCCTAGGTAACCCATTCCAGTGCTTTACCACTCTCCTAGTGAAAAAGTTTTTCCTACCATCCAATCTAAATCTGCCCCACTGCAACTTGAGACCATTACTCCTTGTTCTGTCATCTGCTACCACTGAGAACAGTCTAGATCCATCCTCTTTGGAACCCTCCTTCAGGTAGTTGAAAGCAGCTATCAAATCCCCCCTCATTCTTCTCTTCCACAGACTAAATAATCCCAGTTCCCTCAGCCTCTTCTCATAAGTCACGTGTTCCAGTCCCCTAATCATTTTTGTACCCCTCCACTGACTCTTTCCAATTTTTCCGCATCCTTCTTGTAGTGTGGGGCCCAAAACTGGACACAGTACTCCAGATGAGGCCTCACCAATGTCGAATAGAGGGGAATGATCACGTCCCTTGATCTGCTGGCAATGCCCCTACTTACACAGCCCAAAATGCTGTTAGCCTTCTTGGCAACAAGGGCACACTGTTGACTCATATCTAGCTTCTCATACACTGTAACTCCTAGGTCCTTTTCTGCAGAACTGCTGCCTAGCCATTCGGTCCCTAGTCTGTAGCGGTACATGGGATTCTTCGGTCCTAAGTGCAGGACTCTGCACTTATCCTTGTTGAACCTCATCAGATTTCTTTTGGCTCAATCCAAGTCCCTATGGTTTCTGAAGAGAAGTCATGAGGTGAACGGAAAGGATCCTGGACATTCCAGAGGGATCTGCCCAAACTCAAAGAAGTCTCCAGAGTGATGAGGGACATGAGACAGGCAAATGTGTGCAAGTATATTATTTTGTATATATCTGTATATTCCTTGTGCTATTAAGTAAAGACTAATGATGTTTTAGATCCTGTACAAAGTCTGTCCTAGTGTTTGTTGATTTTTGTTTTAGGTATCCTTGAAGAGGTAAGTTGTAAACCAGAAGAATCACACTTTCAGTGGGATTTTGGGAAACATGCAAGAGATGCAGGAGATGCTAGGGGGAGATGGCACTAGTTTCAGGGTCTAGATGATGTAAGTTACACCCAAGAGAGATGTCCCCAATACCAAGAGGGGTGTCAGACACAAGGTTTGCCCTTGGAGTGTGTGCCTAGAGCCCCAAAGTTAGAGACAGTGCCTAAACGCTGCCTAACCCCAGCAATCTATGGGCACATTGTTTTCAGCATTTGGATGGTCTTGCAGCCATAACAAGGGGAGTTCAGCTAGAACTGAGACATTTGTTAAAGAGCATAGTACAATCAGGAACTGATCCCTGATTGGGGCTTCCAGACACTACTCCAATAGAAATAAATTATAATAATCCTTTTCTTTTAGATTTAAATTTACTAAGTACATTGAAGTTCCCTTTTTATTTGTCTTTATGTGCTGGTAGTACTTTCTTTATTGATTTTAAAAACAATGATTTAAAAACTAATCTGAGGTAGAGATAAGTAGAATTGTATGTGAACCATATAAACATTTAATAAACACAAATGCTTAAAGATTGTGGGGGAAATGTGCACATATTGTATTTAGCTGTAGCTCAAAGGTGCCTTATCTTCTGATTTGCCATTATGTACAAACCTTTGTTGGTATTAGAACGATAAATACTACATTAAATCTTTAGGAGAAGGCATCCGCATTGGTTTTAAACTATGAATACTTTCATTTATTTCTGGTACTTTGAAATCTACTGAAACAACTATTCAATGTAAGAGTGAATATTAAATTTACTGCAACCTGAGCAGTATATAATTGTCTTTAAAAGAGCTATTGTACTTTATTTCATATTTGATAAAGGAATTAAGCTGAATGAATGAAAACTAAATGTGCCAGTTAGGGAAATAAGATACCATCAGTTCTGTTAAGTAAACAAAAAGAGCTGTTAAATGAATAAAGTTAGTCTGCACTGAGTCAATCCTGCTTGAAGTGAAATACTGTGATGCTTCCCAGGGTAGTGAGGCACCTCGCTACTCCTTGTCCTTAGTGTGAGGAAGCCTCATCTGTGCCTGCCAAGGGTCAGCTCCCAGACTCCACCGGCCACTGGCAACACAAGCACTCTTCTCTTAAGGTATGTCTACATTGTGATTAAAAACCTGTAGATGGCCAGTGCCAACCGACTCGGGCTCATAGGGCTTGGGCTACTGGGCTCTTTAATTACGGTGTAGATGTTCTGACTTGGCCTGGAGCCTGGGCTCTTGGACCCTGTGAGGTGGGAGGCTTCCAGCGCTCAGTCTACAGCCCGAGCCCAAACATCTACACTGCAATTACACAATCCCTTTGCCCAAGCCCCGCATATGGGCCAGCTGCAGGTGTCTAATTCCAGTGTAGACATACCCTTAGTCTGTGCAGCTCTGCTGTCCCTCTGCAGGTAAGCAATAGGCACACTCCAGCTCCCGATCACTCTGAGTATCCCCCTGGAATGTCCATCCCTGGTCCACTGGACACTCACGGAATTCACAAATCCGCTATTCCCTGATGAACCGTGCGTCTCAGCTTACCAGTTATGTCTCAGGATCACCTTTCCATTCAACTTACAGCACTTAGGTACGTTTATAATTCAAATAAGTGTATTTAACAAAGAATAGAGATTCTAGAAAGAGCAAGTAGAATGGAAAATAAATGGTTACACATAAAATAAAATCATAACATTGCCATACTGTCTGGAGTGGTTCACAACTGAGAGTGTCTGTCTCAGGGCA
Organism: Chelonia mydas; assembly: GCF_015237465.2. Lineage (NCBI taxonomy): Eukaryota > Metazoa > Chordata > Testudines > Cheloniidae > Chelonia > Chelonia mydas. The sequence continues at coordinate 110,871,261 of NC_057849.1, read as the reverse complement.
GACTTCTCAGAAAACAAGAAAAAACACCCCAAACTGGTGGTATATTCTATTAAGTTTCACCAACCCAGTAATAAATATGAACTCCTCTATCACTATACCAGTCTTACTATGGAATCACAGACAGTCCCCTTAGACTCTCCAGTCTCTCTTGTTACCCAGACAAACTGAACTTTGTGGTAAAAGGTAACTTAAGCCTCAAATCACACCACATCGGGTTTCTCAGTCCAAAGAGACCAGTCAATTACCTCAGATCAATTGGTACTCAAGATCTTACACCAAAGACAATGCTGGAAGGCAATTCTATAGTAAACAAACTATAGGTTTATTAGTTAGGGAAAAAGAATGAGTATTATTGAGAGGTTAAAGCAGGTAAAATATAACAGGTAGATCACAGTTTGTAACGCCAAGTGGTGGCAGTGATGTAATATACTGCCAGTTTTTCAAAAGTCTCTCAGGACTACCCGGGATAACTCTGGGGATCTCCATTTTCTTGTTCAGTTATTCTTCTCTGTTGGAATCCAAACAGTCAAGAGATGATGGATCATTTCTTGAATCCATATTTATTACTCCTTTACACAAAAAGCTAGCTGACAGTGTCTGTACCCAGGTGGGGTTTTTTCTTTGATGACAGATAGTAAGGAATACACTCAGAGTCCTCAGAGTATTTTAGTTACAGGGTTCTACACAAATGTAAATGTTTGCTGTTACATTATAATAGGAATAGATAAGCAAGAACAATACAAATAATGACCTATTAGTTTTCATGAAATTTAAACATCTGAATACACACTTATACATTGAACAATTACTTTGTATCCTAATAGCAAGTAAATTGGCCTGAAATCACTCTTACATCTAACAATCACTTTTGATTATACTAACACACAAGTGAACTCGCCTATGACCCCAATCTGACCTGGTTTGCCAGGTCACAACATGGTTTCTAGAGCCTAAACTTAATGAGACTCACCTGTCTCATAGAGGTTAGCACACCCAAAGTCACCATCTTAGTGTTAAACAGCCAGATCAGCTGTGATCCTTCATTCATAAGACAAGCCAGCTGGTGGCTTGTCCTTTGGGTGAAGAGTACCTGGGTGTACCTCTGCTCTACCAGATAAAGTTCCAACCATCCATTGTCTTCACTTCTTAAGAGGATAACCCCTGCTGCTTGGTCCCTCCCCCTGCATAGAAATCTCCCTTGAAAACTTCACAATCTCTTGATTAGTATTTTGCTCACTTGATTAGCAGTTTGCTCAGTCTGTAAATAGGCATTCACTTGGATGTATATGATACTCAGTTTACATGTAGCCAGACAGGTAGATAAGCATCTCCCACCTGAAAGAAAGTCATCTTCTGGTGACCAGCCCCAACTCAATTAAGAGTGTAATTTTTTATATATATATGTCATTCCTTACATGTTATCCATTCATACATATTGTGATGATTTTGATGATCAGGGTGCCATAGCCTTTCAGCAGAAACCTTACATGACTCCCTTTGATGAACTCTGATGTACAAACCAGGCCCTGGGGAGCTGTGTAACCTTTATGCACCCCTGTGCCCTCTGCCAGTTGTCACCAAGAGGACCCTGGTTACAAATGCATCGTAATCAAGGGCCAGATCTTCAGCTAATCATTGGGCCCCAAATATCTAACAAGATGCTTAGGGACAGATTTTCAAAGTTGTGCACCTCGGAGACACACACAGAATATCATTTATCTATAATGTGTGTAAATCTGTTTTACCCTTTTACAAATGTGGGAGCCTTTTAACTGTGATAAGTGCTGTCTGCCTTTCAAGATTTATCCCTCTTTATATTTTTGGAAGGAGTTTTCTTTTCATCTAATTCAGATGTTAGTAAAAGATAGCCTTGAAGCATCAAGACATTTCTTGCCTGGGTCATTTTTGTTTTCTAATCCATTGATGAAACCATATTGCCTTCTTAAGGATTTTAGTGGAGCAAGAGCTGTCCTAAAAACAGCAACGATACATTAGCAACTCTTTTACTTGCCATTTGGTGTTACACAGTACTCATCTCATACAACAAGCCTGAATCCATTTTAAATTTATCTAATGAACTGTTTTCTGAATTTAGTTGTTCAGGGAAACCTTCTGCTGTGAGACTGAATGCCAAGATATGTTTTTACACCAGTTCACAACAGATGGCAGAGAGTGGTTTTCTGGACTATCTAGTTAAGGGGACCCTGTGCCAAGACATAATTGTGCTGATGTGTATACAGATACTGTTTGACATACAGTCTGTGTCGATATGGAGGGTCAGAGTTTTGGCTTTGTCAGTCAGTACTGTAATGTTTATAGTCAGCAAACAAAACACCCTTTAGAAAACTTGCAACGGTGGCAGAAAGCTAAAATATTACTTCATCTCCCTCACCCTAAACCTTCAAAATACTGTTGCATATTTAGTGTCTTATTAGCCAAAATACAAGAACATCATCATTGATGTTTGAAAATGCCTTCATGTATGATTTATCTTCCTCACATCCACGAATGTGGAAAGATTGACATTCTTGTATTTACATATCTCAGCTGGAGGAACGGACCAATGTGAGATGAGTGTCCTTATGCAAACACTTTCGTTCCTTCTCTTCAACTTTTTCAGTCTCTCTTACCTTAGACCATCACTATAACGTCTAAGACTGAAAAGTGTGTTAGATATGAGCGGGAACAGGAATGAGGTACAAATGCCCAATGTGCATCATGGCTGTGCATGGCCATCTCATTCCCATTCTCCTGCTGTATGCACTGCCAATGAATGGAAAGGAGCAGGAGTAGTAAATACACCAGGGCCAGTCATTTTATGTGAAACAGTCTTGATAGATGAGCTAGTTTTTGGAGTAGAGCCAACCATACTGCAACAGAGAACAGTGGATCTGGGAAAGAAGTGTTTTCCTCTAGCTGTTCCTCTAAGCCAGATTTTCCGATCAGATAAAACTCCACCTGGATCTAATTTTTCTTTATAAAAACTTGCAGAGCAAATTTCTCACAGCTACTTCTACCACTGGGTTCTTATTTATTTATTTATATCTGTTTCTGTCTGTGCCTGTCTAAACTCTAGCACATCCCATATAATCTGAAGTGCAAGTTTTATAAAAATACAACTAATAATGTTTAGAATGGACTTCCTGGATAATAATACTTCCCTGACCCTCAGTATGTCCTTCATTATGGTCTCCAACATAACTACCCTCCATCTCCTACTAAATCTGTTCCCTTAGGAAAAGTCTGTGAGAACTGATGAGTCTTGTCTTAAGGTTCCCCAAATCTGGACTTTGGGAAACAGAGTTGGGAAGTAAATTCCAGAGCTTATGATTCCTTTCAAAATAGCCCTGCCACCAGGTCCTTTGTGTTTCAATCAACTGAAGTACCTCACATGAACACAATTACTATGTTGTCACATAGGAACAGAAATAGTCACTCATGTAAATAGAGTCTGTACCATTTAGAGCCTTATAGGTCAGGACAAACACCATTTTAACAAGGAGGCCATCACATTTTGTGCTAGCCATGGATGACATATGGTTTGCCAGTGTAACCCCATGTTGAGGGTATGCAGTGTAACCCCATGTTGAGGGTATGATGGGTTCTTCCCGGAGTGCCACCTGGAACTGGAGTACCACTAAGCCCCCCTGACCCACCAGCCTGGGCTCCCTTTACACTGTAGTGCAGTGACTAGCCTGCACTTTCACCAGCACACATACAGGTAGGGACACACCCAGCTGCAGTTATATGCAGACGCTGTTATCAGCTTTGCATGGGAAGGCTCCAGCTAAGGAACTTCCCAGCTACTCAGGCACGCACCCTTCTCTGGAGTGTAAACCCAAAATTATACCATCTTGCGCTGCACAGGGAATTGTACATCATAAGCTCATTAAATTCGCCCCTTCCTTCAGTCACACTAGTTTTAGATAAAGCAAAAACAAGTTTATTAACTACAAAAGATAGATTTTAAGTAATTATAAGGGATAGCAAACAGATCAAAGCAGATTACCTAGCAAATAAACAAAACACGCAAACTAAGCTTAATAAACTACATAGATCTGATATGAATAGAAAATCCTCACCCTAAAATGGTGAAAAAACAGGCTGCAGATTCATAAGGGACAAGCTGCACTAGCTTACAGCTTGGAATTCCCAGGTGTTCCATTCACAGGCTAAAAATCGCTTTAGTCTGGGTCCAGCACTTCCCCCAGTTCAGTGTTTGTTCCTCAGGTGTTTCCAGGAGTCTCTTTGGGTGGGGAGTTAGTGAAGATGATGTTACTCCCCTGCCTTAAATAGCTTTTGCATATGGCGGGAATCCTTTGTTTCAAAGCTTGGGTCCCACGCCAGTCAGTGGAAAAATACTGATATCCCAAGATGGAGTCCAGCACCAGATGACTGGTGTCACAGCAGCGTCACAGCAGCTATAACTCTGAGGCTATCTGTAATGTTCTCAGGAAGGCTCCCTGTTGGGAGATAAGCTTCTTCTAAGGCCTATTTTTTCTCCTAATGGCTCATTAACCTGAATGGGCCGTTCCCAGCCAGCCATCTAGACTGAGAGCCTTTTGCCTAGTGGGCTTTCCCCAGGTTTAAACACATCTGTAATACAGATACCTAGTCAATATTCCTAACTTCAGATACAAAAATGATACATGCATACAAAAGGGATAATCGTATTCCATAAATCATAACCTTTCCAATGACATCTCACATGACTTATCCTGCATAAAATACATTATGATTAAGACATAATCATATCATAATAATATCTCAATGAAGAATATGGGATTCAGTGTCACAGAGGGCATTACAAGAATCCACTCTCAAGATGATGAAGGTTTGGGTAGCCACGGGGATGTGCATACGAATGAAAAGGGTACAACCGTCATTGTGAACTCAGTAGTAAACAAGCACTCTTTGCAATTGATGCTACTAAATATCCAGAAGTGGCAAGGGATCCAGTAAGACTTCTGCTTGCAGCAGCAGAAACAAACTGCAAACTAACTAAAGGTTAAGGTCTAATTTCCACCATTTCTTTTAGTTGGTTCCTCCACCCTGTAAGTCTTATTCTTTAGCTGCTCAGAGTATGTTTAAACTATACTTCATCCTAAATGTATTGTCCCAGTGGCCATTTGTTCAAATCAACATGTAGAGGTATTATCTTAGAAAACTAGGTTTTTCTAGTGGACTTTTTTAAAAATTTGACTCAGGGTGGACTGATTTAAATCACCAAATGGAAAGCCTTGATTTAAATAATTGATTTTAATTGATTTTTTCCATTTGTACTTCAGTTATCTTCTAAAGAAAGGTGCATTCTCATTGGTTGATATAAGAATTAAAACATGTTAATTTACACCTAAATAGTGTTTTTACGCTAGATTTGATATGCCTTTTGCTACCTAGGAAGGTAGCATTTTCTTCACATATTGTCATCAGAATAGGCCAGTTTTTAATAAATAGCTGAAAACAGTCAACCATGGAATTCCATCACACGTCTTGGGGGATAACTAGTTTGGATCCTCCTGCTCTCTTCAGTGAAGCTGAAGCAAAATTTTTGTTATGGACTTTTTCAATTTCAGCTACTTTTTCCTTTATTCCTGGAGTTGTACTTAAGTCTCTGCTTAAAAAATGCATCAGATGAGCTCTGTACCCTCTGTGTTATAACTTTCAGGTTCTCTTCTTCTGGATTTCTTCTTATTTTTTGCTATCTTTGCAGTATTACCTGTCACAAAACTATGCATTTAACATTTGAACTTTAGTTCGCAGTTCATTATAACTTTTATTGCTACGTCTTTGAAGTATTCTTCTGCAGTGGTTTTCAAACTGCGGGTTGTGACCCAGTACTGGGTCATGGAACGTAAGGCACTGGGTCATGGCAGCTCCAGTCAGCACTGCCAACTGGGCTATTAAAAGTCCCGTCGGTGGTGCTGTTCAGCTAAGGCAGGCTAGTCCCTACCTGTTCTGACACCACGCTGCATCCTGGAAGCAGACAGCAGCAGGTCTGGCTCCTAGGCGGGGGGGGCCATGGGGCTCTGCGCACTGCCCCGCCCTGAGCACCGGCGCTGCACTCCCGTTGGCCAGTTCCTGGCCAATGGAAGCGGGGGTGGGGCAGTGCCTGCGGGCGAGAGTCGTGCAGAGCTGCTTACGCGCCTCCACCTAGGACATGGACCTGCTGCTGTCTGCTTCCAAGGCGCAACACAGTCTGCGGTGCCAGGACAGGCAGGAAGCCTGCCTTCATACCTCCATTGCGCCGCTGACCGGGAGCCGCCCAAGGTAAATTCATGCCCAGCTCTGCGCCCAATCCCCTGCCCCAGCCCTGAGCCCCTCCAAACCCACAGCCCCTTCCTGCACCCCAAACCCCTCATCTCTGGCCCCACTCCAGAGCCTGCACCCCCCAGCCCAGAGCCCTGACCCCCTCCTGCACCCCAACCTCCTTCCCCAGCCCAGAGCCCCCTCCCACACCTGAACCCCATTCCTGGCCCTACCCTGCAGCCCTCACCCCTGCACCCCAACCCTCTGCCCCAGCCCTGAGCCCCTCCCACGCCCCAAACCCCTTATTCCCATCTCTGTTGGGTCACGGGCATCAACAATTTTCTTCAACTGGATCGCCAGAAAAAAACGTTTGAAAACCACTGTTATACTGTATGAGCATTTTCTGATGTAGCAATTGTTTCTGAAAAATAGACAATCCCAGCTTCTGCTATCATACAAGCCCTTATTACTGCTTATTACTGGAGTACAGTGCTCCATCACCAAGGTCCAGATTAACAAATGTCCTCTCAATATTTTTTGCACACTGTTCAATTTCTTTCTCATACATTGTATCCAGCAACCTTCCAGCAATGTCTGCTCTTCCGGGAAGAGGGTTGAAATGACTGAACTATGTCAATGAAATGTTTATTCTGAACAACTTGAAAGGGAGAATTTGTTGCATAAATGAATTGAAATGAATTTCATCTATGGAGTCTTGCTGGAATTTGCTGTTTCTGATTATGAATTATGAATGGTTTTCCTGGATGATGAAAAGTCTTTTTCTTAATACAGGTAATTTACTGCCTGATGTGTGCTTAGTTTCAGCACTGCTGGTGGTACCAGCAGATGATTCTGAAGTTGTCCACATTGCAGATGATGTGCATTTATAAACTCTTATGAAACAAAATGGTAAAAAAAGTCACTCTCAGTCACTATTATTCAGTGCACTGCTTTAAAGAAATTAGATTGCAAATGAAAGATTTCTCCTACTGCAGCTGTTTGTACTTGTACCACTGATTAAATGATATAATTGATTCTAAACCCAGTTTTATAGCAAGAATAGTAAATCATAAGGATTATCTAAGTCAGTGGTTCTCAAACTTTTGTACTGGTGACCCCTTTCACACAGGAAGCCTCTGAGTGCGACCCCCCCCCTATAAATTAGAAACACTTTAAAATATATTTAACACCATTATAAATGCTGGAGGCAAAACATGGTTTGGGGTGGAGGCTGACAGTTCGCGACCCCCCCATGTAATAACCTGGCAACCCCCTGAGGGGTCCCGACCCTCAGTTTGAGAACCCCTGATCGAAGTCCATTTAAACTCTTATCTATAGCAACATACCAAATTGGCCTGAAAAAACATTTTTAAATGATAAAATTCATAAATGCCTAATAAATCTTTACTTTTAAACAGGAAATCTTCACCTAGGATGTTTGATTATATTAAGTAATAAAAAAAAAATCATTTCAGAAGTTGTAACAGTATAAATGTAATAGATACGTAGTCCCACAACAAATTAAGATACCAATTATATTTTGAATACAAACATTTTGAAATTCATAAGTAAATCCACTGAAAACACAAATTTCAAAAATCAAAGACAATAATCTAAGTTACCATTTACCAACATAGTAAGACATAGTAGGCAGTCCATCAGAATGGTGCAAAAATAAGTACAGTTGATCCAGATTGTTCAGACATGTCCACATCATAATGTTCAAAGTCATTTCTTCCTGAGGAGCATTTCTCATAATGTTATTTCTTCTGACAACCAGGCCTTGCATCTCTTTGTTGCATTGTTTTACATTTGGCGCATGTTCCTCTTTGACCAAGATGTACAGGAATTTATTGAAAATATTCCCAAACAGGGTCTTTTTTATGACCTGCAGTCAAGGCATTTTTTTCTCCCGTTCCCAGGTCTTGAAATCAACACTCCAGGCTGCAAGGCTGCACTCTGAGGAATGTTGTCCCTTCTTCCCACAGCATCCTGCTTTGACACCTGGTTGCACATGCTGCTCCTTCTCCCTTGTTACATAACTCTCCTGCCCCACCCCTATTCATACCCCCAGAAAAACAAAAGAACTAACAACAATCCAAGACTTCTGCTTGTGTAACCCCCATGCCTTTTGCATTGCAGTATTTTATTTGTTTAGTGAGAGAGGGAAGAGGTTGAGAAATTAATGGATTTCTGTTTGTTTGTGTCTCTGTACACATGCCAGGAGACAGATCAAGACCATTTACTTGAAGTGCCCAGAATCATCCAGAAGCAAGAGCTGGTAGTTATGGGGTAGATCAGTGTTTTTCCATGAGCTCGAGAGAAAGTTTCCATGGTAGTACATGACCTATTGTGTCCCATTTATAAAGCTCGACTTCAGAGGTTAGATGTTTTTCCCCCAATTCTTTTTTGTATAGAAAAGCAGCCTTTAATTCACAGTTTTTGATAGACACTCACGGATTCATCATATTTAATTTTTATTTAAATGTTTTAAGAGATTATAAATTTAGGCCTGAACACATTTTTTATTAAATTTGAATTTCATTTTAAGCAGGTTTATTTTTATAAAGAAAAACTTCTTATAAGTTAAATAACAAAATTTAAAAAATCAATTTAAATAAGAAAATCCGATTTTTAATTTTTTTTTAAAGTCATTGATTTTTACCAACACTGATATAACTGAAAACTTGTTATTTCAAGAGTTGATTTTAAATTAAGTGGGAAACTTTATGTGATACACTCAGAGGGTATGATTCTTTTTATGTAAATGTTGACAATTGTGCAAAATAGGTATAAAGTGATAAAATTTTGATTTGGTAGTATTTTGCACTTAGTTGTTTTAGAGCTCAGTAAACACACCAAGTGTCAGGTAATGGAGATTAGACCCAAAGTGCCAAGCTCAAGGCATGGTTTATGTTCATAATTTTAGAATTCCATCACCTGAGCACAAATAAAGATGTGGTTTCTAGTGTAGTTTAGGCTTTTATCCAATCAGTCCAGATTGGTAGCTCTCAGTCCAGATGGTTATGATAGATACGATACTCCCTCCTTTAATCATGGCTAAGGAAGTTTTGACAGAGGACTCTGAATTGAACGAACTAAGGGCAGCAGTGATTGCATAAAATTAACATTTTCTCTTGGTCCATCTGGCAGACTGAGCGGAATGAAGGCAGGAAAAACATTTCGGTACAAATTAGGAGATGTGAATTGTGAAAATCCAATTAACTAACAGGCGGAGCATTTCTATGTTATTCTTACTACTATTTAAAAAAATCTCTAAAACAAAATTTGCTTTCAGCTCTAAATCTTCCCCCCTTCTCCCTTTGTGGACTTGCCATCCGTTTGGAACTGATGGCACACATTTGCATGGAAATTATACTCCTGTTTAACACGCTCTCTCTCCATGCACACTGTATTTATTGTGGATAACAAGGGCATAGGTACTAATAGGATTATATCATCAAAACTAAAACCAATGTTAAAACCATGCCTGTAATTTTATGACAAAATAAGCCTTTAACTGAAATGTTTTCTACCTGACAGTGAGATGACTATTAGATTAAAAGTTTTTGTTTTCAGGATGATAGTTGACAGTATTATTGCCTTTTCAGATACATACAATTATATCTATTTTTCTAGGAAGGCTTCAAGCACACTTCAATGAACACTTTCTTCAGCAAGGAGGAGTGTGCAGAGGTATGATTCATTGTTCTCTCCTGAGTTCTAGCAGCAATGGCACTTCTTGGTGAAGCTCTCACCATCAGTGACCAATGGCTGACCCATCTGCACCACCTTAGGGCTTCTCTGAGCCGTGATGGTACTGACTGCCAGTCCCTTTCCCAGTCTGGCAATCCTCCCAGCTTCCTCAAGAGCCTGATCCAAAGCCCATTGAAGTCAGTGGGAGTTTTTCCATTCTCTTCAGCAAGGTTTGGATCAGGCCCTAAGGCTCCAGATTAGTGATACTCAGAGTAAGGCTCAGGAGCCATGAGTGGCTCTTGAATGTGTCTCCTGTGGCAGCAGATGCTATTAAAACACTTGTGATTTAATTATTAACCAATCAGGATGCTTTTACTATGCTATTAACCAATTGTAGTTGATAAGATAATAATACTTGGTCAGTACTACAGTAAATGAAACAATGATTTCACACTACTGTGTCTCTTTTGGGTAATGCTAATCGCAAATTTGTCTCCTGAACCACTGAGGTCTGAGTATCATTGCTCCAGATCCTCCTCTTCAATATCTAACTCCCTAGTTTCCCTCCCTACAAACCTCCAGTCAGGTTACTAGCCCTCATCTCTTTATCAGATTTGTCTTCTGGTCCCCTTCAGCTCCGACTGGCCTCCGCTCTCCTGCCTATCATTAGTCAGCAGCGTCTTGCCATTTTATGTCACTTATTTTGCCACTTTAGTAAAAGAGTATGCAGGAAACAATCTCCATTTCCTCTTCCACATGGGCTATCACTGCTCTAGGCCTGGTTTGTACATGGACCCTCTGCTAGGGAAGAATTTTGAGTAAAATTTGCAGCAGATGACTTCAAACTGCACTAATACAACAAGTAAAAATATAATACATACTTATGTTTAATTTTAAACAATAATTCAGTACAACATTAGTAATAGACTAAAAGGACTACAAGCTGTATACTGGTCATTGAAAAGTGGAAAAACAATTTACATTCCATTATTTTATAGTGTTCCAATTTATAACATAAATATGCTCCTTTGTCAAAACCAGAGGAAATGCCAGACAGCATTTATGTACGAGTTCCAGTTTTACACAATCTGTGTTTTATTAGTGAGTGACCGCATGTTTGATAAGCTTGCCACACTATAAATATGGTCACATTTTTACAGTATTAAAAATGTCCATATATGTTGTTAGAATATAGATATTCAGGCCTGTCTGTAAAGGCCTGTACTTTAAGAATTTAGGTGTATTATCACTTGGCTAGTTCTAGAGGTATAAAAGAGAGAATCAAAATCACTGTCTGCTGGTGTAAGGGCCTTCTCTTACTGTGACAGTCTGAGGCCCTGTGCTTAGGCTAAGGCCTTTGGCTAAGCAGCAGAGACAGCCATAAGCTAGGAAGCATCCTCACATTCCAAACTAGTCACATTGAAAGAAGGTGCTATTGGGCTGTTAGGAATACAATCCTGTCCTGATAATGCCTATCACCTCCAGAGAAAGGGAAGTGCCTAGAAAATGTAAAAGGAAACAGCATCCTGTCTGGCAAGAACTCACTTATCAATATTGGGATGTGAAATCCTCACTTCTGTATTGTTTTGTCATTATAGTTCCCACTTTGTTATTGTTTGTCTGTATAATCTCTGTCTGGTTCTGTGATTGTTCCTGTCTGCTGTATAATTAATTTTGCTGGGTGGAAACTAATTAAGGTGGAGGGATATAATTGGTTACATAATCATGTTACAATATGTTAGGATTGGTTAGTTAAATTTCAGGAAAATGATTGGTTAAGGTATAGCTAAGCAGAACTCAAGTTTTACTATATAATCTGTAGTCAATGAGGAAGTGAGTGGGTGTGGGTGGGAGAGGGTGGGCATGCGTGTGGGGGAGATGGGAACAGGGAATGGGGGTAAGGAAATTGGAATCATGTTTTGCTAAATGGGGAGATGGGAACAGGGAATGGGAGTGGGGAAACTGGAATCCTGTTTGGCTAAAGGGAGAAATGGGAACAGGGACACAGGTGTAAGGCTCTGTGGTGTCAGAGCTGGGAAGGAGGATACTAAGGAAGGAAACTGGAATCATGCTTGCTGGAAGTTCACCCCAATAAACATCGAATTGTTTGCAACTTTGGACTTCGGGTATTGTTGCTCTCTGTTCATGCGAGAAGGACCAGGGAAGTAAGTGGGTGAAGGAATAAGCCCCCTAACATCTGTTCCCATGGTCATACTAAAATATATTTATACTAGATTGGATAATTCAACTATATATAAATTAAAAATATGTTAAATACTGAAGTTTCAGAATAGACCGCTTTAAAATGCCTTAAGAAAATAAAGTAACAAATTGGATTAAAAATGTCTGCATCCAACAGATTGTACTTTGACAGCTTTTCAGCTTGACCATGTGTTTTAATTGTTAAATTTCTAAGAAAACTTGGGAAACTGTAGGTTTCCAATGGAGATTATTTTTTGTTTTGAATATAAAAATCTTGATTCTTTGTTTCAGCCTCTCTCTACTTTTCAGTCATGCAAAGGAGCATAAATATAAATATCAAAGAGCTGTGCAATTGACAGTATATCTGTTCCTAGAGACAGTAAATCAGAGATGGTGATAGAGCTTTTATCGGCCTTTCTTGGCTGCATCAATCCATTTGGTATGTTCAGTAAATTATTGTGGGCTAAAATGGCAATTTACTAAAATGAAACAAATTGTAGGAAGTAACGTGATTGGCTAGTTTGTTACTTTATAACTAGTATATAAGTACTGGTTACAACTGTTTCATATAATTACAGTATGTAGAGCTACATTAACAGTAACAAATCAAAATAGAAAAAAATCACACTTATTAAAATGCAGTTATTTTGATAATAAGATTAGCAGATGGCAGTCTCTAACTGCACATTTCTTCATTTACAGTACTTATTCTTCATAAGTTTCAATTTTTAAAAAACGCAGTCTTGATTTTTCAAAGTATCATTTTGCATATGGCCTCTTTTATTATTCTAACTGAATGTACAAGATTATCAAAAAGCCCTTATTGATCTTAAACCTTGTAAAACTTCTGTCTAGAGTTACATTTATTTTTTATTCTTAATACTGTATGTTACCTTTTGACTGCAGTTTTTAATAACAATAAGACATTACATTTAATACATTTCCAAAAAGGTGCACAACCATTAACTAGTAAATTCTCACTACCCACTCCTCTGAACACGGTATTATCACTTCCATTTTATAGATGGAAGAACAGAGACATAGAGGTTAAGGGCTGGATTGTCAACTGTGTGTATGTACACAAACTCAAATGCATGCCTATAACTTCAGATTTTTGTGCACATAAAACTGGGCTTGTGTCCACTGAAATTTACACACACTCAAGCACTCACACTTGAAAATCTGACACTGTGTGATTTGTCCAAGACAAAGCTAGTACTGAAACTGCTGGAACTCTTTGGCTCAAGCCACAATCTCACTTGTCTGGACTCTGATTATTTTATACATAGTATTACACGGTAAAACAAATGTGCAAAAGATCTGTTCCCCATTGAGAAAGTAAAATGCGTGCACAGTTATTAGAGCAATTCAATGTCTACACCGTATAGACAATAGAAAGGATGGAATAAAAATAAATATAATCAGGTCTAGCTAATCTGGCTTTGCTATATCCAGATGTGTGGATGGCAGAAATACTGAATTAGTTAAACTAATCCTTTTGTTCTAACTGGTCAAATTGAAATGTCTGTAATACAAATCAACACACAGTTTACAGTTTGATTTTATCTCACTATATCATATTCAAGTTAAATATGTCAGAGCTATGATTAATAGGGCTGAGTGAAAATTTTTCATCAAAAATGTTTTTAATGGAAATTTGATGTTTTGACTAAACAATTTCTTCCTTTTTTTTTAAGAAGAAAAGTATCTATTTTCATCCAGAAAATGTAGACTTGTTGTTGAAAAACAGAAAACCCAGAAACCAGAAATTTTGATTGGGAAATGTTGCTGCCGTGACTTATGGGAGTTGTAATTTGGGTGTCCAATGCGCCCTTTCTCCTCCCTGAGCATCCACAACCAGGAGCTCTCGTGATGTACCATGATGACTCAGTAAGAGGGATGTAGTCTGGCCAGGTCGCTCAGCCCATAGGTAAGAATGAGTGTGTGAGACACCCAGACTAGAACTCCAATGAGGCACCATAACATCACTGCCACATTTAAATGTTCAGTTTTCTGCCAAAATTCATAATAATCCACAGAATTCCCTCCAGCTCCTCCCCCCCCCCCCTCCAGCTGTAATGATTAACTCTGCAGCAGATTGCAGTGGTTGTATTTAGGAGAAAATTATGAGATGTAAAAATATATTTTTGAAAAGAAGCTAAATTTGAATAGTCTTAATTTGAATAGTCCTTTTTTTTAAAATGTGTAGTATTCATACTTCTCAGGACTGAAATATGATTTGCTGGTCAGATTACACTAAATTTTGTCATTTTTCCTTTCTCTGTTTTTTATTTTCATGTTCTCATTGTTTCTTTTCTCAATTTCCTTCTTTAAGTTTAGATTTATTCATTGGAAGGGGAGTACATTGAGCTATTGATGAATGGATCACTGGAGCAGGGTACAAAAGTAGAATTTTATTTAAAGATGCCTTAGGTGTGATTATAAGATGGCAGATTGAAGTTTCATAGCTCTAGATCCATATCATCACACAGTCTGGTCAGAGGATATGTTTATGTTATTAATCATATTAGATGTACTGGATAGTATTATTGCTTTCTAATGAGACTTAGGCAAAGTCTACACTACAAACTTTCTCTGGAATAGCTGAGTCAGTCACGGGTATGATGAGCTGTGATTTGTGACCAAAATAGCTGGGCCAGCAAAAAGCTCTAGCATAGACGTAACTATACTGGCAAAACTGCACTTTTATCAGTATCGCTTATCACACTTTGAGTGAGGGGACGGACACAAGCTTTACCAGAGAAAGTGCAACTTTGCCTGTATAAGCTGTGTCCATACTAGGAACTCTTTGCCAGTATAGTACACTGGTGTAGCTATACTGGCAAAACCTTACAAGTGTAGACCTGGCCTTACTGATCTTTTCCCTGCTGCGGTGCTGTTATTGTTCACTGTTACAAGCTCCTGCATTTGAATGCTTTTGGATGTATGTGTTATAGGTTTGATAGTCCTCTCCATCTGAACTCTGCTCAGAGGTAGCACATGGGTGCGTGTGGCAGATGGATGCAAGGCGCTGATTGTAGGTTCCTGATTCAGAGCTGCTCAGGTTGACATGTTAAGGCAACACAAGGGTAGGCTTAACTTATGCCACTGATATGAGGTCCCTTGGCCGATGGAGGATTGACCATAGTGGAGCTCTGCTTTGCTGTGCTATGCTTCCCAATCTCCCCATTCGTTAGATGTTCCCTCTCTCCTCTTGTAGTGGTCAGGAGGCCACACAGCTATCTCTGCCAGACTTCCACCAACAGAGAGTTCACCTGCACTTGCGGAATTTGTTACTGGTCTTTTCTGATGTTCTGTTCAAGACACCCAGAACTGCAAGTGACTGCTTTACCCCTCTACCTCAGCAAGTGAGAGCTCTGCTGGAGATTAGACTCTGTGTCTGCTCCCTGCTATGCCAGTCTGTCTGTCTCTCCAGCCAACTCCTTGAGACTCTACCCATCTAAACCTTGCCTTGCAGGTAACATACAGTGAACCCCAATTCCCGACTTCCCCCAGAGTTGTCTCTTTGCAGTTTCTATTCCCTCTTACTGGACACTCACGGAAGTTATTAAGATTGCTGCCTCCAAAGAGACAGAGCACTTACCTGTTACTTGTAAGGCTTCTCAGCTCCCCTGTTTTTCCCTAAGGGAGCTTCCCTTACAAGTACAATCTTCTCTCCTCTTCAAAAAACTGTTCCCTGTTTCCCCTAAATGGGCAGCCCCTGGAGATGATTCCCTTTATGCTTTCTAGGGACAGGTCTGCAAATTCCTGCCTGTTGTCAGCTCTGATAGCTGCCTCCTCCATTGGGAGAGGCTCCTCCCTTCTTGTCTGTGGAGACATACTGCATCCCTTTGCTAAGCCAGGGTCAGGAACATCCCTTCTCCCCTCAGCTGTTTCTCCGTTTTCACAATTCCTTTCTGGGATTACAGAGCAACATTCCCCTTTATTCTGCATTACTGTATTAATAACCTTACTACAATATAGTTACCACCTCATTACCCACAAGGACGTCTGCTGGAATGCAATCCAACACACCAACATTTAAAATGCCTTCTAGACCTTCCCACTCCAAGTGCACTTTTAGCCAAAGCCACAGTGGTTTTAAACTTTTCTCATGCCAGAAGTTCTACATTTTTTCCTAATTAACATGTCAGTTTCCCTCACTATACCCTCTCTGACCAGAGAGATCTGGGTGCTGTTGTCTGTCCACTGTAGGGATTCGTTGCCATTCGCTTTGGCAACCTTAATAAAGTCAGTAGCAACCTCCAATGGGTCAGACCTTACAAAATTCATCAGGAGCCCATCAGGCATCTCTGTGGTTCCTGTGTTTACAATAGCTGCATTAACCTAGGCTGGATGGCCTGTGGGCCTAGATTCCGTTTGCCTAGATGATCAGTGGAATTACACATGAAAAACTTCCTTGGATCATCACCCTGTGAAGGGGATCTGTGAATGTGAAAGCCAGGAGGTGGTTGGTTCTGGGAAAGTGAGTGTCTGGGTTTCTAAGGGGTAAACTGGGGTCCCCCTGTTATACCGAGCTTCTGTCCTTCTCTCTGTGACGTGTACTTACTGGATGCTAGCTTGTACATAGGAATCAGCCAGATCAGCTACCTCCTGCAGAGACCACAGGGATTAATCGCAAATCGTCTCTCTGATCTCCTCAGAGAATGTGTTCAGGAAATGTTCCCGTGCAAAGAGGTCTAATAACTGGTTGTAATTCTCAGCTTCTTTCCCTGTCTTTTCATCAGACTACATATCTTATCAACATATTCTCTATGACTCATTTTATCACCTTTTTTGAGGTTTCTAAACCTTAATCTATTCATTTATGGGGTATTTTTAAACCTTTGCAAAATACAGGTTTTTAAAATTCAGCATATTTCAAAGACTGTTCAATTTACATTTCGTTAAATGTGTTTAATGCTTTGCCTGAGAGCTTTGCAACCCGTGTGGGGACTTCCTTGTCTTTCAGGATTTTATGCAACTCACAGAATATTTCAAAAGTAGTAGTAAGGTATTCTTCAATACAGTCTGATTCCTTGTATGTTAGGCATAGCTGGGAGGTCCTTGGGGAGAGGGGGGAATATTTAGGAGCTGTTGGATCTGTCTGTGCTTTTCCCACCAGCTGAGGTTATGCTGCCTTTCCATGCTCTCTTTTTCTTGGGCTTCCCTCTCTTTCAGTTCCATGGTTCATTAATGGGCGGCTGTCTCCACTTCCAGGGTTCGCTGGTATGCTGTTTCTTACTGTTGTCTTTCTGCCTCCCACTCTCTGGGTCTCATCTCAGCTTTCCATGTCTGGTGTTCATGCACTGCTATCGCAGCATCTCCTTTATCTTTCTGTTCTGACTCCAATCTGACTGTTTCTCATTTCATACATGTTTCACTATTGCTCCTTTTTATGCTTTCTTTTGTTTCCTCACCCAAAATAAACAAATAGAAAACAACAACCTGTAATCTTTTCTGACTGTTCCCAGCCTCCGTACTCTGAATCAATTAAAAATCTAATTTATCAGTTCCTGACGTTGAACCTCAGTCAGCCAGCAAGCTGTGTGTAAGTCCTGCTGACTGTCACTGTGATGTTCTGTTTAGGACACCCAGATCTGTAAGTCACTGTGTTCCTCCTCTTCCTCAGCAAATGAGAGCATTAGGCTCTGTGTCAGCTCCCTGCCACACCAGTCTATCCACTTCACCAGCAAAGTCTTTGAGACTCTGCTGGTCTGAACCTTGCCTTGCTGGTAACATACATTGAACCCCAATTCCTGACTTCCCCCAGAGATGTGTCTCTGCAGTGTCCGGTCCTTGTTACTGGACACTTAGAGATATTAAGTTCACTGCCTCCAAAGAGACAGCGTATACACCAGCCTGTTAGATTACTTGAGGGCTCACACTTTACTTCAATATAACAGCACCAAGATTTTTTTATAGTAAACTTTGAATAAGTTCATTAATAAAGAACAGAAATTTAAGTGGTACTAAGCAAGGTTACAAAAAACCAAAACACACTGTCTAGTGACTAAGCAGTTTTTGCACTTTCATCAGGTTACCAGCTTCTCCGACTCTCCAGGTCAATGGATCTAATGGTCACAGAATGATAGGGTGCTGTTCCCTTTGTGCCCTGAGTGATGGATAACTAGAATGTCTTTTTGTGCTCCCCTTGTAATTCCCCAAAGTCCATTGTCTTTTTCTCAAGAGCCAGAAAGACTTCCTAGGGTGCAGACTCTGTCCCTTGGTGTGCTTACTAAGTTATCTCCTACGCCACTTGTTAGCTTGATGGCTTTGTTTACCTCTGTATGTAGATATACTTTCATTTTCCTCCGCCTGTAATTAAGCCAGTCAGACAGGTAAATCCACATTCCTGTGTCCAGAGCAGGCTTGGTGTATGCACTGCCTCCCAAACATATTTTAAGAACCTATTTCCAGCACACATATATAACTCTTTGTACACAACCCACACATACATCACTCAGTCATTTTTTTTTTTTTTTTGGTCAGCATGTCACCAGTTTACGTATGATACCTTGCATGACACCTTTTAGATACATATTATGACAACAGTGTGTTGTAGAAAGTGAGTCTGATATGAGTTACAGTATAGTGACCCCTCTGCCAGAGGACACTGAGGGCCCCTTAAGGTCTCACCTTCTTTGGATCTTTTAAGGTCACTTAGCACAGTTAATGCAGCACAAAGTGGTCTTAGTAGACTGGAGACTCAAGAGACAGAGATGCCTGATTGTCCATCACCTTTCAACTTGTGTTGTCATTTACACCTGTACAAAATCAGTATAACATACTTTCAAATAAATGATTGCATAGGTGGAAGGTCCAGAAATCAGGCCTAGAATGTATATTGTGCATATTATAAGTGAAAACAGTTTTATTTAATTAAAAAATCATTGCTTGTTCCATCTATGGAAGTAATTTCAATATATCACCTACTTAAGATTATAAGGGATAGATCTTGGATCTTGCTGGTGCAGAATCCAAGTCGGGGTTTTTAAAGATGACATGAGAGTTGGTCTAGTTTATAATCTGACCATGTCTCTTTTCCCTCAGCTGTGTTCCTAACATATCCCTTATATAATGGAGTACAAAGGATATGGTGTACAGCTGGCTATGCTGGTCCTATGTCAAGTGAGAATTCCCTGCACTAAAAATAATCCTCAGCTGGTCAGTTTCAGTCTGCTTTGTGCTATGAGAATGGCGCAAATCAGATTTAACTGGACCTCAGATCTGATCCTGACACCTAGTTTATATCACTTAAAGCAAATCCATAAAATAGAAGGTTGAAGTTGGTTGTTACTGTACACAGGATACAAACTGGAGTGTCTTGTGGTTCCCAGATTCTTCTTCTAGTGAACAATATTGAAATGATGAAATATTTGTTGGTGGTAGTGGTGGTGGTGATGGTGAAGATGATGATGGTGACCCAGTTCTGATTTAGGTATAGAAATTCATATTTTCATTCTGTCATCTGACATTATGGCTTATTTCTGCCCTTTGTAGATTGGTGCAGTTTTGTCTGGAAGGGCAGAATTGGGCCAGATTCAGATCTGTTACATCATTATAAATCCAAGCTACCTTCCTTAGCTATAGTGAAGCTACTCTGTATTTACACTTGTTCAACTCGGACTGCATTCTGGCTTCCTAAGTGTAATAAAGGCTGATGTTTAATAGCTTGTACAGAGGTGGCTTCTTTAGAGTGAACATAAACAGAACTTGTATCCCAAATACTAGGGGGGGTTGGTAGCAGAATTGTATACTTTGTTTAACACGTAAAAACTAAAATTTAGAATTGGTGGTTACATTGTCCTATGTTTTGTCTGTATGTATGGTGTGTACAAAACATACATTTGCCTGCAAAATCAATTAGTTGATCTGCATGCACAGATTTGCAGGTGCAGATTGAGGTACTTTTAAATATTTTGTTCAAAGTGTGTTTTATTTTTCTGTCATAGTTAACTGCTCTAAGCAAAGCTAGGGAGCATCTAAACAGTTAATATTATATTACCGGGTATGATCTTTGCACCTGGGTAAGTCACCTCTTAGCTGCCAGTTTGGCAGCTGCCCCAATAAAACTAATTGGTAGTTCATCTGAAATTTGGAGCATTCTGTGATCAGAGACTTGTCCTTTGAACATTGACTTCACAGAGAGAAACCCTAGCATGCCATGTATGAGAGAACTTTTTCTCTTTGAATGCTGTCTTTTTGGTTGGATATACTGCATCAGCACTACTATCTTGAAATTACTGGATGTTTCGATATATGCCACACTGAAACTGGGAGTCCATAACTGTGAAAAGAATTATGTCCTTAAGTGAATTTTAGCTGTGGGATGCTGCACTGTCCATGTGTCTCATCAGAGAGTTTATGCGACACCTGCTGGTAAATCATAAAAGACAGCAGCAACAAGCCCAAATGTCTCTGGGTTTAATTTTTTTTTTAACTGTTTCAAAGAACTTTTACTGATCACTTGATATTCCAAATCTGAATGGCAGTCCAGGAATATTATAACATCACTACTTGTTAAGCAATTCAGAAAATTTATAATGATCTGTGCTTAATTTTCCAGTGCTGATACAATCCAGGTGCTTTGGGCACACTGAACTAAATGTAATCATCTGATTATGCTTTGCATAAATGTGGTGCATCATGTAATTTCCCACACTGAGAGCTGTTTTGTAGGACAATGGGTGGAAAATATGAAATTTTCTCCCCGTCTTGCAGAGAGGTTCTTTGGAAATGCCTCTGAGCCAGGGATGTGTTCTCAGGACCGGCCCTAGACCAAATCGCTCTCCGGGCAAGGAGCATCTTCTCTCTCTCTCTCTCTCTCTCTCTCTCTCTCTCTCTCTCTCACACTCACACACACACACACACACACACACACACACACACCCATTTGTTAAACTATTGAATCCCTTATTTTTATTGCATTTTTAGCCCATTTCATGACTTTGATGTATGATTTGCATGCATGATTTATACCTGTCATATATGATGATAAATTTGCATGCTAGGATCTGTAAATCTGTATTTATTCATGCCATATAAAAGCAAATAAAAAATTCATTTCCTCTAAGCTTATAAAAACTTTAATTTTAAGAATAACTGAAATGTACTAAAATCAAGAAATTGAGCTGTGCACCAACATTGGGTGAACTGTATTAAGTTGTGTTATAGTAGATGACGGCCTTAGAATGTAGTTTTCAGAAAGTCTGGAGGGTGCCATGGGATTCTATTAGGAGGTTAGAGAAAGTGAATCCAAATATGGAATACCTGAAACATTTTAGTTCAACCATTCTGTTTTCCCATTTTTTGCTAACAACAAAACAGCACCACGAGCCTAGTACCCCCCAAGCCCGGAACCCGAGGTGGTCAGCTGAGTTGCCTGCCCCTAAATCTGGCCCTGTGTGTTCTGCAACTCCTCTGATTAGAGTGGAGGTTATTGGTGGTAGTTGGTGGGGATTGGTGCTGGAAGACCCTTCTCTCTACCCTGGCATTGTCTTAACTCAAGGTAGGAGGATGTGTATGGTCAGGGAATTCCTTAATTAAGCCAAATTTTAAGTTCTGTAGACGCCTTACTTCTGTCCATTCCCACCAAGAGACAAGTCATGCCTCTGCTTTATATAGAATATATAATAATAATAATATATAAGGATGTTAGGTGATCCTGAAAGCATTGCCAGGCACTTCAGTTAAAAGATAGGAAACAGAGGGAAGGAATAAAAGGTGAGAATGGAGAGAGGTAAATAGTGGTATCCCTCAGGGTCTGAACTGGGACCAGTCCTATTCAAAATATTCATAAATGATCTGGAAAAAGGGGTAAACAGTGAGTTGGTAAAATTTGCAGATGATACAAAATTACTCAAGATAGTTAAGTCCCAAGCAGGCTGCGAAGAGTTACAAAAGGATCTCACTAAACTGGATGACTGGGCAACACAATGGCAGAAGAAATTCAGTGTTGATAAATTCAAAGTAATGCACTTGGCAAAATATAATCCCAACTACACATACAAAATGATGGGGTCTAAATTAGCTGAACCCATCAAAGAGATCTTGGACTCATTGTGGATAGTTCTCTGAAAACATCCTCTCAATGTGCAGTGGCAATTAAAAAAGTGAACAGAGTATTGGAAATCATTAGGAAAGGGATAGATAATAAGAGAAAAATATCATATTGCCTCTAGCTAAATCCACAGTATGCCAACATATTGAATAGTGTGTGCAGATTTGGTCACCCCATCCCAAAAAAGATATATTGGATTTGGAAAAGGTACAGAGAAGGGAAACAGAAATGATTAGGGGTATAGAACATCTTCTGTATGAGGAGAGATTAAAAAGATTGGGACTTTTCAGCTTGGAAAAGAGATGACTAAGAAGGGATATGATAGAGGTCTATGTATTAAATCATGAATGGCATGTAAAAATCAAATAAGGAAGTTTATTTACTCCTTCACATAACACAAGAACTAGGCATCACCAAATGAAATTAATAGGCAGCAGATTTAAAACAAACAAAAATAGTATTTCTTCACAATCAACATATGGAACTCTTTGCCAGGCGATGTTGTGAAAGCCAAAACTACAACAGGGTTCCAATAAGAACTAGATAAGTTCATGGAGGATAGGCCCAGCAATGGCTGTTAGCCAGAGTGAGCAGGGATCCAACACCATGTTCTGCATGTCCCTCGCCTGTTTCCCAGAAGCTTGGAGTGGGCAACAGGGCAACTTGATGATTACCTGTTCTGTTCATTCCACCTGGGGCACCTGAAATTGGCCACTGTTGGAAGACAGGATACTGGGCTAGATGGACCATTGGTCTTACTCTGTATGGCTGTTCTGATGTTCTTATATAGAACCCAGATGTATCTGCTCTCCACTGTTTCCCACCAGACCCCGCTCTCCTCCCAGAGCTGGGATAGAACTCAAATGTCCTGACTGGGTCTCTCTCTCCACAGAGTTAGTAAAAAAGTAAGAATATACTTTAACATTTTAAACCTAACCAGTGTCCCTTAAGTGACTTGCCACAAGATGTCAGAACATGTTATTAGAGCTGAGTGTGTCTAATATTTATTTAATTTTCTTTCTTTTATAAAGGAATTAGATACAGGGCTCCTGTCAGCTAATTGCTAAGTTATCTGCCAACTGGAGTTTTCAAGAACCTAAGTAGCTCCAGGAATCATGGTTAAAGTTGCCCCTCCCCTACCAATATCTGAAATGGGACCCCTGGCCGTTGAATTCTGGAAGCTGGCTACTTCAGACTGCTACAGCTTCAATGCAAACCAGTTGAGTGGCGACAAGTCAGTTGTCAGGGTTGTGGTAGTGGAGGATTGTCGAGTGCTTCTTAATGTCGGGTGATTCTTACCCAAGGGTGGTGGGGATAAGAAATGTGCCTGAATTCATAACTGTCTTTCAGAGAATGGGATTCTCAAAACAGCACTTGGTCATTGATGGCACACGTGTGCCCAGAGTTTGCCCACCAGAAGGATCCAGCAAATATGTCAGCCGCAAATGTTGTGGTTTCCACCCTTATGTGACGCTAAACCCATCCCATTGCATGCCTTCTGGCCTTGCAGTACAGGTGCTTGGTCTGCTCCCTGCACTGCATGCCAGTCTGGTGGATGCCCAGCTCTGCCAATCTCTTCGAGACGCTGTCGTAGAGGTGGATATTTCTGGATCTCTCAGTAAAATCATGATCTTGAGTGTACTCACACTAGAAATTAACGTGGTGTGCTCCTCTGACAAGCTAGTAGCATGCTCTGGGGTGGTCATCTTTTATACAAAACGGCTAGACAAAGCTAGACAGAGCTCAGAAAATGGAGCAATAGAAAATGAAGGGCTAAATGTTGATCAAGAGTGTATGAACTGGCAGGTAGCTTCTATATGAGAAGCTGTGTGAGAAGTGAGTAGGTAGACAGGCTAGAAGATCCAGGTTCACAGAATTGTGGGAATGGAAGTGGAGGACTATCTAGACTGGAGGCCAGGTAGCTGCACTTTTATTACCACGACACTGCAAAGTGGGTGGGTGGGATGAGAGATGGGGTCACAGGTCAGCATGCTCTTTGACCCAGACCCCTATACACGCATGCCAGCTGGGATTTTATCTGCACCTAAATGTGCATCTTAAGGGCTTTTAGTGTGGATGAGAGCGCCTGTGTGCCAAAAAGCACAGCATGACACGTGGCAAGCCTGCAATGTAAATATACCCTTAGTGTCGACAGAGACAGAGATGTTTAAAAATTTGTTAGCTAGTTGTAGCCAGCCCTTGTATCCCTGAAGGTTTTAAATATCAAAGTCTATGTCTGCAAATGATCCTTTTGTGGTGTTTAGAAACATGTTAATTATCATGGGTTAGCTGAAACATTTAAAAACACTCATTTGCCCTGTCTAGACAAGTCTTGGGTGTGGGAAATAGTAAAATGTGCATTTAGCAGGGGGGATAATTGAACAGAAAGGGATGAAGTGGGTTTCAGCAGGTCAGAGGCTATAACCAAACACTTAGTAATACGGCAGACTGTATCCTGTGTGTGCGTGTGTGTGTGCGTACGTGTGTATGTGTGTGTATAGATGTAGGTTTTAGCATATCATAGACCCCGAAATGGAACAAAATGAATAAACTTATACAGGGAGAAAACAATTTAGGATACATGCATAAACAGCAGCTTTTTTCCACAACAATCCAATGACTTGAATTTCTGCAATGCATTTTTTCTTTCATAATATTCTGAAGAGAAAGAATAGTGTTTCCAGTATACGTTTAGTTTCAGACCAATTTATGTTTTTAGAAGATATACTTTTTCTTTTCAAAAGAGTATTTGTGAGTGCAATTGAATAAAGGTGTTTTAATAGTACGTTGAAATATATGGATTGGCGTGCTTGCTGTGTTTTAGAATTGTTGCACCTTCAATTTAACAGATTCGGCTGTGCTTCAGTAGACCATTATATTACTCCAGTGTTTCTAACATGGCAGTCTTATAGAAATTATATTGCTACATTATACAGGCATGGTTAATTAAATCCAGATAATGACCCCAGCTCATACAATAGTTGGGTGATTAAAGGAGAAGCAATGAAGGGTTGATTCTTTTTCCTGCAGTATTTAAAGAGAGAGAGAGAGAGAAAAGAAAATGAGAATCAATGTAGATAGTATAGTACAGCAGTAGTATGGTATCTCTGCTTTAAACTGAGCTACACTGAGTACAGTAATAATGCTGATTAATCAAGAGGTTTTGTTTATTTTATTGTAATCACTGTATAGAAAAATACATGATTTACTGTATGGAACTAAACATGGACAACACACTTGAAGAACAAATGATGATTATTAAGATAGACATAGAACACAGGTTATTTAATGTCTCTGAAAGTACTGGATATAATAAAATATGTGGGTTTGAAATGTCTGTAGTAAAAAAAATTATTGTCACTATATGATATACTTTCTTCCTGTGCCTTTTGGATAGGAAGCACAATTGAAAACAATAAAATATAAATGGTTCAGTTGAAAAGAAAAGGGGATGCTCAAATTGAATTTGAGTACAACAACAAAAAGTATTTATTGGGCCTTTGATCATTTTTGACAGAGGCATAATGAATCATAATGATAGCATACTTGTTTAAGTGAGGTGTTTCAGAGTATGTTAAGAAGACCACCCTCCCTCCCCCAGATTTCTATAGCCCTACATGGAAAATCAAAATTTTAGCATGTCCTTTATTATGGATTTAATTGATATAAATCACAACACTATTATCGTTCAGTTTTCCCCTTTTTTTAATTGAGACATTTCAAGCCCTATGTGTGAAAGTAGCATCTGCTGTTGAGCTACAGGGAAAAGCTGATGTTCAAGAAAAGCTATTTTCTTTGCATTGGTACCAGTTAACTGTAACTTGTAGGGAGAGATCAATATGTCACCACTCCTCCACTGCCAAACTCACAATGTAGCTTATTTCCATCAGAAACCAGTGTAAAGTAACCCCAGCGGCACAGACTATTTAGAAAAACAAAAATCAAACCACTACTGCTTTGAACTGATTCATGAAAAAAATAAAAAATAATGCAAGCGCACCGGTTGTGCTGTTTTTCACAGAGATGCAATAAATAGACCCAGAGAAAGTGTTTTTAATTGTGAACTAAACTTTCAGTTCTTTTTGAGAATTTCTTTATAGCTCTGGATGATTTAAAAAAAAGGTAACTAATCATTATCCCCAAAGTATCAATGGCACGAACAGTCCAATTGCCCTTGTACAACTACCCTGTGCTAGCATAGCGATAGCCTTCAACAACTTGACAACTGTTTACAGTATTCCAAGTTATTTCCTGTAATAAATATAGTCAAGAGCGAGGGACTATGGCAGATGCTGACATAATGATATCTGCTTATCTGCCTTGAAATGTGCAAGTTTTTAAGGGTCATCTCTGGGTATGACCCCGCTGCACACTCCTCACGGCACCATGTGGAGTTCGTATACTGCATGCTCCCCTAGCACAGGTATAAATGGCAGTGTATGTGAGGAGCCACTGCTTAAATCAGTGGTTGTCAATGAGAGGTCTGGGGCCCATTGTGGGGGCTGCAAGCAGGTATCATGGGATTGCCAAGCAGGGCTGGCATTAGACCTGCTGCGGCCCAGGGCAGAAAGCAAACCACCAACTGGGGCTGAAGCCCAAGGCTCCAAGTCCCAACACCTGGGGCTGAAGCCAAAGCTGGAGCAACTTAGCTTTGCAGGGCCCTCTGTGGCTTATGGCTTTGGGCAGTTGCCCTGGCTTTTATATGGAGAAAACCAGTTGTTGTGGTACAGGTGGGTCGGGGAGTTTTTATAGCATGTTGGGGGGAGGGGGAAAGGGCTCAGAAAGAAAAAGGTTGAGAACCCCTGACTTAGATGAGTACCCCTGTGGGTATCTGCCCTACATCGCTTTCTACTTGCCCAAGCTGTGCTTCCCCGTCCACATTGCTATTTTGAGCAATGTAGTGTGCTTTTGGAGTCTTTCCCCACTGCTGGAGCCTTTCCCAGTGGTGGGGAAAGTTCCACAGTGGGGAGCTGCTGGCACCTTTCCCCACCTCAGTGAAAGACTCCGGCAGTGGAGAGGCGGCAGGTTCCTGCAGACTCCCCACTGCCAGAGCCTTTCACTGACACAGGTAACTGCACACTGCAGTGTGCCTGCAGCCTGCTTTTCTCTGTGGCAGTAGCTACACGTACCCTACATGCTGCGGCAAGAGGTGTGCCTCTCTGTCATTGATGTGACGAGTGCTTCCAGTCCCTGATTATTAAATACCAAGAAGGACAGAGGAACAAGTGTTGCTGTGATGCCAGAGGTGAGCATTATAGTGCATGTTTAGCCGGTACTCCCAGACTGAGCCCCACTGTGGTAGACTATAGTTTAATTAATTTTGGTTTTTTGGTCGGTCTGTATAACACAAAAGAAATGAGCGTAAGAACTGATGTGTTAATCTCCAGCCCTGGGGTCATGTTGGCATTTGGATCTGCTCTGAGACAGTGGCAATCGTGGGCTCTAGCATGGCCCCACATAGCAACAGAAGTTGGGGCCTGGAGCACTATTGCCTCCTGTGAGTCAGCACCTATTTATTATTTTTCTCTTCAGAGTTTGTGGCTCCTGAATTGGAGAAAGAGCCATTGACTCACTGTTGGTGTGGAGAGAATACTTAAATTTTATTTACTAGGTGCTATCAGTACTTAAGTATTTGCAAACGTTGCATTCCCAGAAATATCATATCAGTTCACTGTCCAAAAATGTTGTTAATTCAAAGTGAAAGTTATCTGGCAGTTCCTCATACCCTTGCACAACACTGAGGGAACCTAAACATAGGGGTGGGGGAACAATTTGTATAGTGGGGGTGCTGAGAGCCATTGAATCAAACTCTAAACCCTGTATATATGATGGAAACCACTTCGAGCTGAGGGTGCAGCCACACCCCAAGGACCCCTTGTTCCAGTACCTATGCCTATACGTAAATATCTGAAAGCCAGGAAATAAAGAGTTAAAGTACACATGGATCAGAGCCCTATGCTGAGCCCCAGGTGTGCGCAAAAAAGTGATAAGAAACATAACATTTTGATGTCACATGATTTTGGGGAGATGGGGAAACAACTATGTTTTGCCAACCCCTTGCTCAGACAACCACAAATTTGGATCACTCACCTTACTCTGGAGCCCCCAAAAAGAGGCTCCGCAATTTTCAAGACAATCCGTGTAAGCATTTGGATTGTACGGCACTTAGAAAAATCAGTTGCGAAACAGTAAATTAGTCTCAACTTTAATTGTCATGGTGCCAACGACCTGCTATATTAAATTAAGCTTTATTGCAGCTTTAGTTTCATTAGCTGATCTTTTTATTCACTCCTTAATGTGGTACTGCTTTTCAGAATGTATGAGTCCAGATTGATTACAGTCTGAGTGAAAGAAAACTTGTCTGGTGATAACCTGTGATCGGAACACCCCTGACCGTTGGGAAAAGATGCTGATTGGGAGCTGAACTGTCCTCATATTTGACTCTCAGATCTGAACTTACCTGAATGTGAGATAGTTCAGATCCAGATCAGTATTCAGCTTTATGGCTTGAACCCATCACAGTTTATGAAGAGTTTGTTTGCAATGTTAGTTATATTGTAATAAATATTTTGATGCTCTCAAGTTTCAGCAGTTTTCCTTGTTTTCTTTTTGTTCTACAGACCAGCAAGCTCAAGTTGGTTGTAGCTGATACTCCTCATATTGTTATGCACTGTATCTTTTCTAAACTTGGCTTGCGCACAATTTGAACAGCCCATGCTAATTGCTGCAGTGCACCATTTAAAATCAGGCCAGCTAGCTCTTCTGCCTTGATCCCTACAACCCCTGAGGTGGTTCTTATTCCCTGAGCAATAGCACCAGCTGTCCTGGATTCCAAGTCTGCTGTGTCAGCAGAACATACAAGAATCCAGTTGTAGTTTGTCTTACTACAAAGCCTACTGTAGCAGCTCAACTGAAACAGCCAACAGTTACTTGCCTTCCTGGCCTTTTCATCTACTTGAAGAGCCCATACTCAGTTTCTCCCCTCTCCAGTTATGAAAGCACTAATAAGCAGTGTATTCAAACCGAGGTTCACGTTTCCTCCCAAGATGTAAAATATGTGGCTGCTATTGTCTAGCCATGGCTAGGCACATTCCCAATATTGGCAACCCCAAATACTCAAAAAGAGTGAGTCCTCCCGCTTGCCCCCAAATCATGAAGTTGGTTTAAAAACTATGAGATTTAAATAAATTTGAGGTTCTTTTTCTTTGCCTTCTGGCTTTTCAAGCTTTTCACCTGCAGCCATGAGCGCTGGACACTGGCTTTTACTTCAGATAAAAGCTGAGATTCTCATGAAATTACTTGAGTCCAGGAGCTGGGATTTAAAGAAAATATCAAGTATTTGTAAGAGTGGTAGCACTGCCATATTCCTCCCCTCTGACAGGCAGCTCAGTTCTATTGCTCCGCTTAGCCCCTTCTCTTCTTCCCAGTCCTGAAGCTTTTGAGTTCTTTTTGCTTCCCTTCTAGTCAGGCCCTCTATCTACTTTTCCTTCTAACTTGTGCTGCTGTGCCTGATGGCCCACCGCTAGCCTCCCTGTAGTCATCCTCCGGCAGACAGAAAACCTGTTATTGCTTCTTCAAGCATATGTCCTGATGGGTGCTCCACTGTGAGATGTGCACGTGCCCGTGTGCTCTTGATCAGAGACTGCAAAGTGGCCTGTGCAGAACAACACTTTGTGCCCTGAAAGAGGGGATCTAGGCAGATGTGAACATTCCGCGACTCAGTTTCTTCTCAACAGCCTGCAGCTTTTGTTTCTTAGTCTATTTTATTTTATTTTGTGCTCCTGGAGGAAGTCTTTCCCCCTCCTACGTCTGGACCTTTGTTTGTGCTGAAACACAGTTTGTTATGCTTAAAACCCCAGGGTTTAAGCCCTGCCAGACCTGCCACAGGTCTTTTCCCCATAGTGACAGACATTTGAGTTGCCTGCAGTGCTTGGGGCACTCTAATAATCTCTCAAAGTGCCAGTTCTGTCAGAGATTTAAGGGCATGTCCAAAAAAGATAGGAAGGCTAGACTAAAATGCCTCTTAAATGAATGTGCCTTAGCTCTGGAGGGGTCTGCAGTCTGCTCTTCCACCATTCATTGGCCTCAACATTGCAAGCCTCTTCAGTCACCAATCCAGCTTTGTCTGTGACCATGGACACAAAGACCTCAAAGAGGAAGAAGCACACCTCTCCAACAAGAGAAGTGAAGAAAAGGGGTAGGTCATCCCATATGACTCACTTTCAGGAGATCTCACATCTCTGAAAGAGTGCTGTAGAGGCTTCGACTTGTCCTGAGGTTGTGTTACGGTATAAGATGACTCTCTACCAGACAACCTACTGCAGTGGCACCACTTGATCATCTGAAGCACTGTGATACACAGAGGGCTACTATATATCCCTCAGTACCAGCTTCTTACTCAAACTCTGAAGTAAGACAGAACCTTGCATCTACCTCGGACCGCAGCAGTTTCCATCTCACCAGTCCACGATTTCACCTCTGGTACAGACTCAGGCTCATTCCAAGTTTCTATCATCTGAAGATCTCATCATTTTTGATAAGTCTGAATCTCTATTGCTATGCCTCACTGGTACCATCCAGGCACCAGCCTTCAGCAGTCAGCACTGGTCATGATGCCTGAGGCACCACTACTTAGCTCAGGAGACAAATGATCATACTCTGATATCTCACTAGAGGAATCCATCCCGGTACCATACCGTCCAGCTCCCAGGAGTCCCGCTATTGAGGAGGATCCTGGAGAATCTGCCAGGCACCACAGTCCCAGGGGTGTTGGGGACCCTTTCTCTATCCATCTCTCAGTATAGTTACTTGGATCCTTGGAGCCAGTTTGGTGACCAATATTATAGGATGCCAAGGAGAGATTACAGGCACCCACCAGTTCTGTCCCATCCCTGGCCACCAGTTGTCCATCCCCTGGAACCGTGCACTTCTTCGTTACCAGACAATACACAGCAGGAGACAGAACCACAATCTGAGGAGGTTATGCCACTGTCAGTCAAGTGCTCTTCATCTCCACATGAGGTGGTAATGCTTCCACCACCCTCCTATGCTGATGATTTTAAAACATTTCAGGATCTTATGAAGAGGCTGGCAGACTCTACTCAGATCCCGCTAGAAGAAGTCCAAGAGTCACAACATTCTTTGGTAGACTCTTTATGCAAGACTACACCTCAGATGTCTCCAGATGTGGTTAAGAACAGTATATATCCCAGAGAGACACAATCCCTCCAATTGGGTCACATTGCCCCAAAAGGTGTTGGATTCCCTTATGTGATGGAAGAACCCTCAGCAGGTCTGTATGGGAACCCCATTCTCACATCCCACACCATCAAGGATCATCAAAACAGATACCTCTCTGTTAGGATGGGGAGCTCACTTGCAGGGAAATACAGCTTAAGTCAAATCGTCTCTGCAAGAAATTGGCGCTTCACATCAACATTCTGGAGCTGAGAGAGATTTGGTATGCTTTCCAGTACTTCTTCCATGACGTACAAGGCCACTCTCTCAGAGTAATGCTAGACAACAGGGCAGCCATGTATTACACCAACCGCCAAGGCTGAGCAAGAGCCCAGCCCTTATGTGCAGAGTCACTAAGACTCTGGAACTGCTGGTATTTTCCATTGAATAGACATATCAGTGTTCTGTCTACCAGGTCTTCAGAATACAACTGCAGACTCCCAGAGCAGACACTTCTGGAAAGACCATGAATGGGAACTCAGAGACTCCGTCTTTCACAGCATCTACCAGACCTGGACTCTACCACAAGTAGATCTCTGCCACCACAAGCAACTCCAAATGTGGCATGTTTTGCTCCAGAGGGAAGTTACGGCCTCAGTTCTCTGGCAGATGTGCTGATAACTCCATAGCCTCATGCCCTGCTATATGCTTACCCACCGATACCATTAGTCCTCAAGACTCTCAAGCTGTGCACGGAGAGACCGAGAGCTATTTTCATATCCAGGTGCAGTACTGAAACCTCATCCGCCTCTTGGAGGTGGCACCCCTGCAACTACCTAGCACAGAGGACTTATTGATACAGAACTTGGGTCCCTCATCCGTCCCAATCCTTCTTCTCTGAACCTCAGGGGGTGGCTCCTGACTTGCTCTTGACCATGGAATTGACCTGTTCAGATGCAGTTCAGTCAGTTCTTTTGTCCAATAGAAAGCCCAGTGTCTGCAAGACTTAGCTCCAGAAATGGAAATGCTTTCACTCTTGGTACTCTCTTCCATCTTCCCAAGATACTGGACTGCCTAATGGAATTAAAAGCCAAAGGTCTATCAGTGAGCCCTATTCTTGGTTTTTGCCCACCCTTTCACAGCCAGATTCCTCAAAGGTCTGCACAATTTGTATTCTCCTGTCTGGGACCAAGTCCCCAAGGACTCAACCTGGTTCCTAATGCCGTAAGGAGAGACCCTTCAAACTACTACTCTCTCCTCCACATCTTCTTTAAGACTTCATTCCTGGTTGCTATCACTTCAGCAAGAAGAATGGAAGAGGCTGACCCACCATATTCCAACACTTATAGGGGACAAGGTTGTACCACGCGCTCATCCCTGTTTTCTCCATAAGGTCTCCTCAGCATATCACATTAACCAAGAGATTCACCTTCCTATTCTACCTCATGCCTCTAGAGAGGAATCAAGCTTTCATACATTGGATGGTAGATGGGCCCTTGCCTTGTATTTTGACAGGACTAAATCCTTCAGGGCCTCACCTAGGCTATTTTTATCATTTGCAGAAAGAACGAAGGGCCAACCTATTTCTACACAGTGGTTGTCTAAGTGGGTTTGGGGTCATATTTTGACCTGTTATGAAAGAACTGCTCCACAACAGAGTAACAGCACATTCACTAGAGCTCAGTCCACATCTATAGCTCTACTAAAAGATGTCCCCATAGCAGAAATCTGCAGGACTTTGACTTGGTCTTCTATTTATACCTTTGCGAGCATTATGTCAATTTAACTGCTTCCAGAGATGACATTGCCTTTGGTGATACAGTTCTCCGAACAGTAGTTGACTTACCTCCACAGCACCCACCTCCTCTTTGAATTATTGCTTGGGAATCCCCTATGGTGGAGCACCAAAAGGAAAAAATACTCAAGGGATAGCTCAGTGGTTTGAGCATTGGCCTGCTAAACCCTGGGTTGTGAGTTCAATCCTTGAGGGGGCCATTTAGGGATACGGGGCAAAAATTGGGGATTGGTCCTGCTTTGAGCAGGGGGTTGGACTACATGACCTCCTGAGGTCCCTTCCAACCCTG
Organism: Chelonia mydas; assembly: GCF_015237465.2. NCBI lineage: Eukaryota > Metazoa > Chordata > Testudines > Cheloniidae > Chelonia > Chelonia mydas. The sequence goes on along the minus strand of NC_057849.1, from coordinate 110,837,790 downwards.
ATATTCTATGATTCTAAGAAGGAGAGGTTACTTACATTAACGTAACTTGAGATGTTTTTGTCCCTGTGGGTGCTCTACCCCCCACCCCCCTTTTCCCTCTGCTGCGGAGTCTCTAGGTTCACGACTGAGAAGGAACTAAGCCTACCTATATCCCCTTGTTTGGAGCATAAGGTGTGGTTCCATGCAGGTATTGGCCTGTGAGCACTACCTTGCACTTGCCAATCAAGAGCACACAGGCACATGCACATCCTATAATGGAGCTCCCACAGGGACAAAAACCTCTAAAAGAACTCAAGTTATTGTAAGGTAAGTAGCCGCTCCTTTTTTTGCTTGCCCAGATAGAACTTTTACTTGTCCTAGGCATAGGATTTTTCATAGCCTGCTATAAAAAGCACTTAATTTTAGCAAGCTGGGTGAATTCGGGATTGAAGAGCATGCAGAGTCAGCTGGGACTCCACAAAGGGATCTTCTGGCTCAAACCTCCTTCAGATGTATTTTTCATCATTTATTCCATAATGTATTCACTGAGAGGGGAAAATACTAAAGGAGAGGAAGGAAATGCAAAGAAAGTGAGGGTTTAATTTTCATTCATTCATTAGCATTCAGATTCCACACCACTGTGAACATGCTCACACACATATACACACACACACCATATTCTGATCCTGTTTCAGAGCTCTCTCTGCTCTTTAATATTTTATAAAATATTCAGCAGTCAGTAGAGAGTAGCTGAGCTTGTTTGTTATAGAACCCTTGTAAAATGTTTGGGTTCAGATAAAAGATAAACCACATTTTTTATCATGGGGAATTATGCATTTGTCCCTTCCTTGCACCAGAATATCAGCCTTGACTGCCTTACTAGCTCACCTTTGCATTTATAAATTTCTTCTTTTCTTTTGTCGATGAAAGAACTGCAAAATGATCCTAGTTTAGGGTTGGAAATCTTTTTCTACCACAAACCTGACACCCTTCCCCTGGAGGCTCCTTACTGTCTTTGTAGGAGCTTCACTTAAAGAATCCATTATCCTTGTGATGAGATTATTTCCCTTCCCCCCACACAAACACCCTCATATGTGCCTGCCCCTGCTGTATATTAACAGAGGGGGCAAACAGGAAACACCATTCCCTTTTGCCTTGATGCTTTTAGTGGACACTCTAATATAATATGATTATGATAAAGTACACTCTGATAAAAAAAAGAAGCCTGACTCTCAGGGGTAGCTTTTAAGCCTTAGGAAAATTGGAGCCCAAACAGCAGGCAAACACAAGGAATTTTAAAAGCTGATAGCTTTTTGTTCCTTTGGGCTGCTCAGAAACCTTTCTGAACCCCCTACCTCTTAAAAAAAAAATCCTTGACCAATAATTGTCTTTACTATGTTACCATGACACTAAATCCAACATGTTAAACCCTTACTCTTTAAGAGAAAGCCGAACATATCACCATGTCTGCTGTTATTATTTTACCCTCACAAGTACCCTCATTTTTTAGATACATTTCTGCGAAAACACTCTTCTTTCAGCTTTTTGTCTCATGGTATCTTGTAGCCCCTGCGTCACTTCTGCATACTTTTAACTGGGACAGCAAGTGAGAAGGCTCTACTCTATCCACGACACCACCTGCCTCTTTATTAATCCTTCTGCTTTATTTCACTATTACAGATTCCTTTATTTTCTTTCCTTTAAATGTGAATTTAGTGTTTTGTGAAAAGGGACCTAGTTGATAGCACTAGATACTGAAGTTCTCTCTTCATCCACATAAAACATGTGGATAAAACAGAGAGAGTGCCTTTTTTCCCCCTCACTGCCCTTCCAATGTGCCCCAACCCTGATCTAGAGCAGAGAGAGAATAATTCCGTCTTCATGCCCATTTAATCCTTTGTAGTTTTGTGACGTGGACACTTGTCCACTGTGAACTGAACTGAATTGAGACCACCAATTTGTGTCAGATAGACCAGTGTTTCTCAACTTTTTTGATACTAGGGACTGGCTTGCTGCCTTCCTAAACTGTGACAGGGAAATCTCAGGACCAGCAAGGAGGCTGCCATGGACCAGCGCCGGTCCGGTCATTGAGAAACACTGATATAGACCAATGAGCAGCCATTATATATTCTAATTGCTTTCAGTCATTACTGCTGTGGATTGAAATTGATCCCTTGACAATCTTTGTGTCAAAGGATAACACATTAGTGAGACAAGCTGTATTCAGCTTTCCTAATTTTAAATTTTTTCTGTATCTGTATATTTGCTTTTCACAAATAGGCTCAGTTGATCTGTGCTGTATATGAAGGACCTATCGTTATTTCCATGGTGATGAAGTATACAAAAGGTATTATTTGGAATTCTTAGCAAAACTGAAAAGGACCCTACCTGATATGGATGAAAGATGTTTGTTTTCCTGCCTGAACTCAGACTGATGTAATCTGGGGAAATGAAATAATCAAAAAAAGCATTGTCTTAGCATAAGACAATATTAGGATGGAAGGAAGATGTGTTTCCTTTAATTTTAAGTGAGAGAATATTTAATAAAGAAGTAATAACTGCTTTGTCTTTATGTTAATTAAGTGAACCACTGAAATATACATAATGACTTAAAATTTCAAAAATGACTCGTGATTCTGGATGCCTCCATTTTTGGATGCTCAACTTCAGACACCTTAAAGGGGCCTGATTCATTTCACATTGGGCACCCAAAACCATATGTCATTTTTGAAAATGTATATGTTCATATGAAATCAGTGGTGGACGATACTTTGCTACCTTTTATAAAAAGGTGTGCTGTATTTGTGGAGATGAATTTCCACCCTTTATAATTAGAAAGGTTTTTGATAGTATTAGGGCACATCCTTTCAAGAAAACACCATACTCTTGTATCTCTTACAGATGTGGGGAGGACATTCATACTTCTGCTGTGTTATAGACCACATAATCTTTCAATAACCTATAAGAAAGTTTTGATTTGGACTAAAAATGTTCATAGTAGTATTCATTTAAGTGAATGTGTCCTTTCAATTTGAATTTTTGCCTTGTGGCTGTTGTTTAAATATTTGTACTGTATCCACAGCTAGGCACTTCACAAAGTGGTCAGATCACTGCTCCAAAAAAAGTTTATGGTCTAGAGTATAAACATGACGCAATGAATGAAGTAGAGAGAAAGAAGAAGGTTGTGAATAGGATTACAAAATTAATATTATGGGTGATTTGGTTAATCCATGTACAGTTCTTGGGAAGCACAATTTTTGGGTAGAGTGTGACATCTTGATTTAACTCGTTAACCTCCTGTAGACTTCATGACAGAAATTAGTTTGTGATAAGGCTAAACAGAGTGAAGATGGTGGCAAGGTTGTTCTAGACGTAGTGAGCAGACAGTAAGAAGGCAGGACATGATTGTGAGAGGAGGAAATGAAGGGGGTGTCAAGGCTAGTAGTGTTAGTGGAGTACAGAGAAGGGTGTGAATGGAAGGGAAGAATGTAAAATGGTGGAGGTTAGAGACATAAGCATGAGCTAAGTGATTTAGGGCTTTGAAAGCAAGAACAAAAAGTTTAAGTATTTTTTTTCTTTCATTTGGAATTTTGACCTCGGTGAAGAGAAGAGAAGGCTACTACCTTGTCTTCATACTGTGTCAAGGGTACAGAGAAGGCTGTGGTTTTCATTGTAGCAGTCTGTGGGAACCTGAGAGAGAGAGACTCCCACCCACACAACCTAAGAATGTTTCTATTATCCTTTCACCTCTGCTGATTTTGGTTCAGCTGTTCTCGTAGGTGACAAAGAAAAAAATATTTTGGTGCTTCAATTTTGGTCAGTTTTCATCATGGCAACAGCAGTATGCTTCCCTGTTTTGTATCAGGACGTATGTTGTTTAATATCTTCATTAATAATCTGGAAAAGGGAGTGAGCAGGGACAAACTACAGAATCTACAGTTGACATGAAATTATTTAGGACAGTCAAGTCTAGAGAAAGCTGTGAGGAACATCAGAGGGACCAAGTCATCATTGTGGACAGCTCAATGAACTCTCCTTAGTTTGCAGCTGTGGTCCAAAAAGTAAGCAAATATTAAGAGGCACAAGGAATGGAATGGAGAACAGAATGGAAAATATTATAATGCAGTTATATAATTAATGGTTTGTCTGCATCTAGAATACTGTATGGTGGTTATCCTTATCAAAGAGGATATTGTAGAATTGGAGGGATCTTCAGAGAAGCATGATGAGAATAATTAGTGGCCTTAGAAAACATGAATAGGATTGTTTATCTTAGAAAGAAGACTAATAAAAGGGGATACAAAATAAGTATAAGCGTATAAAAAATAATGGAAAAGACAAAATAATGAATGTTATAGAGAAGGTAGATTGGGAGCTTCTGTTCTCCCTGTCTCTTAACACACAACAAGGGGGCATGTTAAAATGGAAACAGGCAAATTCAAAGTTGGTAAAAGGAAATACTTTTTCACACAACACAAAATTAGACCATAAAACTCATTGCCAGAGGCTAAGTAATTCACAAGATTCAAAGAGCAATTGGACATTTGACATAAATGTTTTCATTGTCAATTCACAGTTGTGTGTGATTACATAACAAAATCTTCAGGTGAGTGCATTGATCAGCTGAATTATAAACATATTAAAGCATCAGCTAATATATCAAACTAATTGCAAGAAGAGCTGAAGTTTTCTGAATCACTGTGTACATTGTATATGTGTTACAGAAGTTACCAGTGTCTGTCTGAGAAAAAATAAATCAGTTATACATTTTTATAAAAGTCTAACATATTAGGTGTAATCTACTTTGTTAGTTATGATACAGGCATCATAAAAATTAAGGATTAAACTTGGCCTGTTAATGTGCTCTTTCAACTATTCTCACTAGGGTAGACACCAAACTAAGTATAGCAGACTCCCTTAGAATCTTGCTGTGACAAATATGGTAATGTCTTGCAATATCATTGGGAGATCTTACTGTATGGAATTTAAGTAGCATTGTGGGCTAGGGTTTGTATGCAATTCCATGGGGAAGGGGGACCACAGCCCTCCAGGAACCAAGAACAGTGGGATGTGATTAGGCAAATTCACTCAGATTGTAACACCTCAGAAAGGTTCCGCCATCTGGAGAGATTTGCATGTACTGGTTCAAACTGGATTCTCCAGAGACCAATAGACAACAGAAAGGACTCTTGGATAAATAACCTTCTTTCTGATCCAGCAAATGGACAGGACCTGTGGTCCAAGGGGGACCCAATCCTTAGGGAAGGATTGAAGGACTGACATCTGCCAGAGCCCAAGGTTGGAGTTGGGGTGATTTCTGGCAAGTTTATTAGCAAGCATGTTGGTTCTTTCATTGGTTTAATATGTTTTCTCTGTAATGCTTTCACCTTAAGAATAAATGTGCTTGCTTAGAAAGGGCCGTGTGGTAACATCTAACTGTGGGCAATTACGTTGTTTATAGCCTCTGGGGAGAAAGCAAAGAAGGCCTGCTGAGGCATTCTGGCTTACTGGGGAACCACAGTGTAGGCAGGGAACTGTTCAGCCTGGAAAAAACCCTGTCAGGAGGGAGAGAGACGCAGGTCACTCCCTAAGAGAGGTTACAGCTGGGGAGCCGGAAGCCGAAGAGTTGAGTGCTCTTGTTGGACCACAGAGGTGGAATGCCGATGCAGTTGCCCTGAACTGTGACACTTGCTACTAAAGATTTTTAGAACATTTTTAAAAGGAAAATATACATTTTAACAAAGTCGTATTTGTTGTTAGTACAAAGTGACAACTAGATGTAATTCCCAAATATGCATTTACATCAAAGTGGGCAGTAAAGCGGAAACAACAGAGATGACTGCAGTGGAAAGTAAAGCATTTTGTAATTTCCTGGAATTTGTGATACATAGAATACTGGAAGAAAACTTGCATCACAAATCCCCACTCCTCCAAATGAGTATATTTAATATAAAAACTCTAAGATACAATGCCCTCTGCTGTATTATAGTAACAAAAAATACAAGATATTTCAGAAACTCTGAAATTCTGTAAGAACATGAAAAACAAAACATAACAAAAAATAGATGCAGCAAAAGCAGTTACTGAAAAAAAAAATTCTAATGCAGGACCATAAAAAGATTTGCATGCATATGTGACAAGAAATCCATTAAGCCCATCTAATTACATATCCATGCCACAATGTCCTTCTGACTTAATGAAATACATCCAGGCAGGGGAAATCTCAAAGGAGCACCTAAACTGGAATAGTGCTTGATAAGTTATTGTTCGATTCCTCCTCCCACTCTCATAATGAAAATGTTCAGACATCCAGAATTAACACAAAATTGTGCATGCCAAATAAAGATTCCTGAAAGACTAGAACTGAAAAGAAACTGACTCAGTGCCATTCAGCATGCTAACTGAAAGAGCCAGGGTGACTGGCTAAACAAAATTTCAGTGATAGAAGTCTAATACTGCCTGACATACAAATATAACCATTGCTGTATGTACATATTTTCCTTTTTAAATTAAACTTTGTTCAGAGTCTCAGGACACAAGGTTATATAATATGTCAAATATAACTAATGTGGCAATTCAGTCAGTGGTAGTGGTGCATCTCAATTTTAAGCTGAGTTATGTTTCCCTCTTTGCAATATCCATATATCTTTTTATAGAAATCTTCTTGCTCTGTCACATCGGAAATGAATGTTGAAGCAGACAATAAAAGCAGAGACCACTTCCTGCTGAAATAGTAAAAGAAGAGTCAGGAAAAAGTTTAAACATAACATTATAAACATGTACTGTGTTAGAAAAAGAGAGTTCCCTGTGGTGAAAGCACTCCTTGGGAAGATCCCCAAACAAAGGATGTCAGAAAGAGCAATACAGCTATGAATACAACTTAAAAAGCCTCACTCCCAAATGACCTTCTTATACATTTGATCTCCTGGCTGACATTGGGTCATACAGGGGTCTATTCTGTGCATCAGCAGAGGGAGTAAGGGGACATACGCCAGCTACCCCTACCAAAGAGAAGAAGGGGAAGAAGACTGTACAGAACCACTATGTTCCCCCCTCATATTACTCACATGGGTGAGAATGGGTGGAATCTTGGTTCTCCCCCATCCCTGCAACATATCAGGCAGCATAGTTGCACTGCTGCATTGGGCAATATATGCCGCACCAGGTATAGACCGAGTGCAGTTTATTCTCTTCCAGAGCAGTGGGGAAACCACTCACTATTGAGTCTCCTTATTAACAAAATAAGAGGAAATGAAAGATTTGTTTATCTGCTTTGCTTTACTTTAAATGCTGTATTCCCCTTCAGTAGGGTTGTTCTAAATTTGGTTTTAAATTATAGGTGTTGTCCATATCCTGACCAGTCTGAAGGGGACAGTCGCTGTTGGCATGATGGGTTCAGTAGTGGATGTCATAATAGCAGTATAGACATTTATGTGATTACAAGGCCGGCTTCCAAAGTATGTGGTTTGGAAGGGTACCTACAATTTAGCAGCACCCTGTTTCAGATTTGACCAGGTTTCCAGCAAATGCCAGCTGTGTAAGGTGTAGGAGTGTGGACATTTATTTGACACCTCTGCTTTTCAGTTTAACTTTCTTGCCCTTCGCAACTACTTCAGAAAGCAGAACATCTGCCAGGCACTGTATCAAGACAGAAAATAATGTATTGCTTTTCTATGACTTTTTAATCCCCATCAACAGACACTGCTTTTGTTTTAGCATCTGCAAATAAGAATAATATTTTAAGGAATTATTCATGCCTAATATTTGTCCCACATTAATCTTGGCCAGTAATTAGTCTGGGCCCAATCCTTCCCCCCCTCACTCATGTTGTGTAGTACCCACAGAATAAATAATCTTACTCAACATGAGAAAGAGTAACCAAACCAGAACCTCTGCTGTTAAACCACCATTTAATTACTTCTGAGTGACAACTTAAGATAAATTCACATATTTCAGATGATCTTTTTTAAGAGGAGGGAACAATTAATCTTGGGGGCAGGGAAAGAGTTAAGAAAAAGGAGAAGCATATCAGTATATGAATTTGAACTTTTCAGCTCCTACAAAAAGAAAGAGAAAGTGGAGTACACAACACTAAATAGCATCCTTATCCATTCTTTAATTGTCTGGTTGTGGTTGCAAGGGTTACAGAACAGATACAGGAATGAGCAGTTCCAGTGCACTGCCAGCTGTAGCTTCTTTACTGGCTTGCATGTGAGAATGGCTTCTGGCAATGGATAGTTTGTAGAATAATAAGCAGAATATCTTAACAGGGAACTTTATACACTGGGGACTCGAATTTTTGTGTGTGTGAAATCTCTGTTATGTTCAAATTGATTTTGTGTGTGTGTGTGAGAGAGAGAGAGAGCGAGAGAGAGATTTTCTGTATAATTCTCAGTAACCTATTGGGCCGACTTCCTCTGTTCCTTCATGACCATTCATCTTGAGTTTAGGCATCTCTGCAGTAGCTCTTTGTGGCAGGTACTATCTTTGGCCTACTTTTTTTTTTTCTTCTTCTTCATTTAGTAAAAGTAATTTTGCGGTGGAAAGAGGAGAAATACTCCCATCTTAAAAGAAAAGTCTGCAAGGCAAACAACTGTTGTTAGACTTTTGATATTAATGTACACCAAATTTCCAATGGCACACACATATTTTTATTGTTAATCGAGAGGATTAATTTAGATTTGGCATATAATGGATCAAGGAAGTTTACAAATAATTGTTTGAATATCAGTCACAGAAAGTCTTGCATCTTTTTGTTGGTTAGCTCTTTTGTAGTGTAGTTATCTTAAAGTCTGGGACTGGCTGATTTAGATCTTCTTCCGCCCCCTCTCCCATGCCCCCGTCTCGCCCCCCCCCCTCCCCCGATGATTTGCTGCTGGTTGTTTGCTGTTTATTTGTTGCAGAGTAGAGCATGAATAAATTATCATTAAACATGTTCATGTTGTTTAAGACAAATGGTCTCTTCCAAAATCCAAATTCTGTCCCTAGAATTGAAGTCGGTGGGAACTGTTAATGTGCTTCTGAGGGCAAAACTAGCCCTAACATTACTACTTAGAGAGTAATGTATTCCTTCCCTCCACCCCTTAGAAACAAAATGCTTTGAACCCAATTTTATGCATAATAATTGTACTTGCTTAAGATTTTTACTGAAGTGGCAGATATTTTTTTCAAATGTAATTGGGAATTAGGCTAAACAGCAAAAGACTTTACAGACACACTGGGCCTGATTCTCACTGAAGTAAATGAAGTTTCCCTGGAGTAAAACCAGCATGACAGAATAGAGAATCAGGATGATTGCCCAAAGAGCATTAAACGCACAGAATTATTTGTGGCTCACGTGAATATTTTTGACCTCTGTGCAGAGTGACTCTCATGAAATAGTGAACAGCAGACAAAAAACCTGGAGAGATTAGCTGACATGAAATTTCTATAAACTTGCCCTTTGTTGTTGTCAGAAGGACAAGAGCAAGACTACCAGAATAATAGAGCTAACAGAATTGCTAACATTTCTTCAGCGCAAACTCTTTTTAAAGATTAGCCTGTGCTGCTTTCCTTTTTTTATTTCAGTTTTTGGTTACTAAGCATTGCCAAAGATTACATTCGCCTTTTCTGTAAGAAGTCACTTCACAGGATGATCTGACACACTGAGGGAACAGAGTGCTTGATGCCAAAATACTAACAGATTTGCGGTATTAAGAGACAAGTCTCAGGAAATAACTCATTTGTTCAGGTATTCAGAGCAAATATTTATAAATTTCTTCAGAAATGATTCCTACTATAGGAAGCCAAAAAAACAAATGCAATTATTATGGATGTGAGGAGGCTTATTACATATACAGTATAATTAAAGATGGGCTGGAGAAAAGGCTGGGAATAAACATTTATGGATTGAACATTTTACAAAAACTAGTTTATAAATAAATGAAAAAGAATGAAATCAGATGCTATAATAATCATTATGTGTAAAAAGAAGCTGTGGGTTGTAAAGTCTTTGTTTAGAAATAATCCAGTAGCTTTTCTGCCTGAATACATTTGCTCTGTAGTATATCAGAAATGAGACTCAGCAGTTAGAAGGGTGTATGTTATTGAAAATAATCTTTGCCATAGGTCTCCCAGAAAAGTCTGGTTACTACAGCTGGAAATTCCATTCAGCAAATAATTTTTTTCCATGGAGAATTTTGATGAATATTTTAAAAGTTTAATTAAAGAAACAAAACAAAGAATTTTGGTTGTCGGATGAATATCAGAAACAAAAATGTTGGGGGGTTCTTGGTTTTTCAATGAAAAGTTTAAATGTTCTGTGGAAAGCAGACACTTTCAGTTAAATTTCCATTTAAGTGAAAACAGTTTCCCATTAAAAATAGTTTTGATAGAAACATTTTAACCAGTTACTAGTTTTAGCAATAGGCAATAGCTATTAGCTATTAGCTAATAGGCTGAGAAACTGATTTGTTGCTGACTCGGAGGTAAGGATGCCAGTTAATGAATTGCCATCAATGCTTTCTGCAGCACCCTGGCTTTCCTTCAAGGGTTTCCCATCCAACTGTTGTATAAGCCCACTGTACTGAAATTGTGAGATCTGATAAATTCGCAGTCCAAGGTACTATAGCTTCAGGGAGCAAAAGCAATAACTTTTGCTGTGAAAAGGAAAATATATACTGGTATATTGCTCATGGTGTTGGCAACTAGTGTTTTATTCATTAAAGGTATCCTAGTGTTATAACCATTATGTTCTCAGCAGACCAGGCAGAGAATATGTTTTGTATTGCAATCTGGATGTCTGGTATACATTTCAGAAGTCCTGATGTAATTTTGAACTGCACGGTACATATTAGTGTTGTTCAATTGATACATAAATATACATAGATGAATAACACTTCACTAATTAAGTGTAGAATACTGTACATGTGTTGGATGCCCGGTATTAACACAATTATTACTGAGTAATGCCCTGATCCTGCAAAGACTTACACATGCTTAACTGACTACCATGTCTAATCTCATTGAAATCAATTGAACTACACATGGTAGCAAAGTTAAAAATGTGTGTGTATCTTTTCAGAATCATGGCCTAATTTATTAATACAGTAGTGTCCAAATGCTCCTGTCAGGATCAGGGCCCACTTTGTTGGGCCCCGTATAAACCATATGGGAAGAACCAAGTCACTATATATAAAAAAGCATACAATATAAAAAGGGCAGACGAGAGATGAAGGAAGGGAAAGAGAATCCACACAAGTAAAGTGGTCATGGTGATGCTCCACATCCACCTTGTTAGTTGCATCTTATTATTAATATTCTTCCCCCCCATTCGTATTAAACCCTTGCCTACTTTAAAAACAAAATAATTGAACTATCACCTTTTCCTATATGATTTAACCCCTAGTCTTTCCCCCTCTTTGTTTCTTATCTTACCTGTTGTTTTTAAATATAGCTTCTTTTTATTTAACGCTTGCCTTTTTCTGTTTTTTTTTTTTTACATATTTAACACGTCAGTTTTTTGTGGTTAAACATTGCCATTTCATATTTATATGCCACATGTCTCTAACTTAATGTATATTAATATTTTAAAATAGTTAATTTTACGTCTTTTTATTATTAAATACCAAAACCAGATTCCAGATTCCAGGCCACTAAGTTCAGTTGTCTAGGTTTGATGTTAAGACTCAGAGGTACTCTGTTCCATAGCTATTTACCCACCTCCTTCCTTGAGTCCCTGGGAATTTCAGGAAGAAAAATCTTTTTCTCAACTCGCCCCATGCATGTTCTATGCAATCAGTTTCACATTCAAGTGATAACATTAATACCTGAAAACAAGGAATGTCTGTCCAGCCCATAGTAGTTCACTGCTGAGTCTGTAAAGTGATGGCTGTGCTTTCCCTGCCCATCAACTGGAGTCTGTCTCCTCCCAAGGGGCCTTTTATAGACTGCCCTTAAGGGAATTCCTCAGACTGCAGGCTTCATGGAGTAAGGGGGTCAAAGATACTAGGGAACTGGTGCCCCAGCCCCACTGATGCTGCTGATGCTCTTAGTCTAGGGAGGAGGTTGTGGGGACTGACATTCTGTGACATTCTGTACCCCATATTCACCACTTTAATATAGTTATGATATATTTTGTACAAAGTTTTCCTTGTGAGGTATAATTTGAAAACTCATAATCTACTGAACACTATTATCCTGGTAAAACATCTGTGGCAACTTTGTAAAAGTTATGAGACTCTACTGTGTAACAGTGATTTTACTGTAACGTGTTACAGAGTTAGAAAAGCAAGCTCATATTAATTTTTCAGAGACAAAGGCACGCTGAGGTATCAGCATAATCAAGTGAATATCAGGAACTATCACCTCTATCACCTAGATAAGTAATCATCCCCCTGACTGGTAACACAAAGAAAGCAGCTCAAAGGATGCTGCTGGGAACAGACTCAGGTAGTCAGCAAGTAGATTCTCTTCACCAAGAGAGCCCAATTCACAACCCTCCAGAGAAGAAGGGTAGGGAAGGACTCAGTCCTGGAGGCAAGGGCGACAGGTTAACCCCAAGAGGGAAGACAGTCTTTATGAGTATGAACAGCCCACGCAGCTCCACAGAGGGCCTGTCATTGTGCACCCTGCATCCTTACCTCACCAGACTTTGAGTCAACAGAGCCCCAGAAATATGACTGGATTAAGGATCCATGCTAAAGGGAACACTGAGTTGAAAGGAGTAACTAAATACATGCAAAGGTTCAGGAAGGAGTTAAAAGGAGTTAAAAGACACAATAGGTACAGACTTAGCGAACCTCAAACACATATAATTTAAACAAAAGGTATGGTATGACAAAAATACTTGTATAGGCCCTTTTGTGATAAAAAAACTTGATGTTAATATTAAACCCTGTTAAAAGGTTCAATATGCACGATTTTTGGGAAGAGCCCTTTCAAATGATAGAAGTGTTAAATAAGGACACATATTATGTTAAGAATCCTCATGGTAATGCTGTTTCACAGCTAAAACCTGTAAACAGACTTAAAGTGTGTCACAGCAGAGAAATTATAGTAAACCAGGTCTGCTGTGTAGAAGGGGAAACTGAGGCACCCCATTGCTTTGATGGCTGAATGCCAAGATAACTACACTTGGGAAATTATTACTATCTACATTGAGTTAACAGCAGATGAAAGGGCAGAAGTGTTATCAGTTGTACAAAGATAAAAAGAGATGTTTTCTGACAAGCCAGAGAAAACACACTTGCTAACTCATGAAATCACTCTACTGATCCACAAGGTGTTAAATGATGCACAGAACTTTGCAAAAACAAATGCGGTTAACATTACAATGTTTAGCAACACTGAGGAGTTATGCTGTCAAAACTCAAAAGGGCCTTATCACGCACTGCCTACGCACCAGCCAGTGGCTGACACTCCTGCAATCCCATTGGGGGGGAAGCGAGACATCCTGTACTCCATGTGACACCTGTTCCCCATATTCACCACTTTTATATGGTTATATATTTTGTACAAAGTATGCCTTGTGAGGTATTATTTTTGAAAATGCATAAACTACTGAACATTATTATCCTGGTAAAACATTTTTGGCAACTTTGTATGTAAAGTTACAAGACTCTACCGTATAACAATGATTTTAATGTAACATGTTACAAAGTTAGAAAAGCAAGCTAAAACTGTTTTTTCAGAAACAAAGGCACACTGAGGTATCAGCATAATCAAGTGAACTTCAGGGACTATCACCTCTATCACCTAGATAAGCATCCATCCTCTGGCAGGAAGGAGGGTGCGAGCAAGAACTTTACATATTAGCAATGGAAAACAACGGTTTGGTGCAAACAGTCTGACTGTCACCTGAATCCCAGCTGGGGGTAATCCTCAAAAGAGGAAAAAAGGCATAAGAAAAGAGAACTCACAACATGCAAATTACCTCTCCTCTTCAACTTATATCTCTTTGCTCATAACATCCATGAATACCTAAGGACACTGAACTAAGCGGTGTGGTCCCAGGCTGAAAGGAAATCCAAACTCTGAACTGCCCGCAGCATATGGTGGGCTGAGAAAGTTGTTTGCTTCAAATCTTACGTAGCTTGGTAAAGTTTAGGAAATAGTTTTTGTGTTTATCTTTTATTTCTTTTGTAACCAGTTCTGACCTTTATGCCTTATCACTTTTAATAACTTAAAACCTATCTTTCTCTAATTAATAGACATGTTTTGTTTTATCTAATCCAGTCTGTTTTGGTTGAAGTGTTTGGGGAATCTTTACTGAGGTTAACAAAGGCTGGTGCATAATCATTTTCTTTGATGGAATGATGGACGGTTAATGAGTTTGCATTGCTCATTAGTGTGTTGGACAGTACAAGACACACATTTCTCAGGGTGCAAGGCTGGGGCTAAGAATTTGCGGATATCACCCTGTATATAGTGCATGAGTGGCTGGGAAAGCACTCATATAACTTTGCTGGGAGTGACTTTACACGTTAATGGCTGTGTGTGAAAAGCAGTGTAAAAGGCTCCTTGGGATGGAGAGTTAAAGGGATGCAGCAGTTCAACAGCCCAGATTGTACCGTGGGAATGTCACACATACCCCCACTTTCCTCCTGCCCCATCATGATGCTGCCCTTTTCTGGAATCTACCAGCATAACTACGACTCTCAGCATCTACACATCTGAAGAAAGACTTTTTCTGATATTTAAGAGAAACTATCTTAAAGCATTCTGCACAAGAAATTTGCACTGGTTTAACATGAGTTGTTAACTTAAGCCAATTTAGTGCAAAAAGCTATGTGGAAACTCTTATTTTGGTTTAAACCAGGCTTATTTCGGTTAAGCTTAAATTGATTGGGAATTTGGTTAATCTAAACCGAAATAAGCTGCTCTTAAACTAAAATCAGCATGTCCACACAGGAGTTTTTACGAGTTTAAATAAAAGTTTAACACCCGATTTAAGTTTGACCAGTGCAACTTTCTCATATAGATAAGGCCTTAGATTGTAAGCTCTTCAGGATAGGGACCTGTTAATGTCTATGTTGGGTTGCAAATTCAGAGCCCTCCAGAATCCTTAGCCCTCCTGGCTCTTCTTTAGAACTTCTACAACTCCCCCTCCTCTCTCGCCAGTGCTCTTCTAGGTGGTGTTTTGATGCTTATGACCTTTTTTTCCCTCTCAGTCTCTACAATTCCCATTCCATCTTCTGGTGGCTGAACCTGATTCTTAGACTTTATCTTTACAAGACCTTCTCGGAAGCTGAACTATAATTTTCCCTTTTACAGTTCTAAAAAGCACTTTGCAACTTATGCACACATGCCAAACAATCTTTTTTAGTTTTCACAGTATTAGTCAAGGCCCTTTTTGCTGTCATCATTTTAACATACGATATCAGCGTATTGAAATGGACTTTTCAAATCTTTGAGAACCCAAAAAGATGTGAATTGAAGTTGAAGTGAAAGCCCCCGGGTGTGACAGAATAATATTTAGCAATTGGCCTTGTTGCAGAGGCTGCTAAGGAACATCCTGTTAAGCTTGGAATGCCACACAACCTCCTCCTTAGTGCTTGGATTAATTTAGTGCCACAGTATTATTAGAGAGTAAAGCCCCTAGCTGTATCTAACCAGAATCACAACAGTCGCATGATATAAAAATGGATACATAGAACAGATTTCACTAGCAAACTGACTATAATTGCAATCCAAATAAGAGTCTCACTCTCACTGTGCTTTCCACAGCATTTGCTAGCAACTCATATATTCAGTGGATGGAATCATTATTCCTGTGTGAAGAGACTTTTCCTGATCTTCCACCACATCTACTCACATAGGTGTGCTTCTGGATGCTAAAATCACAGCAATATGTTGTCTGTCAAGAGGTTCAACCAAACGTGTGACATATAACCCATTTCTTTGTCATTCTTGACTGTCATCTCAGCAATTTAAATTCTTTAAAGCATTTTACTCATCCAAATTGGAACATTTTCATTCTGATCTTGGGCAGCTGGACACTCCCTCGAATCGCTCCCATGTTTGATCGCTGTTGTGTCAGTTTCCTACTCACAATACTTTCCCACTCTTCCCTACCCTCTCACATGAAGATCTGGACTGTATGGATTTAATTCACTGAACTGGCTAGCTGTTGACCATATGTATAACTGTCTCTAGATACATACACACTTTTTTCTTTTGACAGCTGCTGTGTGGTGAATCCAAACAAGTATTAATGGCCTTACACGGACACATCCCTGCTGACTTGTATAAAGCCTCAGATAAACCTTCAAAAGTGCCATCTGCCTAATCCTATCCTCTGGCAATCCTAATTGAGCTCATCAAATTCTCCCATTCTAGAGTATGTATTATATAATCTGAATGGTGAAACCCTTCCCGCTTCAGACCACATTTCCAATACTGGTTTGGACTAAAATTTAGATAAAGGTGTTGCAATCCATATATACTAAGGAAAGTTTATCATGGCAGGATTTCCAGTGTGCTGTCAGGTAGAATAGATGGGAAAATGGGATCATCCAGATCTGCCCTTGTGTGTAGCTGTGTGTTTGTTGGTTCATCTGTCTCTGAATGACTGGGATTTTGGAACCCTTAACAAGCCAGGGTTTGAAGTGTCTGATGGGTAGTCCCTCCATGTCAGTGAGGGGTTGAAGCTAAGCAGCAAGACTTAGTATATAAGTCAGTTGCCAAGTAAACCTTTGAGCAGGCAAACAGGTGGTGCAAACAGGAGACTTTTGCAGGGTATTTGGTTCCTTCTGCTTAGGCATGACTCTAGAGAGACCGAGTAGCAGATATGGTTGATGAGGGAATAACTGCTATGACATACCTGGTATGTGCTGTGTTTTCCTTTCTGCGGGAAGTCAGAAGAGATTTCTGGTGCATGAAGTTCAAGCTGTTGGACATAGTGGAGGAAAAGTACATGATCTGGAAATGCAAGTTGCAGCACTTGAGAAAGCAAACACTTCTTGAACAACCAGTTTCAGCAGTTGTTGCCATAAGCACCAGAAGGGGAAGGGTCAGCCATAAGGCAATGGTAGAGAGAAGAAACCAAGGAAGCAGACTGGTGATTTGTGACCCAGAAGGGAAAGAGAACCATGATGGATTCAACCTGGCTAGAAGAGTCAAATCATTGTGAGATACTCAGTGAGTCAACTACTGTGGAACCTGTCTGTGGAGGAAGGGAACAGAAAGCTACAGGAGACATACCTGATGGCCATCCTTGTGGAGCGAAGCAGGCAGCTACCAAGAGGCTAAGAAGGCAAGCAATCATCATTGGTGATGCCATATTAAGAAGAGTGGCAGAGAATTCACCAAAGCACACAAAGACAACGTGCTGTCTCTCTGGTGCAAAAATACGAGCTGTAACTGCAAAATTATGAAGGATTATGAAGTTGTCTGGCAGGTCTCCACTGGTCATGCTACATATTGGAGCCAGTGATGTGGCATCATTTAGAACTACCCAGATTGTTGGAGACTTCAGGGATCTTGGAAGGGAGCTGAAGAAGAGGAAAGTCCAAGAGATGTTGTCTGAAAGCCCTCAGATCCCATGAGAAGAGAAAGCAGAAAATACTGGAGATAAATTGTTGGCAGCACAGCTGGTATAAAGCTGAATGTATTGTTTTGTGGAACATTGGGCCACATCTCAGTGGGAGAGGTGGGCTGTATGAATGGCATGGCCTGCATCTGTCAGGCAGGGGGCTAATCTTCTCAGGTGGACATTAGCTTGAGCAGCCTGGAATGTTTAAAACTGACACTGAAAGGGGAGGGGTGTTAAGGAGGCAAATGTGATGCAAACTCAGTATGTCACAAACAAATCGAACTGATTTGACTAAGAATGTGAATAAAAGAAATAATTCAATTGTTTACATACCAATTCTGGGAGTTGGGGTGCCAAGCAAGATGAACTGGAAATTCTCACTGATGAGAAGAAATTTGATATGATCGGCATTACTGAAACCTGGTGAGAAAATTAACATGGAATGGTAAAATCATTGGTTATAACCTGTTTAGGAAGGATAGAGTAGGTAAAAGAGGTGTGGATGATGGTACTTTGCTTTAAAGACACCATTACCTGTTTTAGAGTTATCGATAACTCAGAAATGCTGGTTCTTGAATGCACATGGATCGATCTGCTAACATCGCCTCGGAGGAGTTACTCATTGAGGTTGGTTACCAGGCCACTGAATCAAACTAGAGAACAGGGACGCGTTACTCCTTAAACACCCATCGGTAAAGTGTGGAGAGAAGAAATATGGTGTTATGGAGTACTTCAGTGTGGGAGACCCATACGCAGGAAGCCTCATGCAGCCAGTCATAAAGCCCCATTCACGTCTCTATAAGTGATAGCTGATCATTTTCTAACACAAAACATAGTGCACCCCACATAAAATAACTCTGCTTTGGACCTCATTATGATGGATAGAAATGACTTAATCACTGGACTCAGCGGTTGGTCATTGCTTGGGGCCAGTGATTGTGACTTGATTACATTCAATATGGGCAAACAGAGGACAGTTCCAACCAGTGATATATATATACAGTGATATATATATATACACACAGTGCTTAAAAAGGGCTAAATTCCCAAAACTGAGGAAAATTGGAAGCTAAATTGGTGGGAGGAGAAATTTAGATAGAAAAATGTGAATAAAAATTAGGAGTTCTTTAAAAAGAAATTTATTAGGTGGCCAAAAAGCCATGATTCCATAACCAAGAAAGAGGATAACTTTGGCTAAAAGCCCATCCTGGTTCAGTGGTGAAGAAAAGGAAGCAATTAGAAATAAAACTGCAATATATAACAAATGGGAAAAGGGGAAAATAGGTAACCATTATAAATTAGAAGTTATAAGGTATAGAAAATTGATAAGGAAAGCAAAAGGCATCAGGAAAAAAATCCATGTCTGGCAAGCTAAGGTAATAAGAAGGAGTTTTAAGTACATTAGGCAAAAAAAAAGAAATCCTAGCGATAGTATTATTAGTAGTAGTACATTACTAGATGATGATGGTAAAATGGTTAATAATGAAGACAGAAGCGTTCAGTAAATATTTCTGTTCTGTATTTGGAAAGAAGCAGGATGATGTATTTGGATCATATGAAGATGGTGAAGTACCTTCCATTCCATTAGTAACTAAGAAGGGTGTTAAAAAACATCTTTCGGGGATAAACATTTTAAAATCATCTGGCCCAGGTAACTTGCATCAAAGAGTTCTAAAAGAGTTGACTGAGGAGATCTCTAGTCCATTGATGTTAATTTTAATAAATCTTGGGATACTGTGGAAATTCCAGAAGACTGAAAGAGTACTAGTTTTATACCTATATTCAAATAGGATAAGCAGGATAATCCAGGTAACTATAGGATGGTTAGCCCGACATCAGTCCCATGCAAAATAATGGAAATGCAGGTACAGGATTTGTTAATAAAGAATTAAAGGGTAGGCATATAAGTAATGCCAGTCAAGATAGGTTTATGGAAAATAAGTCTTGTCAAACAAACCTCTTTTCATTACAAGCTTGGTTGATAAAGGGAACTGTGTAGATGTGATATACTTAGACTTTTGTAAGGTGTTTCTCTTAGTACCACATAACATTCTGATTAAAGAATTAGTATTATACCATATCAATAGAGCACACATTAAATGAAACCAACAGATTTCAAAAAGTAGGTGTCAATGGGAATTACTGAATGGTGATGTTTCTAATGGGATTGCTCAGGGATCAGTATTAGGCCCGATGCTATTCAAAATGTTAATCAGTGATCCAGAAGCAAGCTTAAAATAACTGCTGATGAAATTTGCAGAGGATGCAAAGATGGCAGAATGGGAAATAATGGTGAGGACAGAGCAGTCAAGCAGAGCAATCTGGATTGCTTGATAGGCTGGGCCCATTAAAACAAAATGTGTTTTAATAAAGCCAAATATAAAGTTATACATCTAGGGAAAAGGAATGCAGGGCGTATCTATAGAACAGGGTACTGTATCCTAGCAAGCAGTGACACTGAAAAGGACTTAGGGGGTCATCGTGAGTAAGCATCTCAACATGAGCTCCTCGTGTGATGCTTTGGCAAAAAAAGGCTAATGTGATCAAAACTCAACTGAGAGATGACTTGATCACAGTGTATAAGTACCTTCGTGGGGAGAAAATACTTGGTCCTATAGGGCACCTTAATGTAGTGGGAAAAGGCATAAGAAGAACCAATGGCTGGGAGCTGAATTCAAGTTTGAAATTAGGGAAAGTTTTAACGGTGAGGGTAATTAACCACTGAAACAAACTACCAAGAAAAATTGTGGATTCTCCATTTCTTAATGTCTTCAAATGAAGACTGGATGCTTTTCTGAAAGATCTGCCTTAGCCTGCTTCAATTGCAATGCTCTCTGGAAACATATTTCACATTTCCCAGCATAGTTTACCTAAGCAATGCATTCTAGGGTTTTTTGAAAGCCCTCCAGTGTGCACTGTGGAAGCACAGTGGGAGGGCTAGTTGAATTGTTTCAGTTTGTCGGTATCCACACTTGCGCTAAAGAGGTTTAGACTGAAATGGTCTGAAAGCCTAGTTTACTCAAGCAGTGTCTTAGAACACTTGTAAACCACTTTCTCTGTGTTGACACAAAGTGTTCTAAACCATTCCAGCATTTTAAAAAGATTTTTAGAATGGTTAATTTCTCTAATATAGGCAAAGCTTCAGAGACTGCCACCTTGTGACAGGCATCATTTACCTGTAAATGGAATTCCACTTGCAATGAAAGTGAAACAGGATATCATCTCAGTAACAGACATGGACCGTATTTGATGTTTTTTTCATTAAACCTCATCCAGCAATTGACTTATGCGTGATAATAGTTTTATTGGCATTGCAAAATGTGCCAGTATTCCCAAAGTATGTCATTGTGGTTGTTTCTGAAAATCTACTTGATTCAAAATATCTGCCTTATAATCTTCAAGGACATATTTATATATATGTTTCTAAGGACTACTATTTCTGTTTTTATATCAGCAGCTCACTCTGTCAGTGCGCTCTTTATATCAAACTTTATCCGGCCATAATCAGAGTAATTTAATTTAAATATTTGGTAGTGACTTACCCTTTAGATAACTCTTGTTAACCTAAAAATATTTTATTCCTAGAATAAACTGACTAGCATTTTTTTAACTTCCCTCCCCTCCCTTACAGTTTGCCATTTCCTTTTGCAAGAGATTGGTTTGAAACAGTAGACATTTCTCTTCTAAATCACTGTTCTGTCAATACACAGGAGGATTTTCCACACAAAGTTCAACTGTAATGTTATTTATGTATATATTGCAAAGAGAGTTACTGAAATAATTGTATTTTTATACCCTTACGAGCTATTGTGTCTTATGAGTATAAGCTTTCCAGATGAGAGCGAGTTATAAGAGTATTTCACATACTGAAGTATCACTCTGGTAATTTCCTCTGTATATGTCTTCCCTTTTATGTATTTTCAAGGGTTTTTCATATCAAGTGTTGTATTGTTGAGCCTCATGGCCTCAGAAATTGATAGGACATGTGGACTGCTCTCATTTGTGCTTCATGCAGTGACAGTAATAAGGACAGTTGTGGGATGTCAATTAATAGCCTTAGATGACTCTTATGAGAAAAAGATTGACATGTGTCATTCTTCTTCATTACCTGTCTGTTCAAATGTATCATACCTGGGGGAAACACGGGGAGGGGGGGGAGAACAAATGTCTGTGATCTAAAATAAGGCAAGCCTTACGTGACAATCGACAAGAGTGATTCAACTAGTGCTACCAAAGATTTTATGCCAATGCAGTTAGCTATGAATGGTAAATCTTTGGAGGTTTTTTTTTTCTTTCATGCAATATTATGGACTCTGCTTAAGGATGATTTTATTTCCAGCTTAAGAACGTGTGGAAAATTAACTGAGTTTGAGAGAGTCACTAAAGCTGAGCAAGTGCATTAATTATCTAGTAAGTGTATTTTATAACTGGTAAATCATCCATATCACATGAAGAGACAGAGCAGGGTTTCAGCCTAAAGGAGATACATATATTTTAGACTTGGCCCTGACTTAGATGCATGAGTAAAGAATATAACCTCTGTAAAATCAATGAAACTTTGATACTAAAACTGTTCCTGAAAGAGAATTTTAATTGGTATTGCTCGTCCTCCCTGACACTTCTGCCCTCATCATATTCTATGTAAAATGTTGAACATAAAGTGATCTGAGAATTGTACAGCATCTATTTAAAAAAAAAATACCAGTGCAGGTTTGTATGTATTTACCAATTAGTCTAAACAGCGTACGTAAAAGGGGATTTCCACAATGGAGACAACTTCAAAAGTATACTATATTCAAATGATCCAGTTGCATATCCTATGTCTTGCTATATTGGCTAATAGATAGTTGTGCTGAAATAAGGACTCCCCCCCTCGCAGCATTTCATCTCCTCTTCCTGAGAAAGTGAAATAATTATCTGACACATATTTGCAATAATAGCAGTGGAAATATAGAAAACTAATAGCAAAGTAAATTTATTTTGTATTAATGTCTTATTCAAGCTTGGTACAAATAAAAGTTCTTCATTAAGTCATGTATTATGAAGGCTTGTATTTATGAAGGCTTGTATGTGATTTATCATTTATCTTTGGCTTTAGATACCTTTGGTGGGGCCAGTTTTGCTTTCATTAAAGTCTATGACAAAACCCCTACTGACTTCCTGCTCATGATTGGATCCAATCATGAATAACAGTACAAAACCCTATTACTTGAATGCTCACAGTGTGCTCAACACGAAAAAGAAAGGGTCCAACTTTCCAGAAATTTACATCCCAAGGTTTGATCCTGCAAGGTGATTGGCGTTTCCTATGAGAGTCTTTTATGTCCTCATCTCATGGGGAAGCTGTGGCTTTGTCTACACTACCAAGTTTTGTCACCAAAAACTGCCTTTTGGCAACAAAACAGTGAGTGCACACACACACTGCGATGTGACTTTTGTTGGGAAGAATGCCCAGTTTCAACGACAAAATACTTCCACCTCTACGAGAGACTTTTTTCTTTTCTGTTCCCTTTATTATTGACAAAGAGCCAGTGTAGACACCACACATGCTTTAATCGCTTTATTTGGCCTCCAGGAGGTGTCCCACAATCCCCATCCTGACCGCTCTGGTCAGCAGTTTGAACTCTGCAGCCAGGTAAACAACAATCCGCCCCTCCCACTTGCAAGCCCCAGGAATTTTAAATTCCATTTCCTGCTTGCTGGCTCAGCGTGGGGAGGTCTCATCACGTCTTACCAAGTGATCATGGCTGGCTGTCGCACCAAACGCTCTCCCTCCTGGAGCACAGCAGAACTGTTGGATCTGATCATTATATGGGGAGAGGAGTCTGTGCAGTCCCCGCTGCGCTTGACCCTTAGGAATTGGGATACCTATAGGCAGATTTCTCAAGGCTTGTGCGGAAAGGGCTATGATTGGACACGCTGCAGTGCAGAGCGAAGATAAAGGAGCTAAGGCACATGTACCATAAGGCGAGGGAGGCAAACTGTCACTCCGGTGCTGCATCTAAGACTTGCCGTTTCTATACGGAGTTGGATGGTATCCACGGTGGTGACTCCACTGCCAAGAGCCCCATGGATACTTCGGAGGGAAAGGAGGTGGCAGAAAGAGGACCTAACTCTGGAGGATGAAGTTTTCGATGAAGAGGTGGAGCTAGATGAGGATCTGGAGCTCCCGGCAGCGTTGACAGCTGAGGCAGGCAGCCAGGAACTTTTCTCCACTCCTGAGGTGCCCAGCCAGTCTCAGCAGTTGCTCTCCAGTGAGCAAGAAGCAGGAGATGAGATGCCTGGTAAGTGGCTGTGGCTTGTGTAGTGCGGAGGTGGGTTCAGGGCATAGGAATGTGGGAGGCTGGCTGTGTTTCTGTGAGCTGGACATTTCTCCGTGTAGCAAATCGGTATGGCGGAACAGGGTGTTGATGCGCGCTCAGGAATCCTCTGGAGAGATCTCCAGGAAAGTTTCTTGGAGGTACTCAGTAATTCTCTGCGGTAGGTTGCGGGGCAGTGCAGCTTTGTTCCTTCCCCCATTGTAGGACACTGTCCCGCCCCATTCGGCAATCACTTGTGCAGGGACCAAAGTGGCATATAGATGAGCTGCATATAGAGCAGGGTGGAAGCCGCAAGCGTACAGTAGATGTACCCTGGTTTCTCTGCTTACCCTCAGCAGTAAGATGTCTGCTAGAATGATCCCTGCCTGTGGAAAAGTGTGGGATAATTTTAGAATTATTTCCCTGTAAAGCTGCACCACAACCCCTGCAAAGACTGTGTGTTCTTCTGTCCAGGTGCAGCACTGCCCTTTCCCAGTCCCTCCTTTCCCAGCAAGCATCTGTATTTTGGAGAGTGTCATTGTGTCACATGCCCCAACTCACTATGTTTCGGGTGCTTGCAGAGATGTGTGCCTGGCAAAAGTCAGTGAGAAAGTGAGTGCTATGTTGCAAAAGGTGCATATAAGTGAAATGTTTCAATGCTGTGCTTGAATTTAACAATCCCGCTTCTGTGCATTGTCCCCTGTGCTTCACCAGATGTGGCCTTCGGGAACACCCCACACACCCCTGCCGACCGTCTCCGCCAGATAAGATAGAGGCCAAGATGCAGCAAAGAAAACATGTTCCGGGAGGTACTGCAGTGCTCCAGTACAGAGAAAAGGGGATGAAAGGAGATCTGGGAAGTCAAAAGGCAGGACAGAAAAGAGAATCAAGCGTTTGCTTGGGACTCAATTGAGCGGCTGATCAAAGTCATGGAGGAGCAAACAGAAATGCGCAAGTTTTTAATAATGCTGCAGAGTGAGCTGCTCCGGGCTCCACCTCCAGCGCAGCAGATGCAAAATTCTTTACCAGCCTGCTCCCCGCAACTCCGCCCGCACGTTCCTTTCCACTGTCTCGGGCTCCTCAGTTGCCCCATCACTCCACCTCCTTGCACAACTTTCACAATGACAGCTGGACCTACACACACTTGTGAGGGTCTGCCCTTTCCCAGTCCCTCCTTTCCCAGCAAGCATCTGTGTTTTGGTGAGCGTCACTGTGCTTTTTCTTGATCAATAAAGGCAAAGTTTTATAATGGGAAATCATCTTTATTTTGTTTTCTACAAATTCACATTGCCATCACTGTGAGTACATGTACAGGCATTTCTTACTGGCATATGCAGCCCCAAATGTCAGCATAGCCTCCTAGGAAAAAAAACATGGAATGCACCATGGAAGCTACTCTAAAGATATGCATTGCTGCTGCTCATTGTCAAAGAGCTTCCTCGAAGCTTCCTTGATTTCAATTTCCACCCTGGGGGCGCCTCTGAAAGCCCTGGTATTTGGCTGCTCAAACTCAGCAGCCAAGCTCTCTGCCTCAACAATCGCCCCCTGAGCAAACATTTCACCCTTAGATTCACAGAGATTATGCAAAGTGGACCACACGACTGTGACCATGGGAATATTCTCCTCATTAAGATCTAACCTGCCATAAAGGTAATGCCATCGCTCCTTTAATCTGCCAAAGGCACATTCAACTGTCATCCGGCACCTATTCAGCCTGTTTTTGAAATGCTCCTTACTGCTGTCCAGGTGTCCTGTGTAAAGTTTCATGATCCAGGGTCCCCCACTGTAATCTTGTGGTCTGGAAAGAAAGTCCCCACTTGTAGCTTTCTGTACAGGCTGGTGTTCCTGAAGATGCGTGCGTCATGCACCTTCCCGGAGCACCCCGCACTGATATCTGTGAAACGCCCACAGTGATCCACAAGCATGGAGAAATACCCATTCCTATTGATGTACTCTGTCACAAGGTCGTGTGGTGCTAAAAAAAACTCTGCAGAGCTGTCCACTATTTCATGCACATTTCCCAGAGTCATGGTCTTTCGTAGCAGGATGCGATTTATTGCCCTGCACACATGCATTAATGCAGCCCCAATGGTAGACTTCCCACTCCAAACTGATTTGCGACTGACCGGTAGCAGTCTGGAGTCGCCAGCTTCCACACAGTGATTGACACACGCTTCTCTACCGAGAGGGCAGCTCTCATTCTGGTGTCCTTGCGTCACAGGTCTGGGGCTAGCTCAGCACACAGTTCCAGGAGGGTTGCTTTATGCATCCAAAAGTTCTGTAGCCGCTGCTGTCCATCCCACCCCTGCATGACGATGCGATGCCACCATTCGGTGTTGGTTTCTGTAGCCTAAAAGTGATGGTCTACCCTATGCAGCTGCTCTGTGAATGCCAAAAGCAATGTAAAGTTGCTGCTATCCATATTACGTAGAACGTTGGGTGCCTGTGAGTCTTCCTCTGTCAATAATTTCATGATTAACTGTACTGCCATGCGCAAAGTCCTCATGACACTTAACAAAGCATAGGAGAGAAGTGTGGGATCCATCCTTTCTCACAAAGATGCCAGGGTGCACAGCAGAGAATGGCTGTTGCAAAAATGCCACAAAAGAAAGCCGGAAGCCCATGGAGTGCTGGCACACAAAGCAATGCGTCACGGGACATTTAGCCAGGTCTGAAGGTGCATTGCAGCCTGCTCTGCCTTCCCACAGCACCTAGCAATAGAAGGTGTCGCCCTGCACTGTGGGACACGTACACACAGTGCATTGCTCACACTGTCGATGACGGCACCATGTCAATGTGGATGTAATCTGTCGCCAGAGGCTGCTAGTGTGAACAAGCTTTTCTGATTTTTATTAAGTCGACTTTCAGGTGTCAACAAAACTTGGTAGTGTTGACAAAGCCTAAGAGAGTGCCTCTCAAGAGGGTGCTTGGCACTTTGCATGACCAGGCACAGCACACACAAAGAAAACAATATGCACAAAGAATGCCTTGGGTCATCAGAATGTGGAAGTATAATTTTTATGAGGTTTTAGGTGTTGTGCTGTTTATCAGTGTCTGCGAAGTTCTAAGTCTCACTGTGGGGTACTGCCACAACAGACACTGACGAAAATTAAGGTCCTAACTTGCTGAGGCCCTTTTGTAAATCCCACTAGGCATCTAAATACCTTTGTAACTATGATCCCTAGAGCTCAGATAGGGACTTTTACAATATCTATTATAAATTAGAAGAAATAATAACTAAATATGTTGTTATTTTTTCTGTAGCTATTAAATGCTTTCTGTTTATATCTAGAATATCCACTCCCCACATATTAAAATCTATTAATAGAATAATAGGTATTGGAGACCTATTGAATCATCTTCTCAGCCCTTTGGCAATGCAGGATTTTTCCCAACACTGTATTCTCAGGCCCTAATAGATTCAGTGACTCATACTAATAAAAATGACAGATGTGTATCTTTCACCATAAAAATCTAGAGTTACTGTTAAAATGTTGAGTAAAATTTCTTAACTCCTTGAGGAAAAAAGCCTTGAATTACAAAATGGAGTGATAAATATTTTACATGACAGGATAAAATGACATGAAACTTAATCCATGTGCTGATAATTGATCGTTTTAAAAATCTGTTTTGCAGTTGGAGCATTTCTCTACAGAAATAGCTGCTGTTTTTTCCTGAGAACTTCTATGGGTTTTGTTTTACTTTGCTGAAGTCCTTCTTCAATGGTTTCACTGAAGCTGATGGGTTAACCCAGAGCACATAAATTATAAATGTGTATGCATGACTTGATGTCGATTTGCATGATTGCTACAGTGTAGATAGGACCAGAGTGGGGCAAGACAACAAGCTATTGATAAGGCCGGTTGAAGCAAGCAGGCCTAGGATGCTTAGGTCTCTGTGGCCTCTTTGGACAGTGTCTTGATTTATGCTGTAGATAATCAGAGTAGGAGCTCACGGGAAGCTTTTGTGTTAGAGTTAAATGGAATGACCCAACCTTTGAGCTGGTCTTTGTGTTTAGAGTCAGAGTGATGAGGTTTTATTCAATGTCACAGTGAATGCTAAGGGGATTCTGAGTGATAGCAGGGGTCAGGGCAGAATCCCCATTGCCAATATCATGGTTTCCTTGGGGAATCTTTTCAATCATAGATTTTGGCTTTTTTATGGAGCCATTTTTAGAAACTGGTTAAACAATCAAGGAATACTGTAATTTAGAACGTTTAGAATAGTGAGGGAGTTTAAAGTCTACTGTTTGTCATTCATGAATGTCTGTTCACACAAAAGATGGGATTTGAGGGAAGATGCATATCATGCTAACAGCAACCCAGCAAAGATTATTAGTGTATAAGACTAGCTTTGGCTTCATTTGGAGTATTGGCTTCAATGGGAGTTTTATGTGCGGATTTGAGGGTAGGATTTGGCTCTAATATAGATAAGGCAGTAAAATATCTACATGACATAGGTGACAAAGTTGAATAAGTGAAAGGCTAAGATGGTTAATTAAGAAGGCATTAATGAGGTTCCTCATGTGAGTCATCCCATTCACTTCAGCAGGCCAGCTCAGGCGGGTAAGAGCTGCAGGGTCAGTTGCTTTGGCAGGATCCATGAGACCTTTTCTGTGTGGAGAGAATTAAAAATCTCTACCAATGTCACCCGTGTGCTTCTGGTTTATTTAATATCATTGCAGCAATGGGTTTGTGGGTTTTTAAAATGTATTTATTTATTTATTTCTGCCTGTTTTAATACTCCAGAGAAAAGATTCTGCTTTGCGATATTAAAAATAAACACAATGTAGGAAACAGCTGCTACTCTCAACGCATATTGTTCTAGTACTTTGCAACACATGGCGTCAAAATGCAGTCAGATTTCACTTATCTCATAATTGCAGCTAGATAAAAGCAGGACACAGAAGCAATTCATCATTGTACTGTGAAAGAATCTGAGCATGGGGGAGGGGCTGCTGTGTATTGACAGCGAACAAATCAAGAGCACTAGGCATTCTGGTCACGGGGAGCTTGTCTTTCCTGATATGGACTGATGAATGCTACTGCATGTGGAAGCAAATGACAGTCTTTCCTGTTTCATACCTTGCTACTGAGTGCAAAATGAGTCTCATGAGAAGACAGCTAAAATAAAGTGTTAATAGCTGGATTAAATTGCCTTTAGAATCAATATTGTATCTTCACAAGGCAAGAGTACAAACATTCTTGTCTTAACTGGGATTAAGAAGGTACAACTAGTTGTCTTTAAGTTCTCATTTCTTACATCCTTTTCAAATATGTAAACTATCATCAGATGGGGTAGCAGGACCATAGATTTTTATTTTAATATAGAGAGTGATAAAGACATGTTCTATTCAAGATCAGATAATGTTTTCATGTATTCTGAGTGAATACATGAATATTCTGGAGCTGATTTGCCCTCTCTCTCCAGCATTTGAGAGCTGTATGGATAACAAAAGGACATGTTAGGACTTATGAAAGTTTCATTACCGGAACTGTCAGGCAACAGCTGTCTGTTTCAACGAAGACAAACCCACTAGAATTCTGTAGCCCATCTATGTTAGGCTGGAGATTAGAAGCATGTTTGCTTATTCCTAGAAGTCAAATCTTCCTGTTTGGTAGCTCAGTCTATATGAAGTCCAATTCTGCTCCCATTGACATCAAGGGCAAAACTCCTAGTGATGTTAGTAGAATGAATATTGGGTCCACAATTCCTCAAGTTGCTGGTGTAGACCATTATTGCCCACTGGCCGTCACCTTTCCACCCCAAGAACAATAGTTTATCATATAAACTAAAAGGTGCAGTTTATAGCCCTTGGGATTCCCTACATTTACTCTAGTAGATGGATGCTAATACTAGGATGTACCAGACAAGGGAGCTGTGGAAGCTGGTGGAGTCCCAGCCCAGTGGCAGTTCCCCCTGCTCTGGGGACTTCTGGGAGCTAGTCTTTCTGAGTTCTGTGGAGCTGGGGCTTTTGCAAAAATTTGGTGCACAGGGAGTGATTGTATTTTATGGCATGCTTCTCTCCAGACACAATGGATATGTCAATAGATATTAATGCAGTTCCAAGTAATGTAATCTTTTACGAGGTGCCCTCTGCAGGTGCTCCTGGCTGGGTATAGAGGGAAGTACAGGGACTGGGGGAGGGGAGACAGTAAATGGCAGCAAAGGGAGATAGATCAGAAGAAGAGTACCAAAGAGCTAGGAAACAGGACAAAGGTACAGGGATCCATGATGCAGGAGAGCTGTTTCCCATAGGTCCCCATGCTCCACAGGTTAGAAAGCCCAAGTCCTCTGCTTCCGCCTTGTAAACACCTCTTCTCTTTTTGACGCATGCAGAGTAATATCCAAAAAGTTTACCTACAGAGTTTCCTGAAACCCCTGTCCCCCTACTATAGGCTTCTTCATGGGAGAGTAGGATGTGGCCCTGTGTGTATTATATTACACACTTTACAAAATGTCATTTGCGCTAAACATAAGCTTCATTTAAACTCTCATGATACTTTCCTGGTTTTGGTTATAATGTCATGTGATCCTTTCAGCCAGTAGCAGAGCTCCAGGTATAATAGTGAAAGCTTACTGAGCAACTTTGCAAAATGAGCATCTCAGAAAAGTGAGATCTGAGGATGTCTGAAGGCTGCAAAACTCTTTTTCTTCAGTTCCTTTTAACAAGCTTCTATATTTGCATACCCAATCCATTGTTCACACAAATCAAATTTGCACATGCAAATCAGGTAAAATCTAAGGAATCTAAGGCCCAGTTGATGGTAAATTGTGTTAAAAACATGTAGGCTGGCTGTGATCAATCCACTGAAGAATCTTTCTATACTAGT
Organism: Chelonia mydas; assembly: GCF_015237465.2. Taxonomy (NCBI): domain Eukaryota; kingdom Metazoa; phylum Chordata; order Testudines; family Cheloniidae; genus Chelonia; species Chelonia mydas. The sequence continues at coordinate 110,807,167 of NC_057849.1, read as the reverse complement.
GCATGTCAGGTTTAAAATCATGTGAGATACCACATTGGAAAACACAACCATTTCTCCTACTCTACATGCCTTTTGATGGAACAAGGATTCTGTTGTTTGCTGTAGTGGATAATACATATTCATTTTAATTATCGTCGGGGCACCGGAGCACAAGATTGGGCACTTTATAATTGGAACAGCACTGCAAGATATTGGAATATGTAATAAGAGCTCCCCCTACGGATGTTTCCTTACATATAGTAAATTCTAGAATGCTGGTGTGTGCTGATGGTCCTTCCTGATTGTTGTTAATAAGTGTTAGTTCCAGATGGGCTCTTTATGTGTGTGCCTCACGCCGCACTGTTCTCAAGAAAGCCTAAAGATTCTACAGACACCTTTTTTATAATAAACCGAAAGAGTAAACAAATTATGCGCTGCTACCCAGCAGGGTAGCAGGCGTGGATATATCAATAGTTCTGGCTAACTCCTCTGCACAAACAGTGCTGCCTCTCTGTTTGCCACACCGCTTTTAATGGTGTGTGGTAAGTAACTACTCTATAGTGGGATTCCAGGAACTGTGAGGTGCAAAGGTGGTTTACAGTCTTATGGGACCACTTCACTCATTTACAAGACGAAGACGTTGGCTGTATAAACAAGCAGCTACTGCCTCCTGAACATCTGTGACTGGTCCTACCAGTGGAGTTTGTTAATGAATTTGACCATGGGATTTGGAGCACCCTGAGCCCCATTGTAGACTACAGTGTTGCAAAAGGAAATGAGAAGTGGGTAGTGGCAGTGCAGGGTGTCGCCTGCTTGGCAAAGAGGCTGCCTAATTAAGAGAGGGAAGAGGGAGTCCTAGACCATTCACAAAACATGTGTTGCTGGTATTTTTACACATAGCAATTTTTGGGAACACCGAGACAGTACATTTATGACCACATCATTTGTTTTAAAGGGGAAGTAAACTCAAGATATTTATGAGGCTACATCCTAATCCTACTTGTAATCCATGTGAAATATTTCTTAAATCATGTTCTAGAGGCTTTTAAAACTAGTTCATAGCATTCCTGTGGTTCAGGAACAATTCTATGCCTCCATACTGTACTCATGGTTATTTGTGTCAAATTTGGTGTGGGGGAAAATTGCCATAATATAAGAAGGGAAACTAAACTGTATTGATTGACAAAATATTTTCCCTCACTGTGGAGAGTGCAGGGAATTGCTTCACAAAAAAGGGATCATCCATGAGGGCATTTATTGCTGAGGACCTACATTATGCATGTAAGTATAAATAAAGATCTTATTTCTGTCCTGATGCATTGGAGTCTGAATATTTTTGAGCTATCACTCAAGATACATTGCTACTAGAAGAAAGAAGCAAATAAAAACTCTGCGTAGATGGGTCACTGGGAATCAACTCTACCCCAGACATTAGCCTTTGCATGTGAATCTAGGAGCGTTAGGTGTCATTTTGTTAAATACTTTCTCAGAAATACTGCGACTGAACTGAAAACGTTTCAGACTACTGTGACTGCAGCCTCTAACTTGGGTGGGTGGAAAGATGTGTGCAGAGTGCCTAGGAAATTTCTGGTTCTGATCTCTAGCTAGAGAAACAGAGTAAAAGGTGGGGTGGCTACGCCATTGGGAATAGGGAGCAGATGCCCTAAAGCTACAGGAGCGTTTAATATCTTACTGGTTTAGTGAGCTTGTGGAAAAACAGATGGAGGTACAGCAAAAAGTAAAGGGTAGTAGTGCATGCAAAGATTGGGATATTACATTTTGTCTCCAAACCATAGCCATGAATAAATTGACAACATATTGCGGGCTTATCAAGGGCAGAAAGAAAATCATTCTGGTTGGCAAACTAAAGCGGTATTGTGTGTTGTGGTGTGCTCTAGGCTTAGCTTGTAGACTGCTCACTGAATTGTTAAATTATACCAAAATAAATTGCATTGTAAAACTGCAGTGGGATTTTCTGAATTGTCAAAAAGGGAGAAAATATTTAAATCAAAAACTGACTTCCATTGTAATATTCTAAAACCATACACAATATATGCCCACTGAGCTAATGTAAAAGTGTCACATTATTACTACCAAGGTTGCAAAAATCAGGCAGAGTTAGAAATGAACTTTTTTCAAACCTGCCTATAATTTCAAACTTTTTGCATGGGGTTAATTTCTCTTTGAATAGTTGCACTGCTGCTTATATGGGGCCGCCTGTAACACCATCATTTATATGTAAAACTCAGCAGAAATATGCTTCCTCATTACATTTATTCTAAGTTCCAATCTTTGCTTTGTGTAAAATTAGCATTTGAAAACTTTTTGGACAGAGCACAAGACAACCAATGTCTTGATGAAATAATTCCTTATTGGATTATTACTGGGTATGCAAATCATTATGCCATCAAACCACTTATCACTTCAGACCATATTCTTCCTCACGCCCACAGCTTTTACAGCATGGAGTGAAATGGTCAGCTGAAACGGTCAAATTTGTCGGAGACTGAGAGATGTCAGAAGGAAAAGTTTGTGTAAGCAAAATATAAAAGCAGATACATAGAATGTTAACAAACAGTAACACTCTAACACAGAATCTTCATGCTAATCTCATACTTTCCTTGTATACGTGTAACACAATACCACAAATCTAACTAGTGGACATATGTCTATATTGAATACATGTTAATAATGCTGAATTTGCCATGAAGGTTTTATATCAGAATGAGAGTGTCAGGATTTTGGTGCATGCATTGTGTTTCTGTAGATGGTGGAAGTGCAAGCAAGTTTCTGGTGGAGTTGGGGAGTCTGTCAGAGTGACTGTGGTGGTGTCTGGGTGCTAAGTTATGTTAAAGCTACATTAACTGTTAAGCAAAGATTTTTGTGGTGGGTGGTTTGGAAACATGTTGGCCTATGTAGTGGAATATCTCCTAGACTAGGTGACCATTGTTTTTGATATGTCAGCAGACTTTGATACTGCTTCCCACAGTATATTTAGTGGGCACCCTGGCAGGGATGAATGCGGACACATTTGAGTGATTCCATTTGTACCTTTCAGAGGCATCCCAGAGTGTGACTTACTATGCCTTATATCATGAGCAGCACATGAACTGCTGGCTGGGGGAGGCTAGCCCCCAGCCCTGCCCCTTCCATTCAAGGCTCCTCCCTTTCCGTGCCCCCATGCCAGAGCCCAGCCACCAGCCGCCACCCCAAGCTAGCGCCCCCAGGCCCGGAGCGCTGGGAGGGCAGGTGATACGGCCCCAGCCCCAGCGCGCTGGGAGGGTGGGTGGAGCAGCCCGAGTTGGGGCCACTGCACAGGGGGAGCCGAAGAGTGGCAAGCAGGAGGGAGGGGTCTAGGGTGGAGTATCGGCGGAGCCACAGCTGGCTGTTTTGGGAGGCACAGCCTCCCCCAGCCTGTGATACCCGCCACCCATGCCTTTTACTGTAACATAAAGTATGCTAGGCACTTTACAGAACAGGTAGAGAGACGTGATCCCTACCCCAAAGAACTTACAATCTAATTATGTTGATTGAGTTAATATGATGTCATTGTAATGTTGATAATAATAGTGTGGAATTAACTCTATTACAGTGTGAGGGAGAAAGGTTTGAAGCACATGAGTGGAGCAGTTTGGGGAGGTTTGTGCTACTATTACCCGTATGGTGCTTGTTCTGTGGCTCAACAGATTATTTTCCGTTTCTGAAGCGCTCAGGCATCTTCCACAAGCTAAAATAATTGTAAAAACTACAAAGAAAAAAATTATGACACCAAACTGAATGTTTTACCAAATTTGATGCTGAAAAAGATTTTTATTTGATTCATTTGTTGATTCTGCATTTAGATACATGGGTAGATGATGCCCCCCCACCAAAAGTGTTCCATTAGATGTGCTGTGGATGAACACACTTTAAAATAAAGATTATAATAGAACTTTTAAAAGGTTTTATTGACAAGTGCATTACTCACCCAACTCTTCCTGACAGAATCCTTAACTGCCAGGATATTAACAAGGGAGAAATTTTGTCTACTCAGGTTGGATAACAGTTAACTAGGCTCTTGTTCTTGTGGGGAAAAGATGCTGCTTGCTGAAAGACAAATTCTTTTTAGCTCTCTTTGTAAGAATAACTCAATTTAAGGAGTCCAAAGTAGGCATCAGTTAATTTGTATAGAAAAAAATCCTATTGTGTGATGATGTATTTTTATGAAAAGATTTTATAATTTGGAAATTTTTGTTTATAACTTCCTATTTATTGAAAATTTTTCATTTGAACAATCAGAGACAAAGTATATGTGGTCCAAGTTCAAGTCCTTCCTGAGACCAAAGAACTTCCCGAGGACTGAAAAAGGATTTGAAAGATCTCTTCACTTCAGTTATACTACCATCTGTAGTTTGACAAGGGGATACCAAATAACGGATTACTAAATTGCAGGACGGTCGTAAAAGAGATGAGGGCACAATTGCTGAAGAAGGGTTGTCATAGAACAGTAATCCTTAGGGGAAATGGGGATAAATGGCAGCCCCAGCACAGTCCATGAAAATCTACATATATATCAAGTATCCTGAGTCACTGCCTATGCAGGTGGTAACACGTTTAGGTCTGTGGCCCATCTTTGCCCCTTATTCCTTTTCTGCACTGAGTGGAGCCAAGACAGAATGGAGAAGTAGGCCCTTAAATTTTTCTATACATGTTTTCCAATTCTCAGATTCCCTGTTAGTCCCCCTTGCTCCTTTCCTACCCTCACTCCTCCCATAGTTTCTTTTTGTTGCCTTTCTTCCATTCCTTCTGCTCTTCCTTTCTTCAGACTTCATTTCTACAATTCAGGAGGCTTCAGGAGCAGTTATGGTCAAGCAGCAATATAAAACCCCCATCTGAAAAACAAGCCTCCTAAAACCAAAAAACCCACTCTGCTCCAGCTAGTATTTGCCATAGTCCCTAGTTTTATTGTGGCCACGTTTTTCTAATAGCCCTAGTTACCAGGCAGGGATTGAATGAGCCATTGTGAATAAACTAAGAACTGACCCCAATGTGTGTCCAAACATAAGCTGACCCAGAAATTGATCCTTTATTAACCAAAAAGTTGGTCTTTTTTTTAAAATTCGGTTTCTTTTCATGAGAAGAGGAAATACTGTAATATCATGATCTGGGCTGTTCTCATGAGATTCTAATTCAATTTTGCATACTGAAGAGGTTCAGAATGTTTGTGCTAAGCTTGAATAAACATCTCAGCTTTTGGACACTTTATCAAAATCTTCTTCTTAGTGTATGCACAACATGCCTCAGATGGCACATGACCAGGATTCATCACTGAATTTGGTCCACTGGTTAGATCATTAGCTTCCCCAGCCTGGCCCAGGTACTGACAGGGAGTATATCATGAACGCTAATCCATGCCCCTCCTTTATCCAAATAGAATCTCACAAAACTGTTTGTGGCTTACCCATCACTAATTCAGTTAAGAATGATAGACTTGCCCTCATGTTAACTCAGGCGTGATCAACTTTACTACTACTAATTTTCTAAGAAGGGAGACTTTCCATGTTGCTTTAACTTACAAAATCAGGTTAGTACTAGACAAGAAACAAAATAGAAGGTATTTTTTGCAACTGTATTTTATTTTGGAAATGTCTCTGCTACTGTTTTACATTTTTTCAGGTTTTTATAAGAAAAATAATATAAAAACCTAACCAAAAGGAAAACTTTGCTTTCTCTTACCCTCAATACTTGTCATGAATTAATCACTAGCACCTCTGTCATTGCTCAGTATGCAGCTTCATTATGCATGTTCCAAATTCCTGGAGCATGAAGTGTTTAGCTTAAGTTATACACACACACACACACACACACCTGCAACAGGTATTTTACCTAAGGGCATGTCAGATTTCCCCCAACATAGCAGGTTACCCATTGCTGAATTTCTCAAACTAAACCTTTCTCATTTGTAACTTAAAAATCTCCAGAAGGTGGAGTAGTAAAAGTTGCTTGACATTAAATATACTGCAGGCAAGATGTTATTGCTTACTAGAGCTATTGCTGTGTATTTCTAAAAACAAATCCAATGAAAGGGGTATGTTCATGACTGAACGGCATAAAGGAATTCTCAAGGAATTGTATATTGTATACAGAAGAAATATCGCTGTAATTAGCTTGATTCCTTGGTAACGTGTGTTTGGTGGCATTTTTAGTTTATTTTTTAAATAGGGACATGAATTTTTTTAGAAACAGGAACTCTCCATGTCTCACAGATTTGATGCTTTTCTCAATCCAGTATTTTCACAGTATTTCAAGGAATCCCCTCTATGTACATTAGGACAGACTGTGTCCAAAATAACCCAAGGAGTGGTGCAAGGACAGCTCTGCCAGGTTCTCCTCAGACAGTTTTTTTTTTTTTTTTTCAAATTCTGATGGGTTTTGCCCCCTGAGGAAGAAACAGAGGATCTGGTCCCCAATCCTTGCAGATCCCTGAAGATCTTTATGGCTGTCAGGTGACCCACTGGAGGCACAGAGCTATCACCACAGAGGTCCCAGGGGGATTCCACGGCACGGAGGGAGGTTACAGGTTGGCTCTGTACTAACTTCTCCATGTATTCTACTCAGAGCTTCAGGGGTATGATATACATATATCCTCTTCACTTGCAGATCCCGAACTCCACTGTGGTAGTGGGACAGTGTTTGAAGGCAGCTGATCTCCCCTGGCATGCAGAAGATAGATGATCTGTGCTTGGAGAATACACTCCATGCATAGATGCCGGTTTCCTCCAGGCTGCGGAGGGTGCTCAACTCCCCGCTGCACCCCAGGTCCTGCCCCTACCCCCACCCCACCTCTTCCTGCCCCTCCTCTGCCCCAGGACCCACCCCGACCCCACCCCTTCTCCCAAGTTCCCACCCCGCCTCTTCGCGCCCTGCCTCTTCCCCGTTTCTTGCTGCCCAGTGCCCCATTCCCGCTCCTCCCAGAGCCTCCTGCACGCCGTGAAACAACTGATTGTGGTGGCTGGTAAGCACTGGGAGGAAGTGGGAGAAGTTGATCAAGGGGCCGCCAGTGGGAGGCAGTGGGGGGAGGACCTGGCTGCCAGTGGGTCCTAAGCACCCACTAATATTTTTCAGTGGGTGCTGCAGGGTTGGAGCACCCATGGAGTTGGTGCCTATGACTCCATGCACATAAATCAGGAGGCACAATCTAGCCCTTTGTAGCTGTTCTTCAGGCCAATATTGTTTTATGTTCCTGTTATAAACGAGAGTAAATCTAATTTGCTGGAAAGATGAAGTAAATAGGCTGAAATTCAATAAGGGCAAATGCAGAGTATGCCACTGAGGATGGAACAATCAGTTGCACACATACAAAATGGGAAATGACTGACTAGGAAGGAGTACTGTGGAAAGGGATCTGGGGTTTATAGTAGATCACAAACTACATATGAATCAACAGTGTAACACTGTTGCAAAAAAAGCAAACAGCATTCTGGGATGTATTAGCAGGAGTGTTACAAGCAAGAGATAAGAAGTAATTCTTCCACTCTACCTCTGCGCTGATAAGGCCTCAGCTAGAGTATTGTGTCCAGTTTTCGGTGCCACATTCCAGAAAAGATGTGAACAAATTGGAGAAAGTCCAGATGAGAGCAACAAAAATGGTTAAAGGTCGGGAAAACATGACCTATGAGGAAAGATTGAAAAAAATGAGTTTGTTTAATCTGAAGAAGAGAAGACTTGGGGGGGGGGGACGGGGGGGGGACATGATAACAGTTTTCAAGTACATAAAAGGTTGTTACAAGGAGGAGGGAGAAAAAATTGTTCTCATTAACTTCTGAGGATAGGACAAGAAGCAAAGGGCTTAAATTGCAGTAAGGGAGGTTTAGGTTGGACATTAGGAAAAACTTCCTGTCAGTGTAGTTAAGTACTGGAATAAATTGCCTAGGAAGGTTGTAAAATCTCAGTCATCGGAGGTTTTTACAGGCAGGTTAGACAATCACCTGTCAGGGATGGTCTCGATAATACTTAGTCCTGCCTTGAGTGTAGGGGACTGGACTAGAAGACCTCTTGCCGCCCTACGATTCTATGAAGTATCTTATGTTGGACATAGGATTTAAGCAGTAGTTAATATTAACTAGGAATAATAATTTATTAATCTTTAACTGTAAACCCTAGTAAAACAGACAATGGTTGGAGAAAATGAGCTGTCAAAACACAGAATCCTGTAGGTACAAAACTCTGTGCTATGCACAAAATACTAAACTAATGTCTTTAAAATGAGAAAGTGAAATTTTAAATTCAGTGCACGGGATTCTTGCAGTGAACAAATAAAAATCTTAAATGCATTAATACTAGATACAGAAAGGAAAATGTTCTTATTTTTATAAAAAGTTTTCAAATATGCTTTTCACAATGAATTGCAAAATATTGCACAGTAAGGGGGGGGGGGCGGGAAACAGCATCTGAAATATCTTGAACATTTACAAATGGAATTAAAGTGCAAAAAAGTTTTCCCTTTCAGAAACTAGACTACATTTTTGGACAGGTTTAGAATGTATGCATGTGAAGAAAATGGGTTCTACTTTGAAGTGAGGGATAAACTATAATCTTAGTTATAGTCCTGAGAATATCAAAAAATGGTAAACTAAATGGGTGCAGTTTTAATCTGTGTGCTCTATGCAACTAACTCATTTAGTTGCTGTTGTTTTTTTCAGTTTTAGATGAGGGAACCACAGGCCAAACCTCTGTCTTTCTCTGCTCCTCGTGTTCGGGTCTTAACTAGAGTTTTATAAGTAAACTAGTTTGCCATCACCTTTTTTGGGGGGGCGGGGTTTCCAACACCATGCCAAGAAGTCTTGGGACTCTCAGATGCATCTGGATGAAGGTATCTGAGATGTGATCAAACAAAAACTAGTTATTAAGCAGCAGAGCAGTATTGTGGACAAATAATCTCCTGCTCACTTTGCTTATCCAGGTAGCCTCACAGAAGGCAAGAAGACTACTTGTGAATAAGGCAAGCAAAACTGGCTTGGAAATGCTCTGTTTAATAACAGTAAGACTAATGTTGTGTCTCTCTTTCTTACCATATACTTGCCAAGCAAAGGGATCATTCACTTTTTTATTATTATTATTATTATTAAAATTTGTTATAAAACTCATTGCTGTGTATATGCTTTCCACTGTTCAAGAACATATTTTTCTGTAATTTTGATTACCAAGCAACTTGAAAACAAATTCTTTACAATCTGTGATCTCCCACTATTATGATGATATAGTGAGAGAGAAAACATATAAGTACATTCCTGTAGCTGCCATACATTCAAGAGATGGTGTCATGTAGAAATTTAGAAGAAGAGGGGTGAACAGTGCCTACTGGAAAGAGTTTGTTTACTTCAAAAACAGCTTTGCAGCAAACACAGAATTGCCAGATATGTATTTTAATTGCATATGTATTTATTGTGAAGGCTCCTAACAATACATGCCTTGCCTTTTTCATTTTGTATGTTCAAAATGTCTCTGGATTGCAATAAGTGGTTTAAAAAAGTCATACTGCTCCACTGTAATAGCCTCTGATCTCACTTGCACTGGGTATATCTGGAATAACTTTTTTGAAATCAGTGGCGCTACAACCGTGTAACTGATAAGAATTTGACCCCAGATTGTCTTCAGTAGCATTCCCAATCCTGTCATTAAGTATGTTCTGTGCACAGCCACTTTAACAAGTGTGTGGCTACTTGTTGGATGCAGTTAAGATTCTTGAGATAAAGAGCTTAAGAGCACTATTTATCTTCACCGAGGACTTGTTTGCCTACTTAGTCTGTCGTCTGTTCATTGTGATTGTTTATGCTCGCATGTGTGTTAGAGAATGAGATTGTTGGTGTCATTATTTTATTTTCTGCTTTGCTAACCAGACTCTGTTGAACAAAATGATATAATATTTGCCAGTAAACATACATTTTTTTTAGAACTTTCTTGATAGAATTCCTCTTGGAAGATTGCTGGCTTGTTTAATTGTAAAAAGCATGCATTTTAAATGACCACTACATAGTAATTTCTCTCCTTCTAGTGTACAATTTCAATATAGAAGAATTAAATTCCTTGGAGGCATTGACCAGACAAGATCTTGAGTCCTGCCTGAAGATAGCTGGACTTTCCTATTAATGAATTTCATTTGTATGCAGGGAATTGCCAAATTCAAATGGGCACCCATTCACATTAATATTCTTTTTTGTTCTCCTGTCTCTGAGTGACAATATCCTAAAAGAGCAGCATGTAGTAGATGATTAAAAAGGACAAATATTCCAGACGGCATTCTAAATTACCTTCTAAGCAGCAGTGATGATTGCTTGAGGGTCTCTCTGGGGCTGCAAAGATGACTCAATAAGCTCTAATTGAAACAAATATGTGAGAAAGAAAAATACACTTTGTTGATTAACTGTACACACAGCTATATCCTGAACCTGGTTTTCTTTGGGTTTTTCTTTAAGTATATGCACAGCTGATGTTGACGTAGCCAAGCAGTTCCCTCATTCTCTCATGAATTAGAGAACTGGAGAAGACAGAGAGGGTGTGTGGCCTCAGAGATGGCACATTAAGAATGTTTGCATAAGAATACACATTAAGAATCTAGTATGTTTCATAATCCAGATCACATTTTAAATGGGTATTATAAGGTAAATTCTTATCAGGGGTATTATGTATAAAGAAGTAGTTGCTAATGGACTTCGTTAAACAATTGGCTAGACCGTCTGGAATACTTTTTTTTAAATATATTGTCCTAGAGATGAAAGAAAAAGAAAGTGTATTGGAAGGCAATATATTTCTTTTCTTAGCTTTTGTTTGTTCACATAGGCCCTTACTAAACCTTGCTCCAGAAGTGGTCCAATTATTTTCAATGGCACCACTTGTGGAGTAAGGTGCTATTCAGTGTAATTAAAAGTACCAGAATCTGGCCCTTTGGGTGAAATTCACCCCTGTGCAGAGGCTGTGAACAAGGCCTATGCGTCACATTAGTCACACTTGAAGGTTTAAGTGGGACTAAAGTATAGGCCCTCCACATACATGTGAATTTGGCTATGAGATTAGTAGGTCTGTAGTACCATGCTAATCATTTTATATGAAAGTGCAATAAAATGGTATTTGACATAACTCAAAGCCCTCTTTAATTATAGATTACTTGTTTCTCTACCTAGAGAGTGAATACAATACCTTGTCCAGATTTCACCAAACTCTTTTACTCAGCATGACAAATGCACTTATCCATCTGTGAATGCTGGAAATGTTCATGGTCAAAGTAATTTATTCACCAAATATTATTTTCTTGTACTTACAAAACCTCAAACCATTTGTTCAAAATTTCTTTGAGTGTAGTTTCGTGTTAGCAGCAAGCTGGGGGTGGGGGGAATTAGTCAGTTTAAAAAGAAGTAGTTTCTGTTCTGATATATTTTTCATGATGGTAAAAATATGTAACACATGCATAAAATTAATTTGATATACACACTAAAAAGGGCAGCCACTATTATACTTTAGGCACTCAAGACATAAGTTAGAAATACTCATCTAAAAATAAAACTCCAGTATAACTGAAGTGCTGCATTGCCCTTCATTATAGCTAGCAAACTAGGGAAATAAAAAGCTAAAACCAGCCTCCCCATTCTGAAAATTCAACACTCTGAACAAATAATAAAATGTTAAGAATGTGGTAGATGGTGTGGCATGTATCTCATTCCCTCTGAGTTTAGTATATTTTACTAGGTTGCTCTATGGGTTTAATAGATGCATTTTTGTTTCAGATTAAGCACATCTGAAAAGTAATGGTCCTTGATAGCAAAACTGGAAAATGATTTGCTGTTTGACTAGTGACCAAGTCCATGAAAATATTCCTTTTTGATTTATGGACTGTATTACAGTGTGTGATTTCTTTCCTCCTTTTCTTTGCATGACTTGATTTGGCAAATAGCACTAACTGCAGACGAACTATGACATTCCAATGAATGACACATACAGTAGAATAAATCATAACCCACAATCATGAACTCAACTAAAACATCCAGTAGTGTAAATAGTCTATTTTCCATCATACTTTGGTTTTCCTTCCTTTCATTCTTTTTCCTGAAAATGCTTTCATTTGTAATGAGTTATGAAGTATGGAAAATTGATAAAGTAGTTTTATGGTTATAGATGTCCTAGCTCTCAGTCTTGGGAAGCTTCAGGTTTCTTTCAAACATGACAAAGGCATATCGCTGTTCATTGGAGACATTTAAATTAAATGGGGCATTTGGCCCTTGAGATTTCAAAAATACAGGCAATTAAAAAAAATCACTTTATTAAACTTAGTCTCACTTAGAACTTAGTAGGGGTGTGCTTGAAAGGGTTGGAATGCCAAGTCAGTCTGGGTAAACATCCAGTAGTTCAAATGCTTATGTAATATTCTTGAGTCTGCAAAACTGGGCTGGAAATTGTGGTAGCTGGAAATTGTGGTAGCAGGCACATGTGTGTGTGTGTGTGTGAGAGAGAGAGAGAGAGAGAGAGAGAGAGAATTGCCATTGGTTTCAGGAATGCAGGAGCATTCCTGTATAGCCATCTCTTCAAGCACATTTTCTAGGCTAGCTTATATGATTCTTCTGGTTTGCCCTGCTTTCTTTCCCCCTCTCTCAGCCTTATTTCCCCTTGCTGTCTCCTTCACAGCATTGCCATCTGAATTGTCTCAACCCTGCTTTATCCCTTCAACAGTGTGTTCTGACCCCCTGCTTCCCACCTAGCAAGGTTTATCTGCTTCATTTCTTCTTGTTTCTAAAGATTTTTAAAATACACAAATAGCATTCCACTTTGATTATAACAATATAGAAGAAATGAGATATGGTAATGTTATTCACATATACAGGAATAACAACCTTCTCCTCCATATCTATGAGTCTTGTGCACATGAAGCAGGAATTTTTACGCATGGTATTGCTATGATGGAAGTGACCAGGTGTTGCTGCTACACATTGTCTTGTTCTTTTTCTTAGCATACAAGAAATGTTCAGTCTTTGAAGAAAAGCTATTTATCTTAGGTACCTATATGGCCTGTATAATATCTGAGCACCTCACACTGGAAGAGGTGAGAGCAGCGGAATAAGGACAATGAACTTCAAAAAAGCAGACTTTAGCAAACTCAAGAGTATTGGTAGGTAAGGTCCCATGGAAAGAAAATCTAAGGGAAAAAGGAGTTCAGGAGTGTGGCAGTTTCTCAAGGAGACAATATAAAAGGTGCAACAGCAAACTGTCTCAATGCAAAGGAGAGATAAGAAAAATAGTAAGAGGCCAATCTGGGTCCATCAGGAGCTCTTTAATGACCTGAAAATAAAAAAGGAATCCTACAAAAAAAGGGAAAACATGAAGAAATTACTAAGAGGGAGTACAAAAGAATAGCACAAGCACGTAGGAACAACATCAGAAAAGCTAAGGCCCAAAATGAGTTACACCTAGCCAGGGACAAAAAAGGGAATAAGAAGAGATTCCATAAATACATTAGGAGCAAGAGACAGATAAAGGAAAATGTAAGTCTGCTACTTAGCAGGGAAGGAAAGCAAATAATGCTTCAGTTTTCACTAAAAAAGTAAATTGTCACCAGATACTTAATTCAATGAATATTAACAACAAGGAGGAAGATATGCAAGCCAAAATATGGAAAAAACAGGTTAAAGAATATTTAGATAAGTTAAATGTATTCAAGTCAACAGGGCCTCATGGAATGCAGCTTAGGGTGCTTAAGGAACTAGCTGAAACAATCTCAGAACCCTTATCAGTTGTCTTTGTGATTCATGGAGGAGATGTGGGGTACCAGAGGACTGGAGAAAGGCAAGCATAATACCTGTCTTCAAAAAAGCGGGGGGGGGGGGGGGGGGGGGGGGAGGGGGAAGGACCAGGGGAATTATAGACCAGTCAGCCTAACTTTGGTACCTGGAAAAATACTGGAACAAATTATTAAACAAGGAATTTGTGAGTAACCTAGAGGATAAATGGATGATAAGTGACAGTCAGCATGGATTTGTGAAGAACAAATCATGCCAAACCAAGCTAATTTCCTTCTTTGACAGGGTTCCTGGCCTATTAGATGGGGGAAAGCTGTATATGTGATATATCTTAGTTTTAGTAAGGCTTTTGACGTTATCAGAAGCAAACTAGGGAAATGTGTAGATTAAATTACTATGAAATGGAAGTATAACTGCTTGAAAGACCCTACTAAAAGAGCAGTTCTCAATGATTCACTGTCAAACTGATGGAGTGTATCGAGTGAGGTCCTGCAGAGAGGTCTGTCCTGTTTAATATTTTCTTTAATGAGGTGGATAACAGAGTGGAGAGAGTCTGCTTATAAAATTGTCCCACTCTACTTGGGACTGGTGTGTATTTGATTTTTTTTCTTGCTTAAGGAGAAAAAAATCAAATACACAACTACAAAATGGAGAATAACTGGCTGGACAGTAGTACTGCTGAACCAGATCTGGGGCTTATAGTGGATCACAAGTTGAATATGAACCATCAAAGTGATGCAGTTGCAAAAAAGGATGCATTAACATTAATGTTGTATGTAGGGTTGCCAACTTTCTAATCCCACAAAACCGAACACCCTAGCCCCACCGCTTTCCCAAGGCCATGACCCCTGCTCACTACATTCCCCCTCCCTTGATGGCTTGCTCTCCCGCACCCTCACTCACTCTCACTGGGCTGGGCCAGGGGGCTGGGAGGGGGTGCGGGCTCTAACTTGGGGTGTGGGCTCTGGGCTGGGGCCACAAATGAGGGGTTCAGGGTGTGGGAGGGGGCTCTGTGCTGGGGCATGGGTTTGAGGTGTGGGAGGGGGTAAGGGCTCCAGCTGAGGGTGTGGGCTCTGGGGTGGAGCTGGGGATGAGGGGTTCAGGGTGCGGGAGTGGGCTGTGGGTTGAGGCAGGGGATTGGGGTGCTGGGGGGGTTGAGGGCTCTGTCTGGGGGTGCAGGCTCTGGGGTGGGGCCGGGATGAGGGGTTTGGAAAGCATGAGGGGGCTCCAGGCTGGGGGGCAGGGCAGAGGTGTTCAGGTGTGGGAGGGGGCTCTGGGCTGGGGCAGAGGTTTGGGGTGCAGGGGGGGGTGAGGGGTGCAGGCTCTGGGGTGGGGCCAGGGATGAGGGGTTTGGGGTGCAGGAGGGGGCTCTGGGTATGGGTGGGGCTCAGGGCTGGGGCAGGGGTTCGGGGTTTGGGCGCGGGTTTACCTGCAGTGGCTCCCAGTCAGTGGTGCAGCGGGGGGCTAAAACAGACTTCCTGCCTGTCCTGGCACTGCGGACCGCACTGTGCCCCGGAAGTGGCCGGCAGCAGGTTCGCCTCCTAAGCAGAGGCACTGCAGGTGGCTCCATGCACGGTGCTACTCTTGCCCACAGACACCATCCCTGCAGCTCCCATTGGCCAATGGGAGTGCTTGGGGCAGGGACAGTGCATGGAGCCCCAGAGTCCCCCCGCCTAGGAGCCATACCTGCTGGCCACTTCCGGGGTGCAGCGCAGAGTCAAGGCAGGTAGGGACTAGCCTGCCTTAGCCCTGGAGCACCACCGACCAGACTTTTAACAGCCCAGTCGGCAGTGCTGACGAGAGCCGCTAGGGTCCCTTTTTGACCAGTCGAAAACCGAACACCTGGTCACCCTAGTTGTATGTAACACACGGGAAGGAAGTGTCCCAATCTACTTGTCACTGGTGAGGCCTCAGCTGGAGTACTGTGTCCAATTCTGGGCACCACAATTGAAATGTGAACAAATTGGAGAGAGTCCAGAAGAGAACAATAAAAATGGTAAAAGGTTTAGAAAACCTGACCTCTGAGGAAAAATTAAAAAACTGGGCATGTTTAGTCTTGAAAAAAGAAGACTCAGGGGGGACCTGATAATACCAAGCCTCATATAAGCCTTCCAGTATGTTAGGGGCTGTCATAAAGAGGACAGTGATCAATTGTTCTCCAAGTCCACTGAAGGAAGGACAAGTAGTAATGGATTTAATCTGCAGCAAGGAAGATTTAGGTTAGATATGAGGAAAAGCTTTCTAACTGTAAGGATAGCTAAGCTCTGGAATAGGCTTCCAAGGGAGGTTATAGAATCCCCTTCATTGGAGGTTTTAAAAAAACAGGCTAGACAAACACCTGTCAGGGATGCTCTAGGTGTGCTTGGTCCTGTCTAAGCATGGGGGGCTGGTTTAGATGACCTCTCAAGGTGCCTTCCAGCCCTACCTTCTATGATTCTATATTTATCTGAACAATGCCCCTGAGACATAGGCAAGTACTGTTATTCCCTTTTTATATATGGAGTAATGAGGCACAGAGAGATTAAATTGCTTGCCCAAGGTCACATAAGAATTTCATGGCAACATAGGGAATTAAACCGAAGTCTCCCAAATCCCAGGTACCATCTTAGCCATGGTGCTATCTATACTGTTCGTTTTGTGATGCGGTGTGGGAGCTGTGGCAAGCAACCAGGGGTTTGGTCTCTGCTTTATTCTCTTTAACTACAGTAAATTCTTGAGGCAGGGTTGCTCCCTGGTAAACTGGGCTTTGGTGTTTGAGCTGAGATCCCTGTGTGCTGTTTGTGACCATCTCTGTTCAAGGACAGACATAGATAGTGTAAAATAAACAAGTTGCCTTAAGAAAATACCAAGCTTCTGCATCCCTGATTATTCCAACAGGACACTAACCTGCAAGACCCCAGTGTCTATCACTCAGCAGAGGCATGACTGCATTAGGAAACAAAACATTTGGTTCACATTCAGTTGTTCTGTTTAAATTACCACATTCATTTGTTTCTCTCAACCAAACTTTTTAACCACGCCACATTTTTGGAGGGCACAGTGCTTCTCAAATGATATTCATAGTGGTCATCTGGACTGCCTGTTTTTTTAACCACTATCTGGTGAACAGGACTGTGAATTAATTTCCCTGCTGTAGGCACACAGTTTGTCTGATAACCTAACCTATGACAATTCCAGCAGCCTAATAAATGGTGCTTCAGTTTTATTTACTGATATTTCACTCAGATATGAATGGAATCTGACCAAAGAAATGTTAAATTAGTTCCATCATGCCCTTCTCTGTCAGCAGGAGGTGAATTATGAACAATAAATAACAGCTGAATGAAAGAGACTCTCAGAGCAATTTATACTATGGCTCTGTTATTAGAAATGAAGCAATTCTATTTAATCTGTCCTGTCCAGGCTCCTGGAACACTATTAGAGGAAAGTGGCTCCTTAGCATGTAGGAATACATGCTTATACAAAATGGTCCAGTTTTAAAATAATGATTTAATTTATAAGAAACCCTGCTCTCCTTTCCTTCCAGGATACTGGGGGGGATAAGAAAGGGGCATTGCTAGGCAAACAAATATAGTTAAAACATCATACTATATACAGAAAAAACCCCAAATAAACTATTAAAAAGTGAAAGAGAACCGTTTTGTTAGAAAAGATTGTGTGTTGGGGAGGAAGCGATTCTAGAAATAGGCCAAGAGGAAGTCAAAATATTATAGTTATTTATTTACTTTAATAAAAATAGCACCATACTGAGTGGATAGGGCTGATAGGTTTCATGGAGAAGGTGTGTTTAAAGTGAGGAGTTAAAGGATGAGCAGGGCAGAAGTGTGTGCATCAGGTCAGAAGAGGAGTCACAGACATAGAGGCCGTGCAAGAAGGCATGAAGAAGGGTGTGAAACAAGTGGACAGAAGGACTCAGGAGTGAGCTTTCCAGTGCTGCCAGAGTCAGAAATGCTGCATTAATAGCATTTCTCATTATGTTTTGGTAGTTTTGCCTCCTATGCTGAATTCACCAACAAATAGTTACCTGACCTCAAAAAAGATTCAGACTCAATTTTAGTTTTTGGAAAATAGGTTTGTGCTTATTTGATCTGAACTGTTTGACTATTCACCATTGCATTACTACATCGTATGACAAGTGTAGTTGTGGCCTTTCCTGTATGTTGGGTGCATGCGATGAAAAAACAGTGCTGACTTATTATAAAGTTCACATCCTGGCTTCAGTGTGGAACAGTCAGTGACATCAGTGAAATTGCCATATATTTGGATCACCATGACTGATTCCAACAGAATGGAGTGGTTTTGTTGGATTCATGGAACATTACTATTTCATGGGTCTGAGTTTCATTTATACCACTTTTACACTGGTATAACTCCATTGGCTTTGATGAAGTTGATCCAGATTTACACTGGTGTAAGTGAGAGCACCAGGCCTTCCTTCATCCATCTTCACTACAAGTTCATAGACAATTAGTAACCCCTGAAGACTGCTGCCTTTCATATTTTGGGATATAATCAATCAGCGCTGTCAATGTGTTCATAAATAACATCAGATCAAATTCTCTTTTCAGTTATAGCCATCCTATCCGCTCTGATTTCAGCAGAGTTGCACTGATTTGATAGATAGGAGAATTTGGCCAGTTATTCACAAGTTTAAAGGGACATGCTTTTGATAAAAATCTTGTACTAAACTCCATTTTGACTTGCACAATAAGTTAGTCAGAAAGTAAATGTGAGTGGTGCATGTTTACCAAAAATGGACTTTGGCATTCTGCAATAGTGGAGAAAGGGTCTGATTTTGGTTTCACCTACACTAATGTAAGTCAGGTGTAACTCCATCATAGTCAATGTAATTACACCAGTGTAAAGCTGGTTTAAGTGAGAGCCCAAGCAGTCTAAATCCATTTCCACATGAAGCAGGGAGAGGTTGTAGCAGGATAAAGGAAGGCACCCACCCCAAAAGAAGACCTCAAGTCTATCTATACTTTTAAATTGTGTATGTGTGCATGCATCCACTTATCTTCTGCCAGGCTAAAGATTTTGTTGCTGATTTTTTGGGGTACTCTATTTTAAAGTTTTCCATCTGGGAATATCCAGTGTGCTCACAGTATTAGGACACCCCTTGGTCACTGCTGCCTTGGAACTTCTTAGAAGGGGTCCTAGCAGAGCTGCCTCCTGTGTCACACACACACCATGTCAGGCTATATTATCTTTTTCTGATAAGCTTCATGGGGCAGGAGGGAGGACAATGCGCATCCCCTGGTCCCCTCCGTGACCTGCCTACTCCTCCTCCAGAACACTCAAATCTCTGCCCCCTCTGGCAGAGATTCCAGGCCCAGAGAATGGCTTAGTGGCATATGGTGCGTGGAGGTGACTGAGCCCCACTTCTCTATGAGTGGGGGAGGAGATCCACAGGCAGAGGGTCCCCTCCTTTTATGAATCTAAGGTTACAACTAGCCAAGAATGGGAAAGTTCACATTACAAAAATCAAAAAGTGTTTAATTTTTATCACAAAAATATTTGTATTTAATATTGGATTTTACAAAATTGAAATGATGGGATTACCCTTGAATGTTCCTTTACAAAAGCCTGGAATGGTCAACTCTTTGCAAAGAAAAGTAGGAAATGGTAAATTTTTATTGTAGGAGAGTGAGACCATTTAACCTGTTTTCTCCTATGAATGTCGAGTACATAAATGTTAATCACATTCATTTCTATTTCTCTGCTATAGCATAAAATGTAAATAGAAGAAGGAGGATGTCTCTTGCATAAAGAGAATTTTTAGACGATGATTAACATAAATCAGGAATTCAAATGTGGGTAGCTCCCAAGTGAGCCAATTAGAATATTATGTCATGTTGACATTCCTTCAGAACTTGAGAAGGGAGGCTCTTCTGGTTTTCAGGTTGACAGGAAAAAATAACATAGTTGTATTCTCAGTTAAAGGAGAGCTTTCAATATTGGATTGAAAAATCCAAATGAGCCTTTTTGGCCAGTTTACTATTGGAGAGCTTGAGTCTGTCATCCTTACATTGAGCACCACCTTACTCATGCAGTAAGTCCCATTAAAGTGCTCTAGCCCACTTATACAAGTAAGGGTCAATACTAAGCCTTCTGCACAGGGATGAATTTTACTCATTAAGAGCAGTAAGGAAAATGAGAACTGAGTCCATCCTGGAATAAATATTTTAAAATAGTGATGCAGGAGAATTGCCATGACGCAGCTAGCCTCCTGGAGATTTTTATTAGATTAAACATCAGGCAGCTGAAAATGTTATGCTAAAAGTTTCCTTAAAATTGAGGAAACCATTCCAGTGTAAATGGTAGTGAAGTCTGAAATCCTTGTCAGATTTCAAATTAGATAAAATATAAGTGTTTGGTAAATTCCAAAATTAAAGTTGTATAAATACAGGAATTACTCTGAAGTCTGAAGCTGAGCCAAGGATTTTAGAGTAATTTTATTCCATAACTAGTTGATTACTCCCAGCTACTAAAAAACAAATGTGGGATGTTTGCCCGTTTACATTATGGGACAAATTATCACAACGAAGAACCCAATAAATATTACCAAGACACGAAACGGCAAATGATATGGAAATAATTACCCAAGTAAAAATAAGGTTTGGATTAATTTTTAAAAATATAAATGCAGCATTTCACCAAACCATAGCAACAGCAAAGAAGTAGGAACAAGGCAAATTGGATCTGTCATGACACAGCCAAAACTCTTGAGTGGCTGCCCCCAGAGCATTTTTATTAAACTTGCGCTGCATAATTAGCAGGAATCAGACTTGGTAGAACAAAGATGACATTATCAATAGACACTATCAGTAGAGTCCTGCCTTCTGTATTATGTTGTAATTTAAGGTGGTGTGTTTTGTATCTGCCAGTATGTTATGTTCTTTTTGGACCATTCAAAAGCCTCTCTTTTTTAAACAAAAAAAAAGCTTTGTTACATGACTTCAAGTCCAAAAACATTTTATTATTTTAGTATAAAACAATTAAATTAATTGGGTGGGTGAAGAAATAGTTGGTGTTTATAAAAAGACTATGTACAACCTAGTGGTTAAGTTGACTGCTTGTAGAGTGTGGGGAGGTATGTGATGGCTTTTTACTTTTTTAGTCTTGTATTCAGAATGAAGATATTTCTTTTCTTGCCATAATCTTGTTCTAATATAAACAATGGTGATAGCAAAGGAGAAAGAGTTTGCAGGATTTACACCCAATGCAAAGAATGTCCCCCATCTTCAAAATTACTGCTTCCTTTTTACTGCCACTTTAGTTCTTGTTTTTAACTTTTAATATGAAGTTTAACATCCATGAAAGTGAGGGGCTAACAACACTGGCTAGAGTCAACCATATAGCATGTTCGGGTGTCATATAGGCTTCTCCAGAGTACTCTGTTGATATCCTCAATTCTACCCTGATACATCTGTTACTCCAATTCTTCGTCTTTGCTGAGAAGGGATGGCCAGTCTTGTCCAGTTGTATGGGGGTTTAAGGGATATTAACTAGTGACACACATGATTGCAACCACTGAGCTCAAGATTTAATTCCAGGTCTTCAGAAAGAAGATTAATGCAATAATAATAAGAGTAATTTGACAGTTTTATTTATTAAGTATTCCTCTGCCTGCAGGTGTTCAGGGCACTACACAAAACACTAAAAACAACAAAACTAAACAAAATGAATAAAATAGTAATTTCATAGAATCATAGAATCTCAGGGTTGGAAGGGACCTCAGGACGTCATCTAGTCTAATCCCCTGCTCAAAGCAGGACCAATCCTCAGCTAAATCATCCCAGCCAAGGCTTTATCAAGCCTGACCTTAAAAACTTCAAAGGAAGGAGATTCCACCACCTCCCTAGGTAACGCATTCCAGTGCTTCGCCACCCTCCTAGTGAAAAAGTTTTTTCTAATATCCAACCTAAACCTCCTCCACTGCAACATGGGACCATTACTCCTCGTTCTGTCATCTGCTACCACTGAGAACAGTCGAGATCCATCCTCTTTGGAACCCCCTTTCAGGTAGTTGAAAGCAGCTATCAAATCCCCCCTCATTCTTCTCTTCCACAGACTAAACAATCCCAGTTCCCTCAGCCTCTCCTCATAACTCATGTGTTCCAGTCCCCTAATCATTTTTGTTGCCCTCCCCTGGACTCTCTCCAATTTGTTCACATCCTTTCTGTAGTGGGGGTCCAAAACTGGACACAGTACTCCAGATGAGGCCTCACCAATGTCAAATAGAGGGGAACGATCACATCCCTCGATCTGCTGGCAGTGCCCCTACTTATACATCCCAAAATGCCATTGGCCTTCTTGGCAACAACGGCACACTGTTGACCCATATCCAGCTTCTCGTCCACTGTAACCCCTAGGTCCTTTTCTGCAGAACTGCTGCCGAGCCATTTGCTCCCTAGTCTGTAGCAGTACACAGGATTCGTCTGTCCTAAGTGCAGGACTCTGCACTTGTCCTTTTTGAACCTCATCAGATTTCTTTTGGCCCAGTCCTCTAATTTGCCTAGGTCCCTCTGTATCCTATCCCTACCCTCCACCATATCTACCTCTCCTCCCAGTTTAGTGTCATCTGCAACTTGCTGAGGGTGCAATCCACGCCATCCTCCAGATCATTAATGAAGATATTGAACAAAACTGGCCCCAGGACCGACACTTGGGGCATTCCCCTTGATACCGGCTGCCAACTAGACATGGAGCCATTGATCACTACCCGTTGAGCCCAACAATCTAGCCAGCTTTCTATCCACCTCATAGTCCATTCATCCAGGCAATTCTTCTTTAACTTGCTGGCAAGAATACTGTGGGAGACGGTGTCAAAAACTTTGCTAAAGTCGAGGAATAACACGTCCACTGCTTTCCCCTCATCCACAGAGCCAGTTATCTCGTCATAGAAGGCAATTAGATGAGTCAGGCATGACTTGCCCTTGGTGAATCCGTGCTGACTGTTCCTGATCACTTTCCTCTACTCTAAGCGCATCAGAATTGATTCCTTGAGGACCTGCTCCATGATTTTTCCAGGGACTGAGGTGATACTCACTGGCCTATAGTTCCCAGGATCATCCTTCTTCCCTTTTTTTTTTTAAATTTAAGTATCAGTAACTCATTTGGCAGCATTGTATGGGTTTGGTTAATCATTACTATCTTCAAACAACTGCATTATATCTAGTACACCTCTACCCTGATATAACACTGTTCTCGGGAGCCAAAAAAATCTTACCGCGTTATAGGTGGAACCGCGTTATATCGAACATGCTTTGATCCACCGGAGCGCGCAGCCCTCCTCCCCCGGGCCCGGAGCGCTGCTTTACCTCATTATATCTGAGTTCGTGTTATATTGGGTCACATTATATCGGGGTAGAGGTATATATAGGTTTTGGGTGATTATAATTCCACTATTTTATTCTTAAGAGGTTTGTCATTTTCTTCTTGTTTAGTGTATTAAAAGCCCCATACAACTGGACAAGACTGGCCATCTCTGCTCAACAAAGACTGAGGACTGTAGTAACAGATGTGGTAGGGTAGGATTGAGGATATCAGAGTACTCGCTTTCATGGACATTAAACATGGACCGTTTTTTCCCCCCAAGCTTAGGGATATTAACTAGTGACTCAAATGATTGCAACCATTGTACAAAACATTAAAAACAATCAAAGTAAACTTCCCCAGCTGGCCTAAAACGTAGGAAGAGGTGCCAGTTTGAATCACAGTTAGCATAGTGCTATTTTGACTGCTGTTAAAAGAGCCCCAGACCTCCTAGTGGTCAGTTCAGTATTACTCATGTCTTACCTAGTCAGTTGGCACTTCTTCCAGCATTATCTAATTCTGAAAGGGTGCGATGAAAGGGCGATCTTCGCTGAGCCTGCGGCTGCTGGTGTGGAGTGGCTGCCTGCGACTGCTAAGGCAAAATGGCTTCTCAGGTGAGAGAGACGGAATCCCACTTGATAGCTGCTGTGATGGCCTCCTGCTGGCTGGGTAGCAGAAGCAGCCATTGCCCGGGACAACCTTGGAACTCTTGTTGGGCTGCTGCTGCTGCTGCTGCTGCTGCTAGGGCTGCTTTTCAGGCAGCTCTCGGCTTTGCTGGGTTCTGCGGATGCTTCTCGGGTAGCTTCTTCTGCGCAGATGTTTTCTTCCTTGCAGGTGCCTCATAGCCTCTTTTCTCTTCCTGGTCCCCGGTCCCAGTACAGGGTTTAGCCTGCTTGCCCTTATATATGATTTGCTCTCCCAAGCTCAGCCAATCAGCTTCCAACTTTTCTTAGCTCCACCCACTCCATAGACATCTAGTGTATCTCAGTGGGACTTTGCTGATACAACACCGTTCCTCTATTGCATCACCTGGAAGTGGTGCGATCCTATCTCCCAATTGCATCATCCCCAGACATTCCTATGGGCTCCCATGTATTCCTATGGGACTTCTCTTAGCTGACATGTCGATGACCCCTAGCTACTTCCTGTCTGAGATCCCAATATATTTCTATGGGCTACAATGTATTCCTATGAGATTTCCCTTAACTGACCTATGAATGACCCCTAGCTAATTCCTGTCTAGAAGCCCCTATGTATTCCTATAGGCTCCAATGTATTTCTATGGAGTTTTGCTTAGTTATTCCCCACAGGAAGTGGAATTACATCACCCTGTAGTTACTGAATTTCTAATTTAAACTGTTACTAATTTCTTTTTAATTAGGGCTTTATTCTTAAAACTAATGACTAACTGTAAGCATCCCAAAGAGTCCTGACACCATCAACACTCTTTTTATGTCCAATTAAACAGGTTATAATTTTCATGAATTTAAACCCCTTCCCGGGGTTTTTCTGCAAAGCTTCCATTCGGGTGCTGCAAAGTAATTTAAACAGTTAAAGCAAAAATCTCTAGCTACAATATGTGGTTGTATTCCAGTTTCTGCTAGGTTTTTTTTTTTAAGTTGGCCATTTTTATTTCATCCTTTTTTGGTGGTAAAACAACCACAGATTTTTGTTAAAGGTGGTATTTTGTACTTGAAAGGAGAAATGGGCCCGAACTTAAGCATTCAATATAAAAACCCCTTGAACTTCAGGAAAGTCTGGATCCAACCTCCACAATTTTGGACTAACTCTGTAGCTGTAACAGGCAGGCAGTGTTTGCTTGGAACACACACACCTGTTAGCAGATGTTGATCCTGCTTGGAAAGTTAAGTGGATTCTGCTGACTGACCAAAGCAGATGACTTTGCTGAAGGAGAGAAAGCTTCTTACAATCTCCTCTGCACAAGGACTAGGTGCAGACCTGGTCCTAAATGTTCTCCAGTCCCAGAGCTTACAAGTTCCTGGTATCAGGTGGTCTTTATGACCACCAAAATTGAAAGGTAGGTTTTGCCGGTAACGGCTGTCCTAAATGTCTGTCAGTTAAAAGACATAGGAAAGTTAGATACAAAGATGATGTCTGAATTTTAGATGCAAGTTAGATTAGAAACAAAGTGAGAAAAAGCTCCTGTTCTGGCTAGTTAGTTGTCTTTCAGCACTTCTTTCAAATGACCACTCTCTATACTCACAGTATTTTCTTTCCTGGATCTAGTCTAATCTTTTTGTTCTCATTTAATGGCTCCCTCCCCCCGCCCCCTCTTTTGCAACTTAATTTAGTAAGTTGTTAGAGCAAATGTGCCATGCAAATTATCTTTTACTCAGGACTGTCATGTGTCGCAAGAATTGACAGGGATTTGAGACATTTCAAGAGGAAAATTATCTGAGTGAATGCACAATTCTCTAATTCCTGATCATCTGCTTTTTGGTATTTTGGAAATTAGATTATGCTTTGTCTTCTTAGCAAAAGGCAAACTTTTTTTATTAGAATTAAAAATTAGTGCCTTACAAAGTGAGGCTCATTTAAACAGTTATAAGAGACAGGAGCATTTATCATCCACACCACTGTAGTTTTTGGCATATGGCACCAAATTAGCAGCCTTGCATGTTTGATAGCATCCCTGTTAAATGAACACCTTCTTTTGGAATAAATCTAGAATGAATAAATATGTGGTATGCTAGTATATTTAGCAGAATAATATTGTATATTTTACAGATATGGTGTTATTTGTTGTTTCACAAATTGGATTTATACGTTTGCATTCTTCAGAGTGTGAGTTAAGTGTTTTGCCTCTGATTTAGAAGACAACAGAATTTTGATTCATACTACATTATTTGGAGCACTGGATTTAATTAAAACATTTGTCAATTTTAAGAATCAAGGAACAAATTTACATATCCTAAAGCATTTTTACAAATCATAAAGGGATTTACAGATTGTGACAGTACAACATAAATCTGATTATATCTGTAAAAGTCTTGATTTATAAATCCTATTTCAAAATGCAAAGTCAGATTTTGCAAATCAATCCTTTCAGTTTTAGGATTAACCAAACAGAAACCTAATCTTGCAGTCTTTACTCAAGCAAAACGCCCTAAGGGCTCAGTCCTGCAAACTTGTTCCTCTGAGCATTTCTTATAAGTGAAATTTACCCTTGTGCAGAGGGCAAGCACAAGACCCATGCACCACTTACTTTCTACTTATGTCCTCAAATTGGGCTTTATTAAAAGTAGTACATTGGTCTTGTGCTTATTTTTTTTAATTAAATCTGAGATGCTGATGTACTCACTTGCCTTGAGGAGCAGCACTTTTAAAAAATCTTCAGATATTGCAGGACTCACAATAGATTAGTGAGAGTTGGCCAAAACCGGGACTACTCATAAATAATGGTTTTCAGGATCAGGTCTCTAATTTTTTAATCTCTTGCACATTATAGGTTTCACAAATCTATTTCCTTATTTTTAAATCAATCAGAGGCTGAGAAATCAAGCACGGTATAGTGGAAATTGTTGTAAGTAATCACTCAAGGGACCAACAAAAGTCAGTTGCTTAAGAGCGGTGAACTCGAAGGGTACTGACCACTTGTGAGATTACTCTGGGGCAGTTGGTTGCTTAATAAGTGTCGTCTGTTGTGCACGTTTTTCTGTAAATAAAACTGATACTGGATTGCACATGTAATGGTTCATAAATCAAAATTAAGTGTTAAGATTTACTGCCAAGTTTTATAAACATTATAAATGCAGTTTACTGACAGGTATTATAAACACACAACTATTAAAATGAAAATCTATTTATATTGTTTGGAATTTAAAAGAGGTTGACATAACTCAATTTTTTAAAAAGTCTGATTCATAAATAAAGTGCTAACGAATAGTTTCACAAATGGTGCTCAG
This sequence comes from Chelonia mydas, assembly GCF_015237465.2. Lineage (NCBI taxonomy): Eukaryota > Metazoa > Chordata > Testudines > Cheloniidae > Chelonia > Chelonia mydas. Next base: position 110,780,181 of record NC_057849.1, on the reverse strand, counting down.
TATGGTAAAATATGGCAGGCTGATTTTCATTGCTGCTGGTACAAACATAATTTTGTGGAAAGAATATATCTGCTGTGTACTGCTGGTTTATATCACTCCTGGGTGTGGAGGGCAAATATTATGCACTATTAAAAGAATATATTAACTCAGCACAATGGGCTACGTCCTCAGCTGCAGCCAAAGAAGCACTGGGTACAGATGAGGGAGGGTGGGGTGTGCATGGTTACCCTTTGTGTTCCCCCAGTCCTGGCGGGGGGCACTCTACACAGTGCCAGTTCCCTAGCTCAGGACAGAGCAGCCTGGCTTTTCTACCCAGCACCAGCTGTGGAGTTCAGTAATCACTCTGGGCCCAAGCTGCTAGAAAGAGACCCTCTTCATTCAGTGGTGCAGTGCCAACTGCCTCTGCGTAACAGAACATGGGCTTCTGTAGTACCCCTTGCCCAGACTTCCTGTCTCGGAAGCCAACCCACATAAAGGTACAGTTCCCAATACCTCATTTTCCTTTTCCAGCCAAAACTTAATAATAACACTTAACAAACCACATTTATATAACACACAATTACAAATACTTATAACCAACCTATTATCGAAACTTAATAATAAGTTCAATTCTTCTCTGAGGTTCTTTTGTGCTGTCACTTGGATTTTCAAGTCTTTCTTGAAAGTCCATTTGTTCTGACAGTGTTGTGTCCTAGGGAGGGTTGCCAGCCCTCTGGGATTGTCCTGAAGTCTCCAGGAATTAAAGGTTAATCTTTCATCAAAGATTATATGGTGTGATGAAACCTCCAGGAATATATCCAACCAAAATTGGCAACCGTAGCTAGGGCTTGCTTGTCTTAACCTGTTGTGGTTGTTGCCTAACTGAGAACTTCTCAGGCAAAACAGCAGATGCAGTGCCCCTTATCTCCCTCCCTTCTGGAAATTGGAGAAGGTGTCACCTTTTTCTCCCCAATATTTGCCAGTCTGGGTGTCAACCTGATGTGGGACCACTGCCATTGGCAACCAGTGATTTCCATCATAGATGTACAGTGCATCATGTTCATGAAGTGACAGTCATTAACAAGACCCCAAATAATATTGCTTTTTTTGTTTAGCTTTATCTGTCTTTTTATACTTTTGCGAGTCCCTAGTTTCTTTGACATCATCTTCTACCATTACAGGCATTCTAGTTCTCAGTTTTTGTTAAACAAAATGTCTTCAGGTGATAAACCATGTTTAATTGGTGCTTTCATGTAATTTAACAGTGCTAGATACACATCAGTGTCTGACTCCACAACCTTTTTCAGTTTCTGCTTTATTATTATAGTACCATTTTCCACTAGCTTTTGGATTGCAGATAATGGGGATTAGGGGTTAAGTGTCTAAACTAGGGCTGTCAAGCTATTAAAAAAAATAATTGCCATTAATTAAAAAAAAATTGTGATTAATCATGCAATTAATCACACTGTTAACAATAATAGAATACCATTTATTTAAATATTTTTGGATGTTTCTACATTTTCAAATATATTGATTTCAATTATAATGCAGAATACAAAGTATACAGTGCTCACTTTATATTTATTTTTTATTACAAATATTTGCACCGTAAAGACCAAAAAAAATAGTATTTTTCAATTCACCTAATACAAATACTGCAGTGCAATCTATTTATCATGAAAGTTGAACTTACAAATGTAGAATTATGTAAAAAAATAACTGCATTCAAAAATAAAACAGTGTCAAACTTTAGAGTCTACAAGTCTACTCAGTCCTACTTCTTGTTCAGCCAATCGCTAGGAGAAACAAGTTTGTTTACATTTATGGGAGATAATGTTGCCTGCTTCTTATTTACAATGTCACCTGAAAGTGAGAACAGGCATTCGGATGGGACTTTTGTAGCCGGCATTGCAAGGTCGGATATACGCCGGATATGCTAAACGTTTATATGCCTCTTCATGCTTGGCCACCATTCCAGAGGACATGCTTCCATGCTGATGATGCTCGTTAAAAAAAAAGCATTAATTAAATTTGTGACTGAACTCCTTGGGGGGAGAATTGTATGTCTCCTATTCTGTTTTACCCACATTCTGCCATATATTTCATGTTATAGAAGTCTCAGATGATGATCCAGCACATGTTCGTTTTAAGAACACTTTGCGGCAAATTTGACAAAACGCAAAGAAGGTACCAATGTGAGATTTCTAAGATAGTTACAGCACTCAACCAACGGTTTAAGAATCTGAAGTGCCTTCCAAAATCTGAGAGAGAGATGAGGTGTGGAGGATGCTTTCAGAAGTTTTAAAAGAGCAACATTCCACTGCGAAAACTACAGAACCCGAACCACCAAAAAAGAAAATCAACCTTCTGCTGGTGGCATCTGACTCAGATGATGAAAATGAACATGCGTCGGTCTGTACTGCTTTGGATTGTTATCGACCAGTGGACTTGTAGGCTCTAAAGTTTTGCATTGTTTCATTTTTGAGTACAGTTATATAACAAAAAAATCTACATTTGTAAGTTGCACTTTCATGATAAAGAGATTGCACTATAGTACTTGTATGTGGTAAATTGAAAAATACTGTTTCTTTTGTTTATCATTTTTACAGTGCAAATATTTGTAATAAAAAATAATACAAAGTGTACACTGCTCACTTTATATTCTGTGTTGTAATTGAAATGAATATATTTGAAAATGTAGAAAAACATCCAAAAATATTTAATAAATTTCAGTTGGTATTCTATTGTTTAATAAGGCAATTAAAACTGTGATTAATTTTTTGGAGTTAATTGCGAGAGTTAACTGCGATTAATCAACAGCCCTAGTCTAAACCCAAACTTCTCTGCAAAATGCTTAAACTCATGTCCACTAAACTGCAGCCCACTGTCAAACACTACTATGTCAGGTATACCATATCTAGCAAAAATAGATTTGACGTGCACAAACATCTCTCACAATCAGCTGTAGTATCCTTTAGGAAGGCTACCTCAGGGAAGTAAGAATAATGATCTAGAACAAGTATATAGTTTTTTCCATTCAACGTAAACAAATCTATGCCTGTTTGCCCCAGTGGGTCAATTTTTCATGTGCCATAGATGTAAGCTCTTTGTCTCGGCTTGGCCTCTATTTTTGGCATGTGCAACAAGCATAGGTGCTGGAAATAGGGGTGCTGGGGTGTGCTGCTGCACCCCTTGGCTTTAAGTGGTTTCCATTATATACAAGGCTTACAGTTTGGTTCAATGGCTCTCAGCACCCCTACAATAAAAATTGTTCTAGCAGCTCTGGTGACAAGCTTTGACAGTCTCCTCAATGTTGCTGTTCATTTTAGGCCAGCCTAAAACATCTCTAGGTCTTCTCTTAGATTTTTTCAATTCCTAAATGACCATCATATATCCTTTCTCACATATTTTTTCTGTAATACCGTAAGGATCACCATCCTAGTGTATTGAAACAAAATCCAAGACTGAACTGGTGATGTGGGAAACATGCTGTCCTGGGCACCCTAAACTGGCCTTACTTTCTTTCTGTAAGTTCTTATCCTGAGCCATTTCTCTGGCAATCACAGTCCACATTTCATCTGAGATAAAACAGGTTTTTTATCAGATTGACTTGTTCAATGTCTAGCTCTGGAATTTGCTCCACCATATTTTTGTTAAATGCTTTATAGAGGTGTGTTTGCAATCGCTGTCTCCCAGGTTTGTATTTGGTTTGCAAATTATACATCTATAACTGAAAAAATAATCTCTGTATTTTTGGAGGGTGGGAGAGAGAGGTTGAATGGCAGGCCTGTTTTGGCAATGTTAATAAGTGGTCAGTATCAACAAAGAGTGGCCACCCATAAATAAAGACTTGAACCTTTGTACCCTCACGCACTAAGGCAAATGCCTCCTCTATTTGACCATATTGACGTTCAGTTTTTGTTAGTGCCCATGACATGTAAGCCACTGATCTCCAGCTTTGACCATACTGCTATAAGAGGACTGCGCCAATACCCTTCCTGGAGGCATCCATGCTCAACTTAGTTTTGCACTTACTGTCATAGAACCTCAAGACTGGGGCATCTTTAACTCCTTCAGTTTCTCAAACTCTTTATTAAGATTTGCATCCCACGTCCACTGGACATCTTTGCACAGTAACACTCTTGGGTTGCTGATTTGAGCAGCTAGTTTAGGCACAAATTTCCCTACATAGTTCACCATTCCAAGGAATCTTTTTACACCTTCCTTGTCTGCTGGGGCAGACATATTGGTGATGTCTTAATCTTACTGTGTTAACTTGTCTCCTATTTCCATTATATGGAATTTACATTTTTGTTTAGCTTTAGCTCAGCGGTGCTTGCTCTTTTCAGAGCTGTCTGGAGCCCCTGGTCATGTTCTCTACTGTTTTTCTCCAGATCAAATCATCATCTTTGTAAGCCTTAGTCCCTGTATACCGCCAAAAATACATTGTATTTTCTGGAGAAACAGCTCGGGTGCCAAACACAACCCAAATGGAGTCTGTGGACACAGTGTCTCCCAAACGGGGTGTTGAATCTGCACTCTGGTTTTCTAAGGGCACCTGCCAGAGCCCTGGTGATTCATCTGTGTAGAAAAATATTTGGCATTAGCAACATCTCCCAAATTTCTCCCCTTGCAGATAATGGAAACTGTTCCCTTTTTGCACATTTAATTAATTCTTTTGGGTCTACACATAAGTGAAAGGCCCCCTCTTTTTTCTACAGTGACTAACAAGTGTGCCCTCTCTGGTGGTTCTTCTGCTCAGTCTGTGAGTCCCAGAGCAGTGAGCCTGTTCATCTCCTTTTTTAGCCTCCATTTTAGGACAAGGGGAAGCTTCCCAGTCATGAATGGTGGGGTGGTTCATTCAGCTCTATTCTGGACTCTATTGAGAGTTTCCCTATTCCCTGGAAGATGTTCTCAAACTCTTCCTCAATTGTTTTGATCCCCTATCCTCCAATGAGTGCTCCCCATTGATGAAACCAAGGGCTTGACACACTTTTAGCCTAATCATGAGTGCTTTTTTCCTGGGTACTGTTACAAATTTTATCTTTTCAAGTTTGTTATTTACCCTTCTAGTTCTCATATTCAGCCCACCGCTGTAAGCCCTGAGTTTTACCTGTTAACATTCCACTTCCCATAGCTGTTTCCCCCCCACCATTAATAACAGTGTTTCTGTCAACACATTGACTTGTGTACCAGTGTTCAACTTAAAATTAATACATGTCCTATTTACTTTTGGTTTGATAGTCCAGTCGTCTTCTGCTGCAACCTTGTCCATTGCTCTTATGAACATTCATCTGAGGTAGTGGTGCTGTCGTTGTCCTCTGTCCATGCTGTGCACACTCTTCTGGTCCTTGCAAAGAGTTGTAATCCATTGCATTTCTTGCATCTTTTCCCAAACGCCAAGCATTGTCCTGGCTTGTGCTGTTTGTCACAGCATGTGCAGCTCCATGTGCTGTTTTTGCTTCACTCTTACTTTGAGGTCCATGTGCCCGTCTGCATCCGGTCTCTTTTCTTGTGGTTTTTTTGATTCTCAAGCTTGTCTATGCTGTGGGAATGCTGTCCACCCTCTGTAAGCTTCATTCTAGGGTGAGTGTCTTCCGTTACTTGGTAAATTTTGATTGCCTTGGCAAGGGTTAATTCTGGGTCTCCCAGTAGTCTGTGTCTGCAGGGTTCTTTGTTACAGATTCCAATCACAGTCTGTTCTCTAATCGGGGATGCAGTTAGTCCCCCCAGAAATTGCAAGATTGGCACTTCAGTCTTAGATTAGTTACAAACTCCTCTGTGGTTTCACTTTCTTTTTGTACCCTCAGGTTAAAAACATCTCTCACACAGATTTCATTTTTACATGTAGTGCGGTACTTCTCAAAAGTTCTGTACTACAGTTTCATAGTTAGCCTCCTCTGCCTCAGCTAACTGAAAACTACTGAACATGTCAAGTGCACCAGAACTTGCTGTTGTCAGAAGTAAGGCTACCTTCAGATTGTTTTCCTTTGCAGTGACATCTATTTCTTGCCCATACAGAGCAAAGTTCTGTTTAAATCACTTCCAGTTGTCTTCCATGTTTCCAGAGAGTTTCAACTCTGGTGGAGCTATTAGCTGCTCCATTCTTCCACTCAAGTTATTTCTTTAATTTCTATTTACTCCTGGTACCATTTGGTGTTCAGTAATCAGTGAGACCCCAACATGCGTGAAAGAGATCCTCTTTACTCAGTGACGCAGTTCTCCAACTGCCTTTGCATAACAGAATATGGGCTTCTGCAGAGCCATCCCCCAGATTTCCTGTCTGGAAAGCTAGGGGCATATAAAAGTACAGGTCCCAGTACATGCCAGCAGCCAACAGCTCCAACGGGCCATTTCAGCAGCTGAAGGTTGGCAAGGCAAAGGAAAGCCCTAGCTATGGCCCCCTACTGACAGGGGATATGTAGGAGCTACTACAGCAACTCTGTACAAGGATGGATCTACCTGTGCAGTTGAAAGTCTGCTTGGGCTGGATCTGCCAGTCTTAGGGCCATGATGTAACACTGAAACATGACCCAAGATCAAGGCCAAAGAGCACAAATGATTTCTAATTCCCTAAAATATAGATTATTATTTGCTCTCTTTATTTTTTCTAGTCTATATAGCTTTTATACCACACTCATCGCCATAGTATCTGCACGCCTTCTGCAGTGCGTTAAGCAATGTGACTACACATCTGCCGCGTGTTGTTTGTTCTCTCATCCTCCTCACAGAGGGAGAAGTATGTGGAGGTGTCTTGTTTTTACAGGATTTCCATGATTTCCATGACATGTTTTTACAGGATTTTGGGGGATTAAATATACCTGTTGCTATGTGTTTACATTAGCGAAGGCAAGCTCAAAGAAAAGCACCTTGCACTGGGAGTGGAAACTGGCGAGGTTTGTGATAGACCTTATTGGAAGGCAGCAGATAGCTAGACAGAATTTTAAGACAAGCTATGACTGCCCAACCTCACAAGTCAATTGCCAGCTCCTCAGCTGGTGTAAATCAGTGTAGCTCCATTGAAGTCAATGGAGCAGCACTAATTTACACCTAGCTGAAGAGATTTTATGGTATGTGCCTACCTCTGATACACAGGGATACTGGTGCATATCTTCTGTTAATGCCAGTGACTGTTATACAATGTTTGTTGAGTGAGCGGTTTACTTCCACTGGTTAGACGGTTAGTTTAATGAGATTAGACAAGGCCTAATCAAAGAAGACAGCAAATAACATGTTTGTAGTAGTTAAACTGCTCTGCACTGGGTCTTCCTGGGACTAACATGGCATGATGGTCCTTAATATGACTATCTGATCTACACAGGAGCTCTTGGGCCTGGATCAGCCTGTTCTTCTCTAAGTTTTGCATCCACTGCCTCTTTCATTCTGTGTAATATTACACTGCAGAAGGATTTCCCGACAACTGAGGGTCTGTTGAGGACTTCTTTGAAATGCTCTTCCCATCTATTTTTCTGTTCTACCTTAGTTGTAAGCATGTTTTCATCTTTGTTTTTATGGCCCCCCTCTCCTATTCTGAAATTTCCACACAAGGTTTTGGTCACCTTGCAAATGGCTCTGTGATTTCCTATCATAGCAGCAACTTCATGGGCTAGGTCTTCAACATATCTCAGTTTTTCCTTCCTTGTGTTGCTTTTCACTGCTTTTATCTGCTTTTTAATACTGCTCCTTTGCTTTTTCCAATATAGCTCTCCTCATCATCAATTTCATTGATTTTGAAAAGGCATCTGAGAGCTTGCATAGATACACATTGCGGGATATGTTTCTGTCCTACAGAATCCCAGCTAAAGTTGTCAACATCGTCAAGGAGATGTACAGAGATGTGATGTGTGCTGTATGGGTGAACAGCCAGACAACACAGTGGTTCAGCATGGACACTGGCATGTAACAGGACTGCATTTTATCTCTGCTGTTGTTTGGCATTCTCATGGCCCAGATAATGAAGAAGTGTATTGGCAACACAAACACTGGTATAACATGGGTAGATTGCGAATGTTTAAAAGACCTACATTTGGCTGATGATATTGTGCTATTGAGCAACACCCCTACAAAGTAACACAGACAGACAACCTGGCAAAAACAGCAGATCAAAATTAATTATGGTAAAACAAACTTCCTTGAAACCCAGATATCAAGCAGTAACATCAGATTAGAAGGCAAAAATCTCAAGAAAATAGAACAGTTCTTCTACCTAGGCAGCACCATACTGGCCAATGGAGACCTTAAGGGGGAAGTAACCTCAAGGATAGCAAAGACATCCACAGCATTTTACTAAACTTAATAATGTACAGTAATAAAAGATATACAGCATCAGAACAAAACTGAGAATTTTCAATTCAGACATTAGCTCAGTGCTAACATATGGCTGTGAGAGCTGGAGATCTACCAAAACATTAGTCAGAAAACTAAGACACCTTTGAAATATCTGGGCATTGGTTGGAAAGACTTAATTACCAGTGAAGAGATCTGAGAAATCCCCAACCAGCGGCTCATTCACACCAGAATCAAAAGAAAGCTCTGAACGTATTTGGAGCAAGTAGTCCAGATGCCAACACACAGACTTTCCACATGGACCTGTCAAGTGGAAATCAACTGGTGTGAGGAAATGAGGGCACCCAAGGGAAACCTGAAGAAGAGCCTTTAGCAAGGAGGGCAGAACAGTCAATCTCAATACCATAAAGCAGATGGAAGCAGCAAATAACAGGAATGGAAGAGACTAGTTTCTGCCCCGTGCACCAATGTTGGAGTGGAAAGGCTGTAACGTGACGTACTAAACATAATCATATCATTCAATTCCCATAGTTGCTTCAGTGGAAAGCAGTTGACAGTTGTCATACAGTCAGCACTGGTGCTTCCCCTTTTACTAAACTCAGATGCTTGTCATTCTGATTAAACTGGCCCTTCTGCATTTAGTATGATCAAATTAGTTTTTCCATTTAATAAAATGGCTACAGCAAGTAACAGTGCCTTTACAAGTGCTACCTACAATCAATCTCCTATGTAACAATCATCACAGCCCAACTCCCCATACTAACGTTATGTCTAATGGGGTTGATTAGCTAAGAAGAGGAAGCAAACTGACAACTGTCCATCAAGCAGATAATGATATGAGAAATTCAGTGAAAGATGGGCTGGCTAATGATTGTAAAAATACTAGATACATGAGTTATCTGTGGGAGAAGGAGAAGTCTGCAACAAGAAAAATGATCGGTCAGTAGTTGGAGAGATGGCAGAGATCTCCTGGATAAGCAAGCAGTTCAGGCCACATCACAGGGTTATGAAGAATCTGCTCATCTGCAGTATCTTCTAAATATTTTTCAGATAATCTTCAGGGTGCCTTGCAAGGCTCAGCTTTTCCAGGCATATGAAAGTGGGGAAGGAAACCTGTAATTGAAGGAGTTTGGGAATTGTCTTGGGGGGAGGATTGTGAATCTGAAGTGAATTATCTTAAATTGTGGCAATTAGAAGGTATCGTTAAGCAATGTCAGGGGTGAGTAGAGCATGTGAATAGTTGCTCTTTTTAGAAAATCTCTATATCTAAATACAAAATAAATGTTTTAATCTGATTTTCTCAGGTGACATCAGGTACTTGTTCCGCAAGGATTAAATTCATCCCTGTGCAGAGGTCAGCATGCTCCACTGTGGTTCTTTATAAGAGGGACTTAAGCAATGCATAGGCTTGTGCTTGATAACACTTCAGAAAATCAGACAAAATTATATAGGAGATATTTCAGACAGGGAGATTCTTCTAATCCCTGTGATGTTGCCAGTACTGCTCAATTATCCAGAGATCTTCATCATTGCTCAAACCACTGACTAGCTATTTTTCTTCCTGCAGGCTTCTCCTCCCCCCACACATAGGATATGTATTATGCATCTACCATCTGTGTCACCATTAGCTAGCCCATTTTCATTGATTGTCCTACAACATCGGAGGGTGGGTAGGCAGTTGTCATTTTCTTGCCTCTTTACCAATCAACCCCGCTAGCCCTATTAGAGCTTAAGTGGGACTTGAGTTTTGCATAGATCTTGTGCTGGCCTTCTGCAGTGAATTTCACCATAAAAAAAAATAGATTGTTTCCTTGCAGGGGATTTTGTTCCATTGGAGCAATGTGTGCAGAGGATTGGGGGGAGAGACAGGATGTGAATCAGCTTGGAATTCACAACGTCTTTTTTCTTTTCCTTTATAATGTGCAATCAGTTGTTCAATGGTATTTTAGCCAGAATTCTTTTCACAGAGCAGAGGACTGGAACTGTTAGAAGCTGCTTTGCCAAGTGTCTCCTCTCCCTCCCATTCCTAAATAAATCATTCTCAGTGTGGTAATGAGTAATACAGAAAAATGCAAGCAGAGATTTTGCCGAGGAGGGAGTACCGCAGTGCTGGTCCTTTGTCTTGTGTGCAGAGTTTCTGTTTTAATGATCCTGCCACAGAAGGAGTATTTATTTTTTGTCTATCCCACTGCCCAAGTCTTCAGATCTGGTATTGTACAAGCATGCTACTTTTACGTTCCTAAGAGGTAAGTGATCCCAGAGGAATCCAGCTACAAAATTCAACCAACCTGAACTGGCATGACTCACCACATTGGGGCAAATCCTGCCTCTGCAGCTAGCTGTAGTTTGGTAGGGTTAGGGTACACTGTTCAAGGGAGGAACATGAGTCAGGGGACCTCATGGAGTATATATGCGATGTGTACAACATGGAGTTCAGCTCTGTTGAGGAGGGGAGTGGGTTGGAAGGAGTGGAGACAGGAAAGGGTTGTGCCGTAAGATTTCCTGCCACACGCTGGTGGCAAGCTGGGAGGAACTGCAGAAATCATTCCAGTCTCGGGACTGCTGTAGTGGCAGCATGGTGGCTCTGCAGATGCTTTATGGGCTGTGGGAAAATTCCTCCCCAAATCTTCATGGTGGAGCAAAGCAGCAGACAAGCTGGCACTCAGATTGTGCACTGCTGCCCAGGATATGAGCCACTGTGACTCAGAAGAGCCCATTCTCCAGGAGCCCCACCCCAGAGAGAATGGTGGCTACATGGGGAAGTGGTTGGCCCGCTCCTTTCTGTGCTCTTAGTATGGGCGTCCACAACACAAAACTGTCATTACAGTGTAAAGATGCGATACAATGTCCTCCCATAGCAATGCTACAATGGCTGAATCTAAATGTTATTGCTCAGATTCACTCAGCAGACTTAAACCCATTGGACTCCTACCACACCATTTGCAGAGCCCTAATTTTTATCAGTTGAAAATAATTTCCTCCTGAAAAAAAATCTTTTACTAAAAAATGGCTTGAAGCAAGTAGAGTACACCTGGGTCTTTTCCTGGTAAACATGAACTCGTGTTCCAGTGGTTTAGCTGTTGGATCAAAATAAACTTTACATTAGTGCCTAAACAGCATGTTTTTCTTTTAGTTTCAACAAAGAGACTGAATAAATTGTTACTTACAGAATGTTGCTGTTTTTGTTGTGTAGGACAGACATGTACAGAACATAAATGGTTTCCTTCTGGGACAATATTTCCCTCATTCATTCGCTGGTTTCTCGTGGGGGCCTGTGATGAAATCCTCAGGCTCTGGCTACACTAGAGAGTTAACGGCGGCAGAGCTGCACCAAAGAGAACTCTCCCGTTGGGTTAATGACTCCAGCCCCTGCAAGCGGTGGAAGCGCACCCGCTGACATAGTGCTGTTCACACCAGCGCTTATGCTGGTGTAATTTATGTTGCTCGGGGGGGGAGCAGCTTATTCACCCCCCTGAATGACATAAATTATGCCGACATAAGCTGCAGTGTAGACATAGCCTCAGAAGTTTGTTTTCCTTGTGAGTGTTGATTTTGGCTTTTCAAAACTGCCTAAGGGAACTGAGTACCCAACTCCTATTGAAATTTAGTGGGATTTGGGTGCCTAACTCCTTTAAACTCATTTGCAAATCCCAGCCTTAGTTTTGGTAAAACATGTTGGATTAATAACCCTGCAAAGTGACAGCCCAACTACAGAAGCACTGCTGGCTTCCCTGCACGTCCTACCAAAGTGGCTTGGCCTGAGTCTGAAGGAAATTCCTCTGCAGGTGAAAGACTCCATACCCGCTCAGTCACTGCTCCCTTGCGAGGTAGCCAAACTGTACTGTGGTTGGTTTTATACTGTGAAAGCACGTCTACTAGACATTAGAGTGAGACTACCGGTTATGGTCTTTCCTATGGCATTTTATAAATGTGTAACAACTCCTCATTCACATAGGTCTCCTTACACCTAGAGTGAATTCAACCAGGAACCTAGATATGAATTCATATCTCATTACTAATCCCCTGAGCTGAAAACTGACCTGCAGTTGATACAGTTTCATCAGTCCTGAGGAGCCAGAAATGTCCAGACATGGCATAGTCAAATATATATGCTACAACATACAGGACCAGATAGTCATCTGGTATAAGTTGCCACAGTTCTATTGACAGAAGTAGCATTACATCTATTTATACCAGCAGTTCTTAATTTGCCAAGGGCAATGTTTCTCATGGCACACAGACACAGTTTTCAATCAATAGGCCTTTTGTTAATATACTTCTAAATATCTATGTAGCTGTTGTTAGGATCATACTGGGCCCAATTCTTCTTTCGCATACACTGTCTTTACACCAATACCTTCAGTGGAATTAGACCTGACTTACATTAGTATCCTAGGAGAATCAGGCATATCTACTGTGACAAAGTTCCTGCTCTACCTTGGTGGGTCTTGCACTTATTGGCGGATTTGCTCGCCTTGGAGCTTCACGGCAGCCCTCAGCTTGGCCGTTTTTCTGAACTCACAGTCCAGGTCGACTTCTCCTGTGTCTAACCAGGAGTTGGGAGGATTTGGAGGGAACTCGGGCCCGCCCTCTACTCTGGGTTCCAGCCCAGGGCCCTGTGGAATGCAGCTGTCTAGAGTGCCTCCTGGAACAGCTGTGCGACAGCAACAACTCCCTGGGCTACTTCCCCATGGCCTCCTCCCAACACCTTCTTTATCCTCACCATAGGACCTTCCTCCTGGTGTCTGATCATGCTTGTACTCCTCAGTCCTCCAACAGTCCGCGTTCTCACTCTCAGCTCCTAGTGCCTCTTGTACCAGCTCCTCACACGCACACCACAAACTGAAGTGAGCTCCTTTTTAAAACCCAGGTGCCCTGATTAGCCTGCCTTAATTGATTCTAGCAGCTTCTTGATTGGCTGTAGGTGTTCTAATCAGCCTGTCTTAATTGTCTCCAGAAGGTTCCTGATTGTTCTGGAACCTTCCCTGTTACCTTACCCAGGGAAAAGGGACCTACTTAGCCTGGGGCTAATATATCTGCCTTCTATTACTCTCCTATAGCCATCTGGCCTGACCCTGTCACATATCCCCCCCGCCCGCCCCGCTGAACACTACGGGGTTGGGCAACTTGGGATGTCAGGCAGTGTACTTGTGACAAGCCATCTGCATTGCCATGGTGGCTTCCAGCCCGGTGTTGCATGGTGAATTAGAAAGGTTGTAGGGACAGGAACCATCTGGTCACCCTTGGGTTCTTCTCTTTATTTCGCTGCATCCCCTGGAGGGGTGCATGGTCGGTCACAAGGGTAAACTGTCGTCCCAGAAAGTAATAACGTAGTGTTTCCATGGCCCATTTCACAGCTAGGCACTCTCTTTCAACCACGGCATACTTCTGCTCTCTCAGGAGGAGTTTCCTGCTGAGGTAGAGGATTGGGTGTTCTTCATCTCCGACCATCTGCGATAGGACAGCTCCCGATCCTATTTCAGATGCATCTGTTTGTAAAGTGAATTCTTTGTTGAAGTCTAGGGCTATAAGCATGGGGTTACTGCAGAGGGCTGTCCGTAGATCCATGAATGCTTTCTCTGCAGCATCTGTCCACTTCACCATGTCTGGACTCCGGGCTTTTATCAGGTCTGTCAGGGGACTCGCTCTAGTAGCAAAATGGGGAATAAATCATCGATAGTACCCCACCACACCCAGGAATGCCCGGACTTGCTTTTTCTGATTTGGCCGAGGCCAATTTTGGATAGCCTCTAGTTTGTTTAGTTGGGGCTTGACTATGCCCCTTCCTACAACGTAGCCATGGTATTTAGCCTCGGCTAGCCGTATAGCACACTTGGCTGGGTAGGCTGTGAGGCCAGCCTGTCTTAGCATGTCCAAAACCGCTTCCACCTTTCCTAAGTGGGTTTCCCAGTCGGGGGTGTGAATAATCACATCATCCAGGTATGCCGCTGCATAACTGGTATGGGGCCGCAGGAGCTTGTCCATAAGATGCTGGAAGGTGGCAGTCCAAAAGGAAGAAAAGTATATTGAAACAGACCCTCTGGGGTAGAGAATATTGTCTTTTCTTTCGCATCTTTGGCAAGGGGAATCTGCCAGTATCCCTTTGTTAAATCAAGGGTGATCAAAAATCGGGCATTGCCCAGGCGGTCAACTAACTCATTGATATGGGGTATGGGGTATGCATCAAATTTGGATATCTCATTCAGCCGGCGAAAGTCGTTACAAAACCTAGTGGTGCCATCAGGTTTGGGCACCAACACAATCGGGCTTGACCACTGACTGTGGGACTCTTTGATGTCTCCCAGCTCCAACATCCTTTTTACCTCTGCCTTGATCTCCTCCCTTTTTACCGCTGGGACCCGATAGGGCCTTAAAGTTACCTTTGCCCCAGGATTTGTGATAATGTGGTGATATGCTTCGGTGGTCCGGCCTGGTTTGGTTGAAAACACTTCCTGGTATCGGTTGATCATCTCAGTTACCTCCTTCTTCTGGTTTGGTGTCAGATCAGTGGATATCCTGATCTGCTCCTGCATATTATTTCCCTGGATCGGGGTCTCTTGGGCCACTACACACGCCTCTCGTTGATGCCAAGTCTTTAGGAGGTTAATGTGATAAATTTGTTCTTGTTTCCAGCGTCCTGGCTGCCGCACCTTGTAGGTTACTTCCCCCACGGGTTCAACCACCTCATAGGGCCCCTGCCATTGGGCCAAAAGCTTGCTTTCTGCCGTGGGTATCAACACCATCACCCAATCCCCTGATTAGAACTGTCGGACTTTTGCCTGGCGATTGTAATGGGTTCGCTGGGCCTCCTGCGCCTTTTCCAAATGTTCCCGTACAATGGGGTGACCCGGGCTATCCGTTCTCGCATCTGCAACATATGGTCAATTATATTTCTCCCCTCATTGGGTTACTCTTCCCAGATTTCTTTTGCAATATCTAGTATGCCACGGGGGTGGCGTCCGTATAATAATTCAAAGGGGGAAAACCCAGTTGAGCCCTGAGGTACCTCCTGGATGGCAAACATAAGGTAGGGTAGTAGGGTGTCCCAATCCTTCCCGTCTCGACTTACCACTTTCCTTATCATTGCCTTGAGGGTTCGGTTAAAACTTTCTACCAGCCCATAGGTCTGCGGATGATAGACTGAAGTTCTCAGGGTATGTATATGGAGTAGCGTACAGAGGTCCTTCATTAGCTTCGACATAAATGGGGTACCTTGGTCTGTTAATATCTCCTTTGGTAGCCCCACTCGGGCAAAGATCCCCACCAACTCTTTAGCTATCGTTTTAGAGGCCGTGTTCCACAGGGGGACGGCTTCTGGGTAGCAAGTAGCATAATCCAGAACGACAAGTATATATTGGTGGCCCCGGGCTGTCTTCTCCAGGGGTCCCACAAGATCCATGGGTATTCGCTCGAAGGGGACCTCTATGATGGGAAGGGGTACTAAAGGTGCCCTCAAGTGAGGACGGGGACTGTGCAGCTTACACTCCGGGCAGGACGCACAGTACCTCCGCACTTCTTCATGTACTCCGGGCCAGAAGAATCGTCGCAGGACCCGTGTCAGGGTCTTCTCTACCCCAAAATGCCCCCCAAAAAGATGACTATGGGCCAGACTTAATACAGCATTCTGGTGTTTTTGAGGTACTAGGATCTGCTGTACCTTCTTCACCTGTACTGGTGCAACCCGGTATAAGAGATTCTTCTTCATTATGAAGTAGGGTCCTGGTCCCTGGGTTTTCCCTTCCACAGGGACCCCATCTATTTCGGTCACTTCCTTCCTAATGTTGTCGTACCTTGGGTCTTCAGCCTGGTCCCGTCCAAAATTTCCTCTGCCGGGGCTAATTTGCCCGAGATCTAGGGGGCCAGTCTCTGTTGCCTCTACTGGTTCAGAGGCGTTAGGGTGTGGGTCAGACTCGGGTGCTTCTCCCTCCTGGGTGGCCTTCTTTTCAGCTGCTCGGGTCCACCTACCTACGAGAGCGACCCTCTTGCTTTGGGCCAGTATTCGGGTTCCCAAGGCCTTAGCTGCCCTTCTTTCCCTTTTCGTCTTTCTACACTGTCTGGGAGTGGAGAACAAATTTGGGGATATTTCAGAAAAGGTTGGGGGTTGAGAGTCTACTGTGGATGCCTCACTACTTTCAGAGCTTCCCCCATTCTCCAATTCCCCTACCGGGAGTAAGTCTCCAAACCCTGGGAAGTCCTTCCCTATGAGCACTGGGTATGGGAGTTTAGGGACTACACCTGCTGCTACCTCAGTAGTGTTCCCCTGAATCTCGATTTTTACTGGGATGGTGGGGTAATAACCAACTGTCCCATGGACGCATGTTATCCCCGTACGCTTAGCCCACAGCAGCTGACTACACTTCATGAGCTTCCCCGAGACAAGCGTGATAGCACTCCCCGAATCAACCAGTGCTGTGGTCTCTACCCCATTTAGCTGATCTAGTGTACATATGTGGGGTTAGTAGGACCCCCCACAAGGTGAATTAGGGAGTATGGGTCTGCCCAGTTCCCCAGGTTACACTGCATAGGCTCCTCGGCATTGGGACACTGTGCAGCTGTGTGTCCCCGCTCCCCGCAGGTGTAACATCTATATGGAGCCCTAGGCGTTCCCCGGTCTCTTGGTTTGGGTAGTCTAACATCACGATCCTCTTCCCCCTCAGTGCTCCGACTCTTTGTGGCTTCGGGTGGGCCTTCAGCCGCTCTGTTTTTCCACCTGGGTTCTCCTGGTGGCCCAGTCACCCAAGCTCTAGGGCTTGGTGCTGCTAGTTTAACCCGGGGTGCTTCTTCCTTAACTGATCGAGTCAGCTCCCTTGCCGTCCTTCGCCTTTCTACTAACGCGACAACCTCGTCGTAGGTGGAGGGTCCGTTCTGGCTTACCCAGGCACGAAGGTCTGGCGGTAGTCCTCTCATGTACCGGTCGATGACCAGAACCTCTAGTATCTCCTCCGGACTCCGGGACTCAGTTCGTAACCACTTTCGTGCAAGATGGATGAGGTCATATAATTGGGACCACGAGGTTTTGTTTTCCTGGTACCTCCACTCATGATATTGCTGGGCCAGCACTGCGGTTGTTACCCCAGATCTGGCCAGGATCTCTGCTTTCAGCTGGGGGTAGTCTGCCGCAGCCTCTTCAGGCAATTCATAGTAGGCCTTCTGGGCCTCCCCACACAGGAATGGAGCGAGGATGCCAGACCACTGTTCTCGGGGCCAAGCCTCCCTCAGGGCTGTCCTCTCAAAGGCCAGGAGGTATGCCTCTATATCATCCTCCCGCGTCATTTTCTGCAGCCAATTGCTGGCCCGCATGATCTGCATCCCATCATGGCCGCAATTCAGCTCTGTAAGGGCCTTTACCTGGTTTTTCAGTTCCCACAACATAGCCTGGTCTTGAGCAGCCTGGTCCATCAGCAGGTGATTAGTCTCTTGCTGCAGCCGCACTGCCTCCTGTTGGGCGGCTGCCTGGACACGAGTAGCCTCGTGCTAGGCAGCCATGGTTTGTATCAGTGCCCGCATTACCTCTTCCATAGTGGTGAAAAAAATAAAAATAGACCCTCTTCCCTTTTTTTTTTTTTTCCTTCCAAACACCCGCCTTCTTCTGCCACCCTATGGACACCAGATCCCACTTCGGACACCAGTTGTGACAAAGTTCCTGCTCTACCTTGGTGGGTCTTGCGCTTATTGGCAGATTTGCTCGCCTTGGAGCTTCACGGCAGCCCTCAGCTTGGCCATTTTTCTGAACTCACAGTCCAAGTCAACTCCTCCTGTGTCTAACCAGGAGTTGGGAGGATTTGGGGGGAACTCGGGCCCACCGTCTACTTCGGGTTCCAGCCCAGGGCCCTGTGGAATGCAGCTGTCTAGAGTGCCTCCTGGAACAGCTGTGCGACAGCAACAACTCCCTGGGCTACTTCCCCATGGCCTCCTCCCAACACCTTCTTTATCCTCACCATAGGACCTTCCTCCTGGTGTCTGATAATGCTTGTACACCTCAGTCCTCCAACAGTCCGCGTTCTCACTCTCAGCTCCTAGTGCCTCTTGCTCCCAGCTCCTCACACGCACACCATAAACTGAAGTGAGCTCCTTTTTAAAACCCAGGTGCCCTGATTAGCCTGCCTTAATTGATTCTAGCAGCTTCTTGATTGGCTGTAGGTGTTCTAATCAGCCTGTCTTAATTGTCTCCAGAAGGTTCCTGATTGTTCTGGAACCTTCCCTGTTACCTTACCCAGGGAAAAGGGACCTACTTAGCCTGGGGCTAATATATCTGCCTTCTATTACTCTCCTATAGCCATCTGGCCTGACCCTGTCACACTACCTTGAGGGATAGAGGCATGTCTGCCTTAGGTGATTGTGGACCTCCTTTGCACAGGAGAGCAACATATCAGCTGAATTGTAGACTTTTCAGATTGCTAGCTATGCACTTTTGTTCCAGGCAGTTATTTGTGACGAAATTGCACATTCATTTTGACTCCTACGGAGCCTCTCAGATCTCAAAGGAACAGTTCAGGTGCATTACACCTTATCGTTCCAAGGCTGTAAGTTGACCTTCCAGACCCTGAACCTGAAGTATACTGGTCAGTTTGTTTTTTGAAAGTCAGTGTAATGGTTGCTGGGATTAGCTTTACCATGATGTAAGCTCTCAGATTCAACTCACCCTTCTGCCACTATGCATGAAAAAATGTTCTGTTTGCCTTTAGACTTAATTCCTTAGTTCTGCCCATTCATTGCTTTCCGCCCTAGCTCATGAGCATTTTCATACTCATAGTGTCATAACTTTTTTTAAAATGGGACATAAATATCAATCAGTGATCTGATAGACCCAGGTACATGGGATGAAATATCAAAACAGAAGTTCAAGACAGGTTTCCTCTGAGAAGTCATATGGAACTTCCTTCTTCCTCAGAGAAAGGATTCATATTGCAGTTAATGTTTTTGGAAGAGCATAGCCTTAGGGAAATTGTTTGAAATTGATTTCTCTTTGAAGCAGAGAAGTTCCATCCATGAGAAAAAAATTCATTTATTAATATTTCTACAACTAGCAATAAAGTATCATACTTTTACTCAGTTGCAAAAGGATTCAGGGCTCATTCTGTATGTTGTCTGCAGGAGACCTGGAGAGACTCAGCTTTCCTTGGTGTTTCACCTGCATTCTCTGGCATGTTTAAGGTTTATGATGGGTTTTGATGGCTTTCCTGCTGGGGGAATATTTGAGCAGACAGGTTTGCACATTTCTGAAGGACTACATCAGACTGAAGCAGAGCTTAATATAAAGATAGTCTGGGGCAGGGGGAGGGGAAGGTGGGAGAAGACCCAAACTAGGCAATAGATGTCTACCTCTCTTTGTCACTTTTTCATGCTCTTGGAATCTTTGGCATCCTTCTTTAAAACAAACAAAATCAAAGCAAATGTTTGTGTAACACTGTCTACCTTATTTGATATTTCAATAGATTTAGTTAAGCTGTAACATTCTTTCTGACCTATATTTCTATCTTAAATGTGTATTTGTTACTGCCTAAGCCCCGGTAGCTACAGTTGAAATGTAAGGAATGAGACTTAGTGGTCTGCCCAATTTCTGTCATACTGGAATGTACACGGTGAATTTGCTGAATATCACAGCCTGTGAAATGGAGCTTCAAGTTCACCTAATTTTTTTTAGCGTCTCAGACACTAAAAATGGCATAGTGACATGCAGTTGTTGCAGTGGGCCAGGCACTTTTAATTCTAATTTGCATAATATCTGTTTTGATGATGAACTTACTCACTGGCTTTTTACTTTTGAATGTCCATTAGATAGCTCCTTTTAACATAGGTTCTTTTCTCTAAAGTTTTATTCATACACATATTTGGTTGTTGCAGGAGAAATTTTCCTACTTCCTTATTTACAGAGAAGTGAACTTTATCCTTTTATTCATAAAATACCCAAATGACTAGACAAATTCCTTACTGCTGCCACTATCCTCCCCAGGAGGCTCAGGTGCCAAAAAAAGAATTGGAGTCAGCTGGCACAACATTTCACTCCAGATTTATTCATCAACCAGTCGCCCCCACAAAGAAAGTGATCGACTGATACTCCTGTTGGAACAGGAAAAGACTCTGCTGTATGTTGTTAATCATTATGGGCTTGATCCTGCAAGACGCTGAATCTTAAATCTGTGAAATTAGTCAGTGGGTCTGACCTATTATCCTTTTTTCCCCACCCTGTACAGTATCAGGCAACTGGGGCTAGGAAATTAAGTTGAGTCTCTTACTAGCATGCCTGTGTATCAGGTCTTTATTACAACCCTTTCACTACATTCAGTGTATAAACAGTGTGCTCTGTGTACATGAAAACCAGGACAAAAATGCATAGCTAATGTAATTTTGCTGATATTTGATGCTTTATATACAACCTATCCTGAAAAATGATCCCTCACTCTCACAGATCTTGGGAGACAGACCAGTCCTCGCTTACAGACAGCCCCCCAGCCTGAAGCAAATACTCACCAGCAACCACACACCACACAACAAAAACACTAACCCAGGAACCTATCCTTGCAACAAAGCCCGATGCCAACTGTATCCACATATTTATTCAAGTGACACCATCATAGGACCCAATCACATTAGCCACACCATCAGGGGCTCGTTCACCTGCACATCTACCAGTGTGATATATGCCATCATGTGCCAGCAATGCCCCTCTGCCATGTACATTGGCCAAACTGGACAATCTCTACGCAAAAGAATAAATGGACACAAATCTGACATCAGGAATCATAACATTTAAAAACCGGTAGGAGAACACTTCAACCTCTCTGTCCACTCAGTAAAAGACTTAAGGGTGGCAATTCTGCAACAGAAAAGCTTCAAAAATAGACTCCAAGGAGAAACTGGTGAGCTTGAATTAATATGCAAACTAGATACCATTAACTTGGGTTTGAATAGAGACTGGGAGTGGCTGGGTCATTACACATATTGAATCTATTTCCACATGTTAAGTATCCTCGCACCTTCTTGTCAACTGTCTAAATGAGCCATCTTGATTATCACTACAAAAGTTTTTTTCTCCTGCTGATAATAGCTCATCTTAATTAGCCTCTTACAGTTTGTATGGCAAATTCCACCTTCTCTGTATGTATATATATATCTTCTTACTATATGTTCCATTCAATGCATCCAATGAAGTGGGCTGTAGCCCACGAAAGTTTATGCTCTAATAAATTTGTTAGTCTCTAAGGTGCCACAAATACTCCTAGGTTTTTTTGCGGATACAGACTAACACAGCTGCTACTCTGAAACCTATATAATCATATGACTCCAGTTTATGGAGTCATATGATTATATAAGAATCTCAGCTTTTTTTTTTTTTGAGTAGGTTTCTAGCCCTCATAATTGTGGTGCAAAGTTTGAAATTATGAACCCTAAAGGATCAAACTCTAGAAGGCAAATAAAAAGAACCCAGTTTTGTTTTTTAAATTCATGGTTTTTTAGCCAGTCTTGTAGTTTGTTAGGGTATGACTCATGACTTTTTTGTTGCTCGGGGTTTGGAAAACTGCAAAGGTTGCAGAAAAGTTTTTCATATGATTAGTTGTTAATTAAAGTAAAACAATAATAGAAATGCTTCAAGTCTGACATAGCACAGGAAAGAGGATCCTGTTTATATTTTCCCCAAACACCTGTGTCAGTGCCCTTCACTCTTGAACTCTAATACCCATGCTTCTGTTTTAATCCTGGAGCAAAATTCAGCAGTGTTGCGAACCCTGTGAAATCCTTCTAAGCTCAAAGAGGGTCACACCAGGGATGAATTTGGCCCGCTGACTAAATTAGAATTGCATAAATTGTAGTCATTTGAGAATTTTGCCCACACTCTTTCCTTAGCACATACTAACACATCTTGACAAATTGTGTGGTTGCTTAGTAATGTGAACAAATGTCCGCAGAAGATTCAATAACTAAACTCATTATCATTTGTCATCTAAGCCAGGAACTGAATCTGGGTCTCCAGTGGTGAATGAGTAGTGTGTTAACCCAACCTCATGAAGCTAATATCAGAAAGAATATGTTCACGGTAAACACCACATGGTGAGCAAAAGATGCCTAAAGTAGTACCCAGAGAAGGTGTATCAACAACCCTTCCTATTACATAGATTCCATTATCTGGAGTAACGCGAGTGAGATTAACAAATTTGTTAATGTTTTGAGTAAAGATGTAGATGGAAATTCCAATTGTTTTTCCTTTTGCAAACTTTACACTGTGCTATGTAGCTATTTTGCTTACATTACAGTTGATTTTTACAGCATAGGAGGCTGTATCTGCTGTCTCATTGATTTTCAATGAGATGTGGTCGCTGAAGTAATTGAGTCACTTTTAAAAATAGGACATAGGCTCCTAAGTCTCTAAGGTGTTCTTGAAAATTTTACCTGAGATCTCTAGTCTGTCTTGTGCTCCCAGGCAGCTTCCTTCAGTTTCCTCTGGACACTGTATAGAGTCAATCAGCTTGCTTAACTACGATATTAGCAATAGTTCTCATATTTGTATATCTGTGTGCTGAACACGTTATTGCTGGCTTTAAACATTTTCACTCATAAGCAATCCTAGATGCGTATAGGGTTTGTTTGTTTGTATTCAGGGTTAAATTCCAGATCGACTGCTCAATTTACAAAAGCAAGTTATTGTAATTTATGTAGATAATGCATGCACATAGCCCTTATTGCTGTGCAAATGATGGGAGTTCAGAGAAGAAGATGGTGCCACTGGTAATTTGCTCCAACAAGGTCAATGCAGGCAGACATGGAAAGGAATATCTTAAATTTCTATTGCCTTTTATCTAGAATCTGTTTCAGGATAAATGTGCTTGATCTCCTTTAAGCAGCATTGTCCTGTCTCCTCCTCTGGACATCATTGACGCAGATTAATTGTTTTCAAGAGTTTAATCTGCAGGAACTTTGCAAAGTAGTCAGCACATTTCAACTTCTGATGAAATTAACTGGTCTGAAAAAATGATATTTTCAAACTAGCACTTTTTATTTTAACATGAATTCATTTAATGTGTGAATTAGCAATAATGTCAGTCATAATAAAAATATAACTAAAAAAATAGCTTCTTCAGCTCAATTTTTATAAGGCTTGATTTTTTTTTCATTTTGATTTCATATGAAAAATAAGTTTTTCCATTCTAAAACCCTTCTTTTCCTGTTATCTACCTATGTAAAATGAACCTAATCTGGTAATTTATTGCAAAGATGCATTAACTAATTGGTCTTCTTATATAGCCTACATTTAGTTGTTAATATTATCAGTAAATTCTTGGTCTGCCTACAACATGCTCAGTGCTGTAGAAATATCCAAGGGGACATGGTCCAAAACTTTATTCTTGATTTGTTTATGTTTACCCTACAGTGGCTTATATTTGTTGGTCATATCTGCTGTCAGGTACTTGCACTTGAGTAATTGTCATATTCTTAATAGCTGACACAGTGAACCCCACCAGTAGAACTTATCCATCATTTCCGAGTGTGTGCACTCTTTTTCTAGAAAACTAATCCTCTGATAATACTTCTGTGGAGCTGAAATAGCTCCTTTCAAGACAGGATGTAGGCAACTCCCTGGATGAGAATTTAGTATGCAAGGGAAAGGAGAGAGGGAGGTGGTGGAAGGAAAGGACTACGGTAATATGGATATTAGCTTCCCTTCCTTCCCCACTGAGATTCACTAAACTAGCTCCCAACTGCACAAGCTAGGGAGCCTGAGTCTGCTCTTAACTTAGAGCTGCCTGTTGATATCACACTGAGTTAGTTCTTTCTCAGGCCTGCAGCTATTTCACAGTTTTCATTCCTGAAATATTACCAACTCAGATAATCA
Source organism: Chelonia mydas (assembly GCF_015237465.2). Classification (NCBI taxonomy): domain Eukaryota; kingdom Metazoa; phylum Chordata; order Testudines; family Cheloniidae; genus Chelonia; species Chelonia mydas. The sequence goes on along the minus strand of NC_057849.1, from coordinate 110,756,087 downwards.
GGTGTTTCACAGCTTACTGTAGCAGCTCTGCAAAGGAGGGTGGCACTGAAGGAGGCCTCTTGAGTACAGACCACATTGCATTGACCCTTTACTATAGTTTCACAGTATATACATATATACCTATATTCGTAAGATGCACACTGAGACTGGAAGACATATGTAACTGTGAATAACTATTTTGAGGCATTCTGGTGGCATCACACACACACACAAAAGCTGTGAAAGCAAAGTTTGGGTCATTTTGATGTCACCAAAATATAGCCTGTATTTATAATCTTGTTCATAGTACCTTTAAAGTGTATAAAGCTTGAAATTTACCTCTCCCACACTTAACCCAAGTAATGAAGCTTTGTGCAAGGCACTAAGGGCTAGATTTTTAAAGGTATTCAGGTATCTATCTGCATCTTTAGGCACCTAAGTATCTTTAAAAATCTGGCCCCAAAGCCTGATACTACCGATAAAGACTAGTGCAAATTCAGGGGCTGGAGGAAAGGAAGACTGAATGGGGATGAGGTGTAATGAAATTTACCCACCAATTTTCACACTTTCTGTGCAAGGTGTTAGTTTCTCTTCCATGAATGTCTGTGTAGTAAATTAAAGAGATGGGTGATAAAGTGCATTTATTCAGGCATTTACGGCCCTTTCAGCAGCATTCTCCATGCTACTCTATGGGCTGATCTACTCTGTGCACCAATATAAATAAACCATGCAACACAAAATCAGAATAGGGGACTCTTAATTTGAACTCAGAGGACACTCTGAGTTCAAATTAAGAGTCCCCTATTCTGATTTTGCTTAAACTGATTATCTACTCACTTAAGAAAAATCAAAACAGTGCACTCTTAATCCAAAGTAAGTGTATCTACACCAGGGGGTTGCACCAGTTTAGCTACATTAACTTAAATGAGTGTTCGGTGTAGTGAAGGCCTATATCTGCCCTGATTTTGTTTAATACTCCAAGCATCTGAGTCCTCTGGCGGTCTGCTGTCTGGCCGTATTTCCAAAGCCTATAACGAGAGCTCTGCAAATCCACAGATATCTGGTTTATATCCTTGGACCATTTTTGTGGATTGTGAATCGGATGCGGATACAAATTTTGTATATCTAGAGCCCTGCAAATCTGCGGACATCAGCTTTGAATCTGCGGATGCAGATATCCATGGATCATTTTTGCAGATTGTGGTTTGGATATGGATACAAATTTTGTATCCACACAGGGCTCTACCTATAAGTGTGAGAGAATGGGTGGGAGATAAAGCATGGGGGGGGATAGATTGATGAGATAAATTAGAAAAGCAAAATATGGTCCCGAGAGAAATATAGGGGAGGAGATGAGGGAAAGGAAACGGGGCAGAATGCAGGAAAAGAGGTGTCATTCTTTATTATAGAATGGAAAATGTGGAATAAATCAGGAAAGGAAAGAAGAAGTTATAAATATAGTACACAGTAAAGAGTTCACAACATTTCTTTTCAATTACAGAGACATAACTTTAAGCCTTGGAGGGGTGGGGGGCATGACTGTGTATTTTTCCATCCTGGTTAGTAGATTTAATCATCAGGCTAGTAGGCGTGGAGTAAATTTTTCAAATCTTGATGAGAGCCATTTAGTTGTGCACCTAGAGATTCTTTCTGACATTCAATGGATGAATTATTAAACCATGATGGCGGCAAGAAATATTAGTTGCAGAATTAATTCAGAAGATGTGCACTGGTATTACTCTGTTCTGTTCAGCCTTTTTCTATTGCTGAGTTGCACGTTTATTTCTGATTACAAAACAAGTTTTCATTTGTTTTTCAGTAATGAAAGTGATTGCTGGGAAAACATCTGTTTATTCTACCAATTTAGAGACTTATCGCTTTAAATCTGCCCAGAATGCCTAGGCATCCAGTTATGACAGTTTCAATTATTTTGCAGGATACAGCAGTTAACAAAGCATTCTCAACATAAACATTTCCCATGAGATAATTTTTTTAAAGTATTATCATCTGTAATGCAGCATGGAGTCATCATCATAGAATTCATCGTAGGAGCCACAGACCGTAGGACCTGTAAATCAGTGCAAATCAGGAGTGATTTCATTAAATTCAGTAGAGTGGCTCCTGATTTACGTTGGTGTCAGTGAAGTGAGAATCAGGCTGTGAGCAATGGTGAGAACTTTCTATCCTGAGTGCAATATTCTAAAATACCACAGGCATTTGTAACAGAGGGATTACAATATAACAGAGCATTATATTAGTAGCAAATATGGGTGAAATAGTTTCCCCCCTTGAAATTCATAATTGCAGAGCAAATTTTGATGAATGTTTCCTTTTTTGAGAAATAAGGATGCAATTCTTAGTTTCTCTAGGCCACCTCTATTTATATCCATAGGATGGCACAGGTGTAATTAGAAGCAGAATTGCACCCACTGTCCAGTAGTTCCTGACATTTTGGAGGAAGGCCTGAGCAATCTCACAAAAGCTTAAGTCTGAGGCCAAAAGCCTGACATTAGAAGGTAAGACTCAGGAGTCGGGGAGCTGGGCAGGAGCCAAGGATGGCAGAGCAGCAGCGAGGTGGGAAGGAGGAAGGGAGGTGATGGTCAGCCAGAGTCGTGCTTCCCTCCAACATCTCTGGACTCCAGGTACAGCTAACTGGGTTGCTTCCCCAGCCACATGGTGTGCTGCTCTGCTGGGGCAGAGTCAGTCTCCAATAGCCAGTGAGCTCTCTTCAGTGAGAGAGACTTTCACTGCTTTCTGGACACCAATGATGTCAGTGGACACTACTACTTCTGCCTGAACTATGGACAGTATTCCTTCCCACTGCTGCTGCTGCTGTTTATTTTAGAAGTTTTGTAGTAGCTCCCAAAGGCACAATCTGGTCAGGACTTCCCTGTGCTAGACCCGTTGGTGGGGTTTTTGAGTGCTACTGTAATAGGAATAATAATGCTGAAGATGATGAAATGGTGCAGAGCTTGAAACCTAAATCACCTTCAGACTTGCATAACATTTGTTTTGATCATTCACAAAGTGCTGAGAGAGAGTATCATTTAAATTCAGTGTTCAAGAAACTTTTAGGATTGGGTGCAGGTGACGAAATTTTTGGTATTCTTATGCAAAGGGATAGTGCTGTCAAAGTATTACCTGCAATGGCACCAACAATCCTTGTCATATGAGCAGTGAAAGTGATAAAAGATCCTTAAGGCATATCTTTGACCCAGGTACTGTAGATAATCAATTTTTCTCTCCCCTAAAGAGTTTAAATGAAATGATGTAAAAGCCTCATTTGCATCATGGATGTTCATAACTTTATTGATGTTTTCCTTGTCTTTTCTAACTAGTCTGGCTTTAAAACATCAAAATGATGATGGGGTTTGTTCCAGCTGAAGTAAGGGAAAAGCAGAACTGTTCTTAATGGGAGCCTTCATCAGCCGAGGGCTCTCCTGCTTTAAAGGGGAAGACAGTTTGAAATGTAAGAGTGTGAGTAACTCTTTGACCTCTTCAGTATTCAGAGCTTGTTGGAGGTGCAGGTCAATGCTGTAGCATGCTGTTTCCTCAACCTGCTGAACACTTATCAAAGGCTGAGCTGATTAAATACCTTCTGGCAGTAGGCAGGCTAAGATGTGTGTACAAGAAGGTGCCAGTCTGTGCTGTCAGCAGGATTTAGACTTTAAAGTGGTTCTTAATCGTCTTTGTGAAGAGCGTGTGTGTCAGTAAATTGTAGCTAATGAGTCATTGTGTGTGATGGATCTGGATGAAAAAATAAAACAGTCAGGTGCTGGAAATACCACTGCATTTAAAAAACAACAACAACAAAAATAGTCTCCTAAAATGTCTACCTCTCTTGCAGTTTTTGACCAAAAAATTTAGTTTTCCCATAAATAGAATTGTACTGAAACTCAGTGATTTTTAAAAATTATTTCTTGTATGTTTAATGGATTGCAAATATTTATATATGTTCTAATATTCCTAGAGTATTTCTGGCAACTGGAAAAAAATCATCTCTACTGAATTCCTGGCACGAATGTTGTCTTGCTCATATTTTTAGATTATGTAGCTAGCCATAGGCATGGAGGACAGATTAGATGTGATAGTCTTGTTGTTTGAAAAGTCCTGAATCAGTGAAAGTGATGTAGGGCTATTCACATGATGAGTGTGTCAATGAGCAACTTCTCTCACACTAGCATTTTGAGCTAAGAAAACTTCAACTCTTCAGCTAGTGAGAAAAAGTTGTGCTGAGATGCTAAAGCCTGTCCCAGTGCAGAAGAGCTGTTGCTATTTTTATGTAGCTGGATTTGTGTGGGCTGTTTGGATGAGCACACTGCAGATAAGTAAGATACAGTTGTAAATATTATCCAGTGTCCTTACCTTAGACCTCAGTTCCTTCTATGCTACCGACACATGGGGCTGTTCAGTTCCTCCATTGATTATGGTTGCTTGCTAGTTTATGGTACTTCTTTCCATTTGACAACAGCACAGTCAGTGTCCTCTGTTACTATCTTCTGCCAGCTCTTCCTTGGCCTTCCTTGCCTTCTCTTTGCTCCCTCAGGTACCCAATGCAATGCTTGCTTAGCGTGTCTCCTGTCTTACACAGCGTGTACATGTCCCCACCACCCCCGCCTTCTTCCTTTGATAGTATTTTCTAACATGCCCCTGCCCTGTGAGCTCCCTTATTCTCACAGTTGTTATTTTGTCTTTCCATTAAATGTGTAGTAACTTCCTTAGCCATCAGTGGCAGCCTCTGTCATCAGCAAAGTCTCCGCACCATATAGTAGCATGCTCAGGACAATCGCATTGTATCTGACCTTGAGTTGGGTGCGGAGACCTCTGCTTGACCAGATGTTCCTTCTTCCAAAAGTGATGTTTGCTTTTCCTAATCTCATCTGTATATCTTTATTACAGCCACCTTCAACTGTCATCACAGTCCCTAGATAGCAGAACTCTTCAACCTGTTTGATATCTTTTCCAGCTATAGTCACCTTTGTATCTCTTGTCCAGTTTCCTACCTTCATAATCTTGGTTTTCTCTGCATTTGCTTCCAATCCGATTTTTGCTGCTTCCTGTTCTACCTCTGATGTGAGTACAATCATTCTGTTCCATGTCATACTTAGTAAAGCAATGTCATTGGCAAAGTCGAGGTCGTGTAACTCATCTCCCATGTTACACCATCCACAATGCCTTTTTGTGCCCTCTTCATCACTCAGCATGTTGCTAATGCAAAGAGTGTTGGTGATAACATACACCCTTGTCTAACACCAGCCACAGTATCAAGCCACTCACCTAGACCTGTATTCAGTCTTACTGTGCACCTACTTCTATCATATAAACTCCATATTATGTCTGGTATCCCGTAGCTTCTAGCAGTACTCTACAAGGTATCTCTACGGACACTATCAAGCACTTTCTTAAAGTCAATAAAGTTGATTAAGATGGATTTTTGACAAACAGTGAATTTTGATGATCTGTCAAAGAGTGAATATCCGTTCACGACATGATCTACCTGCATGGAACCCAGCCAGTTCTTATGGAGTATTTCATCCACTGCTTTCTTTATTTTATTCAGCATAACAGCAGCCAGTGCTGTGCTTGGGATTGATAGAAATACAATACCTCCCCAGTCGCACTGAGTAAGATCACCCTTTGTTGGAAATGCCACAATGATACCATCTTTCCTGTCTTGTGCCACTTATTCTTTCACCCACATTTTGTTACAGAGTTGTTTTAGTTACTCAGTCAGAATTTTGCCTCCTACTTTTAGTACCCCGCTTGAATTCTGTCAACCCCAAGTGTTTTGATAGCTGCTTTTATTTCATTAAGTGTTATTGGTTCCTCTTCCATTTCTAACTTAGCACAGGTATTTCTCTCAAACCTCTGTATGCGCTGGACAGTTTAATATGGAATGAAAATGTCCTTTCCTTCATCTGACATGTTCTTAATGCATATTCAACATCTATCCATCACAGTCCCTGATGGGCATCACCTGTGACTGACTGGTTCTTCCTGAGATATCTTTCACTATTTGGTAGAGCTGCTTGAATTCTCCCCTCTGTGCCAGTGTTATGTGAATTAATTCACCGACTGAAGTTTTGCAACAAAATTACAGAATAAACAAGTTATTTAGCTCTACATTGTATGCAGCTTATTTACTGTATTTATCAGGCACTCTGACAACTTCAACTGGGACATGGTTTAGCTAATCTGTTCTTTATGAAATCATTAATACCACTTTGTAAAGTACCTAGAGGGGACATTTTTAAAGCTGCCTTATGAAAACTTTGCACAAGAAGACAGCAAAACATTTTTCCATTTTATGCTGCAAAGCTGTGTTTTTACCATGATCATGTGATGTGAACAAGATAATACAAAAAGAGAGGCATCTTCTGGGTACTATAATAATTCATTATAAAGCACATGATAAAAGCAGGGTAATGAAAGCATAAGGTGCCTTATGTGTAAAATAACAGGATTTGAATATTTAGTTAATGAGACATTTTGACTGGCTGAGCATTATCGGGTTCATTGCAGGGTATTTTTTGAGGAGCTAAATGGTTGTTGGATGAGGACACGTTACTATTTTAACTAAATGGGAGCCAACAAGATATATTAATTTCAACTTCCAAACCCACCTCATTCCTCCCAAAAAAACTTTAATTTAGTTAAAGTTGTTCAAAAGCATGTCCTATCACTATCTTTATCAGCCACTATTCACAAGCCTCATGTACACACACTCGTAGACTCTTCAGCTCCACAGAGAATTCCTTTTCAATTCCAACATATAAATACAGTTTTCATAATTACACTCACATGAGACTCACATGCTCCCATGACCTCTGGAAGATTCAGACTTTTTACCAACAGACTTTTTACCAACAGACCTACTTTTACTTCTAAAGTGTAATATGATGATGGGGTGGGAAAGCACATGAATTAAGGTTGATGAGGATGTTCATGTTGCCTGAACTGGTGACTGCATTGAAAAAATGCATTTGAGCATCTTTTAGTTGGTTAAAATGGGGGGAGGGGTAGATTTTCCTCTTTCCTGTCCACTCATAACATGCTCTCCCAGTCTTTTATTCCCTGTAGTTTATTTCTTTATCCCCTATATTCCTACATTCACCAGTCCACACCCTTCTTCCTAGCACCACTTCCACACCTCTCCTTCCAGCCCACCGTTCACTAAAGTCTCCTTGCCCCAGTGATTCCTTTCACCCTTCCTTCATTCCTGTGGTTTCCATGCTCCCTTGACCACCTCAATATTTTGCTTTGCTTCCTCTTTCCTATTCACCATTCCACTTTTAAATGTTGATATCAACATGTTGAAATCATGCAGTGTTTTTATCAACATTTAAAATGGAACAAGGTGGAGGCAGGCAGGGGAAAATGACTAAGGAAGCCAGTGTAGGTAGTGGGGCTGCAGAGGCAGGCTTGTTAACAGTGCTATCCATTAATTCTGTGGTTCTGCTGACCACCCATCTGTAGCCCTACTGCTTAGTCCACAAACGTATGCCTTCACCTAGCCTTCCAGGGACCAGCTCAGGTCCATCAGCAAGGTCATAGTCCAACAATCCTAGTAAGGTTTGTTGGAGTGAGCTGTATCTGATGAGCTGAGCTATTGGAGGCTCGACAGATGGAGAACATGCTTCCTATGTATTGGAGTGACAGACGCCATTTGTTAGGCAACTTTGTCTCCATGTCCCCTGTTAAAGGTCTGAGACATAGTGGAAAGGGATGCCTTGGCATGAAAATCACCTGACATGTAGCAAGCCACATAGGCTAGGGCACCAGGGAGGTAGGATGTACAAAGCCAGGCTAGGCAGCAGAGGTACAAAGACAACACTGAAAAATTGAAGTGGTCCTAAAAGATCCCATGCTCCATCAGCTTCCATGAGAAAAACAAATGAAACCGTGATAACAAAGATGCATCTCATGGGCTGTTTTTTAAATGTTTTTCTCCCCAAAAATGCTCTCTCTTGTTGTGTCCTGCATCATATAGCATTGTTTAAAAATTCCAACTTCATAAATGCTGCCATTGGGAAGGAAGAGTCAAAAAAGACACGAGACTGCAAAAATTTCAGAGCAGAATGCTTTTTAATTTCTTTCAGTGCAAAAAAAGAAAAAAAAATTATGAGCATTGGTTAGATTATGGGAATGAGCTAGAAAATGCAAGTTGTGCTCCAAACGGAAATGGTGTCCTTTTGGGGATGATCAGTGTAAACTTTCATTTTTATATAAGGCATTTAAACCATGCTTTGAGTGCAGAACACAAGGCAACCTTAAATATAGAGCTGCTAGATTGCTTCTGTAATAGGTTTCATTTCATGCTTTGTTGTAAGTTTTTTTTATGGAGCCCTGAGGGGATTTCTGTTTGTATTATAGGATGTTCTATTTGCCATTCTGGCAGGATATATCTAGTCAACTTCGCTGTCCTTTCTCTCTGAACATCTCATGTAGCACCTTGCAATAAGATTGCCTATTTAATTTATACTGAAAGATTTTTCCATTAGCTTTTCTTGCATTAATCAGGTGCCAAATCCTGTAATCATTCTTACTACTTACTTCAGTGGGAGTTTGCCTTTGTGAGGGAGTTAGGGCTTCATATTTAGTATAGTGGGATCTCAAAGCCACCTTACATGCTCATTTAAAGAATATTACAGCTATTGGTTGAGATTCCCTCTTTAGACCAAATGCTGCTCTAAGATATGTGTGCAAACCCCATTAATTTCAAAAGGAGTTGCACACAGATAGTAGAGGGTAGAATTTGGTCCTTAGAAAACATTTCTTTAGGATTTCATGATAATTTCTGATCGGTCATGGTGAAGAGATGGAAAAGGAAGAGGAGAGACAGACTCTCAAGATACTATACACCTAGTATATAGTAGTTGACTAAATTTGTGCTCATTAGAGGGCATTATCCATTCAGCTTTGTCTCAGAGGAGAAGGTTAGTTATAAGATACAGAAGATACAGGGCCAAATTGTGCTGTCAGTTACTGTGCATCCATGCCACCCTCTCAAGATTAATAGCATTACATGGGTATAACTGAAAACAGAATTAGACCCAGAGTGCCTACATTGTGTCAATAGTATATCTCATTAAAGAACAAAGAATCTGGAAAGCTACTGGTTATAGGCAACAGTATAGACTTTATACTGACATGAATTAGCAGCTGGCTCATGTTACCCATAAATTCTTTAAGCAGTGATACTTGTGAATTCGTTGTCAGAAATCTAGTCTGACCTTGAAAACCACATGTTGTAAAATAGAACTACAAGTAGTTTGAGAATACTTTGCTTTAAAAAATACATTACCAGCAAAGAGAGCTCTTTGAACGTATAAATATTGATAGATACAGTACTGTAGGCCTGGATGATAGGCTGGATGGGATTTAGAGGAGCAGAAAGAGTGATGCCATTTATGAAATTGCCGTGCCTATGCTTATAGCATCCTTATTTTCAGGTTTTTTAAGTTCACAGCATAAAAATCTACATTATAAAACTGAAATCTTATTTTGGTAAAGCAGCAGATTCCAAACAGATCTACATTTCAGGTTGTGAAATGCCAGGCTTACAGACATTTTCAGTTCCAGGAATGCTAGAGCCATGGATGCCATTGTCACGCAAACAAAAGTTTGAAAGGCTTTTGAGTCCTGAAATGTATAAACAAGGGCCTTATAAAGAAAATTCAGTTGAGCCTGCTTGTGGTATAAACTGCAAAATAACCTTGTTCTCCTGGAATGTAAACTATTCTTCCATTCGCTCCTTGTTGGAGAAAATTTAAAATGCTCATTCCATCACCAGTTTTGTGAACAGACTGTTATACCCCATTCTTTGCACAGACTGACCCACCAGTTACGCTGTAGCTACTAACTTACATTTTTGTCTCAAACTGCTCAGTGTCTTTCATATTGAATCCCCCTCCTATGTTCCTAACTCACTTGTGAAAATGGGACTTAGGATCCAAAGCCACTTGGGTGCTTTTGAAAATTTTACCCCTTACACTTACTTATCCATTCCTTGATAGTGCCCCCTGCCCCGGCTGCTAGCTACCCCAAAATGGGTTAGGAGAAGGCAGTCATTGTACCTCCCTTTGCGCCAGCCAGCAGAGCTGTGCAGAGGTCAGTCAAGAATATAGCAGTGAGTATATGTGACACTTCCTGGGGGTACCCAGGATTGTGAGGCACCTTAGCATGGGGAAGTCTTTTCCGTGCCAGCCATAGGCAACACAAGCAGTCCCCTCTAGGCTTCGCAGGCCACACTGTCACTCTATGGATTAGCAATAGGCACCCCCACACACACACACCCGGAGCATCTCCCTGAAGTGTACAACTTCTGTTCCACTGAACACTTGCAGTATTCACAGATTTGCTGCTTCCAAAGAAGCAGTACACCGCAGCTTACCTGAGATTCTGCTTAACTCACAGCACTTAGATTTGTTTATAGTAGAATCAAGTTTATTTAACAAAGCATAGAGGTTCCAGTAGTAGCAAGTAGAAGTATTGGGAACAAATTGTTACATACAAAATAAAATCATAACAGCATTCTAGCACCTAGACTTAATTAACAAGGTACTCTCATGTCTAATAAATTATTGCTTAATCAAAATCCCGGCTGCGCTGTACAATGGCACAGCCACTCAGGCTGTGACTTGTCTTTCACGAGATCCAAAGTGAAGGATCCAGTATCTAGCAGAACAATCCTGTGTCTTTGTTCATGTCTCTGTTCTTTTCATCCTGCAGATTTCCTCTCTCATAGATTTCAGTCTCTCAACTCACACCTGGGTTTGTATCAAATAGGCATACAGTACACAAATGGCCAGGCTAGGACATAGCTGTCCTGTGTGAAAGGGACATTTCCAAGGTATGTCACCTCCAGGTGACCTGCCTTAACTCCAAGACCTTAAGAGCATAATTTTAAGTATAGATACATAACTCCTTGCATATTATCTGGACATACATTTCAAAATGTTTATGATGCCCAGTGGGCTACTGGCTTTCAGAAGAGACCTCATTTGCCATGCTTCAGTGAACTATTGTGCAGATATCTGACCCAGGGGATCCCTCTACAACCCTGTGCTCTCCTTGTGCTCTCTGCCAGTTGGCACTGAGAGTCCCCTGTGCCTGAAGCTCCAGGAGATATTTTATGACTCAGTCCTTAGTACACAGAATAGCTGAGTTTTAATTAAGAAGTTTTATTTTTACTATGATTTATTATTACTTATATAGCACTATAAATGTTGCTGGCACTTTACACTATAGATGAAGCATTATATTAAGTATTCATTCTTCATGATATTGTTTTTATTGTCAAATTAACTACACTACTTTGGTAGTTGATGTTAAAAGTGTCGTGTACCCTCAAACTATGGTTCATGGGGCACTTCCTGGTGACTCACTGAGAGCTGGCTGGTCACATGTTGGTGGCTCACCTCTTTGTTGCTTAATGTTAAATCACATTTAAAAGAAGCTAAAAAATTCTTTATTTTTCTAATATTAATTCTCCATGAAACTAATTGCTATGGTTGTCCCAGGGATGTTTTGTGATGATGAATGGGAAGTCAGGTGATCATTGAGTCAGTGATTCTATTAAGATATGATGCACACTACAAATACTTTCGGAAGCCCCTGATTTAAGATGTAACAGTGACTTACATGTATACGGTGTCTTTCATTGAGAAATGTCCTTAAGCCCTTTTCTGTTTAGTACAGACAGCTGAAAGCAACCCAAACATCAATTTAAAACTACTCAAGGGACAGAGCCTATGTTGGTGTAAATTGACATACCTCCATTGACTTCAATCTTCCCCAGGGAATTTAGGACCTTTGCACCCAGACCAAATTTAAAATTTAGTGAATTACATTCTGCCCCCTAAATTCCCTGGATATATGCATAAGGCACAGGGGCCAGGAGCCAGATTTCTTAGTTCAGTGGCAGATTTCTTACGTGACCTTGGACTATTCACATAACCTCTCTGTAGCTCATCTTCTGCGTCTGTAAAATGGGAATGCCAGAGGGGCAACAATTATTATTCCCATTTTACAACTGTAGAAAATGAGGTCGAGAGAGGTTAAGTGGCCAGCCCAAGGTCACATAAGACATCTGCAGCTGAACCAGGAGTAGCTTTGTGTTTAAGGCACTGACCTGGGACTTGGGTGATTTGAGTTCAATTCGTGGCTCAGCCCATGGTCTCACTGTGAGTAAATCACTTAACCTCTCTGAGGACTTTGTCCCTGATCTGTTATGTACATGTCAGTGCTATTTTCTCTTCAGTGTTCCACAAGAGGGGAACTAAATCTATGGCTTATCCATTTTAGTAATATGACTAGTGCTGCATAAAAATTATCGATTTATGTTATTTAAATGAATATGTTGCTTTTGCAATCCGGATGGCAGCCACAGTGGCTAAATTCCTGCTTATCTCCCTAAGAGACACTGCACGGGCAGTGATGGTTCTGGGGGGATTATTGCTAGGAGTCAGTGGGTAGGTCAGTCTCTATCTCCATTTATTCCTTTCACTCTGCCAATTTTGTTGTAACTATAGACTCTTTGTTATATTGTCTCCTGGAACTGGACTGAAACCACATCCCTCCTCCCCCAGCTTTTTATAGGATCTCACGTCACCTTTTTCATGAAGGCAACCAAACAGCCATAATTTATGGTTGTGACTTTTAGTCCCTGTCAACCATTAAAATTGGTGCTGTGGATAGGAAAGGCTCTGTGTCCAGCATTCATACTCTGAATCATCCTGTTCCCCATCAAAGTTATTTCCAGTATATATTCTGCCACACAAAGCCCTCTCTACTGCAGTTGATGTGCTTTGTGCGAAGCTGTTCTGCATGACAGGGAACCATATGCTGAAGAGTGGTCCTGGCTGTCTGTGTAGAGTGTCCCACCAATCAGAAGACAGGGCTGCAATTCTGTGCATTACCACAGAATTCGCTCTGACGTGGCGGGAAAGATTTGTGTGATGCTTCTGAGTAATGAGGCAGGAAATTAGCATTATAGGGTTTAATTAGTATTAATGTCTTGTGCTGGTGGGTTGTGTTTAATTACAATGTATCCATCACATGTGCATACTTTTCATGATTTTGCTTGACTGGATTGAAAGGCTGGTGCTTTGGTTGTGATATTTGGACATGGAGATACTTCATAAAGGAAAAATTAGGTAAATGATGGTTCATAGGAGAAACAAAAATCTCAGGAATTTATTTTCAGGGGAAAATGGCAGTAATATTTCAAAAATTACAACGAGTCATGTGCCGTTGTATTTCACGGAGATTGTTTCAAGTGTGCTCTAAAATATTTCAGTATTATTGGTGATTATCAGTGTTCTTACTGGCATGTGACAGGGTGTTCTGGGGCTGTTTGGTTCCCTTCGTCTCAGCTAGATATATAAGGTACAGCCTTTGCCATTAGTCCAAGAAAGTGGGGGACAGGACCCATCAGGGAGCTGATTGTGTCTCACCAATTCTCTGACCATCTCTGTCTCTCCAGCTGGCTGTTGTCCTCAAGTGAGCATCTGCCATCTGGGAATGGCCAGAGTGGAGCACACTCTAACCTTCCCCCTTTCCAACCCTCAAAATGCCGCTTTATCACAACTGGAAGGGGGAATAGCAGAGGAACTGACTGTACCTGATCTGTATCCCGCAGGGATTCTACTGTGCCCTGAGAATCCCCAGCAGAGAAAATGCATGCAGTTTTCACTCTATGCTGCCTTTTCACGGTTCAAGCAGTGTGTGGGCTGGAGGGGAGTGGTGGTTCTGAGGAAACAGTGAGATAGTTGCAATATGTCTTCCTGCGTTCCGGGTTTCTGACTATATTTGGCAATCTGAGATCCTGCTCCTTGATTTTTATTTTATCTTTTATCCTTACTGCTGGCTGCAATTGTCAGTCCTGGACTTCCCATTTTTGTGTTGGTTTGCAGATCTTGCAATCTGGCCAGTGGCTCTAATGTTACTCCATGTGAGATTTTGATGATCTTTCCTATCTACATCACATTATGATGTCCTATTAATATACAAAACAGAAAGGTGCTTATTTTTCAGACCAAGATGGAAGTCAGCAAAAGCTGGTTGATCTCTCCCCTGAGTTTTCTGCCAGTTTTGGTCACACTTTATAAGAACAGGTCACAAGATTTCAGCAATGTTGAACCAAACCCTAACCATAGTTCAACTTTGAAGCCTAGCCTAATCTAGATCAAGCTCCAGATTTGAAATTCTGCCTCCTGAGCATAGTTCTGCTTAACAGTGAAACAGGAGGTTCACGTTATCAAAATAATGTATGCTTTAGTGTACACCAGTGACCAGAAATGTCCCAATTTTGTATAGTGATGGAAAATTCCAGTGAAGTTTCAGTCTCTTTAGGAGTTTTTTTCTTTTTTCTTTCTTTGTCCAACTGTTGTTGATGATGGATCTGGGAACCATATAACAGTGGAGTACAGGATAAACTATAACTAAATGGATTTAACATGTCAAAACACTGAACTCATGGCTCATATTCAAATCCAGTGAACCAACCGGATGGATTATTTATGCACCTCCCATTCTGAGAACTTGCCCATTTACTTTGAGAATGGAAGGAGATGTTTATGTACAACAGAGTATGTGTGTGTTTCTTGGCAAATTCTTGTTAGTAAAACCACGTTAAGAGGTGTGGCATGCTCTCTCTCCAGACATTCAAGATCTGTTTGCTATGTCCAGCAAAACTGGCTGCATCATAAACTGTTTATTTCCACTTCCCAAACAATGTGAATTTATTTATGAAATGAAAGCATGTTTTGTATGAACCTGCATTTCATTAGTAGGATAAGTGCAGAATACATGTTGTTACTTGTAGTGACCTCGTTTGCTGCTCACTGGAGCCGATAACCTTTGACATGTCTTCCAGTCTTGCGTTACTTTAAAACATATTGACAGAACATTTCTGTACTTTAGCTTTTCAAAACTAAAGACCTATAAGAACTGTGCAGTTCTTGCAGTACAAAGCTTCCACCAAGAGGATTATTGGAAACAAACTCTTTTTTTTTCTTTTGCTCTTTGGAGTCTGTAATGAAAAATCCTCCAGTATTCCCATGTAATTGCTTCGTGGTTGTTTTCTGTCAATTTGCCAGCAGGTTCCTGCTTAACGGCTGCCGTTTGACTTCGCTGAAACATAAATGCAGAATTATTGAGTTGCCAACATATCATTAAGTCATCTGTAAAGAGTTTCTCAGTGTATTAATGCTCCAGGCTTTTGTGTCAATATTGATTGATTAAAATGGAAAAGAAATCTTGGCAGAATTCAGCATTGTACCAAAGTATTTTTTGGCAGAGAAAAGGTTGGATATTGATGTTGGCTATGATTCCTCAACTCCACCTCTTAAAAAACAAAAAACAAAACAAACAGAACAAAGCCTCTTAAACTTTAGTACCCCTGTCCTTAGCTGAATTCTAGTTAGCCTCAGAAATGCAAGGAGAAATCAATGTGGCTAATCAATTTCTTAGTACATAGTCAGATATAGTGGCTGTTTGATTGTGAAGCTACACCTGTGAGTGACTATTGCCTGTTCTACACTACAGAGTTAAGTTGAGGTAAGGCAACTTACTCTGACCTAATTATGTCAGCCTTGCTCCTGCTGATGTAAGTGCCCTGCCACACTGACATAATAACTACACTTCCATGAGAGGTGTAGGGTTTATGTTGGTGTAGTTAGGGCAACACAGTGTCTGGGTAGACACTGTGGGTTACTTACATGTGCTGTTGCCTGTCATTCTTGTCAATTTCACAGCTCCAGCATGGAGGCGCAAAATTGGCAAGAAAGCCAGGCTGTCACCTGGGCTCCCCACTTGGAGCCGGGCTGTGCCTGTCACACTCCCCACTCCCAGTTGGGCTGTGCCCACCTGGCTTCCCACTGGCTTTTGCCTGGGCTCCCGACTCCCCACAGGGAGCCCGGCTGCTGCCTGGAGGCTCCCAGCTCCTCAGGAGCCTGGGCTCTCGGCCCCCCACGCTGCCCTCTTAAGTGGGTGGAAGCACTCCTGGTGAGGACGCACACCACCAACAGAAGGAGGGTAGTGTGGACATGAACCACCACAGTATTACTGCCGTGGCTGTAAGTCAACCTAACATAGGTCTTTTTAAGTTTCTAATGTAGACAGAGGGGAAAAGCAGCAGTTCTATCCAAGCTGGAGAGAATAGCTGGTTGAGATGATGTGCATGAGGAGAAAAGAGTGAAGGTCAAAGTAAGGGAGGAGCCAGGGAGAAGGGCGGCTCCTCCTCCTCTCTCTGGTTTGGATAAGCAGAGCTCCTCTACAGCTCCCTTTCTTTGGCTGATGAGTGAGAGGTCCCTCTCCGGTTTTAATCTACTTTAACCTCTGGGAAGCAGTATAGAGTTAAAAGGGGAAAAGCAAAAAATAAGGTAGGATTTGGAACGGGAAAAAAGATTATTTTTGTTAAAGGTACTAGAGTTGCAGATATAACATAGTAAAGGGGTTGGGCCTGAGAGAAAAGAATAAAGGGGATGCAAAGGAGTAAACGCTGGTTGGTTTGTTTTTTCTCACTGCACCCTTGCTATACCACAGCCTGATCTTTATTCTGGAAGAGTGGAAGGTGTGGGGGGGAGGGGAAGGGGAGAAAAGATCTGGAGGAAGAGGAGGATAGTGCTTGGCTGAGAAAGGAGTGTTTAATTTCTCCCTACCCCTCCAGCTGCTAAAATACTGCTATGCATATTTTTCTGGCTCCCTCCAAAATCATTCCGTGCCACAGGTTTCCTGGGTTTTCATTTTGACAGCATGTCACAGCCTGCTTTAAATTAGAGAATTTTGTAGGAAAGACCATCTGTGCCTATTGAAGATGATAAAATATGACTAAAAGCATTGTATGGAACATAACGTGAGCGTAAACGGGATAAGCCTGTGGAGCTAGTATGCCAAGAGAGAATGGGAACAGTGTATTTTTAGGCAGAACTTTAAAAGATTACAATTATGAATTAGACTGTAAATTTGGCTGACAACACTATCCTACAGAGCCAACAGAATGAGGAGGAGTCAAGTGGGAGAATGGCGAGTAATAAGGTCAGAAGTAGGTTGTACAAAGGTTTGAAAACTAGCGGCTAAAGCTTGAAACTATCGGTAGAGTGTGCTATGTTTTGTTGGGAGGGGGGTGTCTGATGATAATTAGCAAACACTCTGTGGTGTGGGTTTTGCTGCTGTTTTGTAATGCAGAGAGATAAAACCGAAACAAAATAAAAGTTCATTCTTCCAACCTACTCAAACCTTTCTAAATTTGATGGGTTGCTCAACATACAGACTAATGAAAACAACTGCTTCTGCCACCACGATCAGAAAAAGCCCAGTCAGGTTACTTGTTTGGAAGCTGAATTAATTTCATAAATATGACCAGTGAGAGCTTGTATGTTGTCTCCTGACTACTGAGTCCTGCAACTATAATTACTTGAACAATCATAAAAAGGAGGATTTTCAATTTTTTTTCTCAATTATGCTGTTGAAATTCTCTCTAAAGCACCCCTCCCAACTGTAAAATGTAGTTCATCTGAAAAATGACTCCGTTAGAATGGGAGCATCACGCTTCATGTTTGTGTCTCTGTCTAGATCTCCGAGTCTATATCATATAAGATGCGTTTACAGGGAAAGAGGTGGTTTTTTCTACCTGCAATTCTGAAAACTCAATCTGGGATCTTTAAGTCAAACTGGGGTCTTTCAGACTCACAGGGTCTGTCAATTTTTTATCAGACCTGTTTTTCCATGGAAAATTGGGCTTTTGATTAAACAAAGTTTTCCACAAAAAGTGGCTGCTTTCCAAAGAAAATTGTTTACTTTTCCTCAAAAAAATCATAGCTGAATACACAACAAAACAAAAAATTCAGATGAAAACTTTAAAATATAGTTTTGGAAAGGATTCGACATTGCCTAATGGGAGTTGTAGCTAAGATGCCTCATGTATACAGTACTGTGTCCAGTTCTGGGTGCCACGCTTTAGCAAAGATGTGGGCAAATTGGAGAGATTCCAGAGGAGAGCAACAAAAATGATAAAAGGTTTAGAAAATCTGTGAGAAAAGATTAAAAAACTAGGCATGTTTAGTCTTGAGAAAAGAAAACTAAAGGGGGATGGAGTAACAGTTTTCAAATATAGTAATGGCTACTATAAAAAGGATAGCGATTAATTGCTCTCCATGTCCACTGAAAGTAGGACAAGAAGTAATAGGTTTAATATGCAGCAAGAGAGATGTAATTTAAGTAGGGCTATTGATTAATTGCAGTGAACTCACGCGATTAACTCAAAAAAATTAATCGCAATTAAAAAATTAATTGTGATTAATCACACTTTTAAACAATACAGTACTGATTGAAATGTATTAAATATTTTGGATGTTTTTGTACATTTTCAAATAATTTCATATAACTTAATAAACAATTTTGCTAATAATTCATGAGCCAGAATACAGTCCAGTTTTTTTTTCCTTTAACTCTATTGGCATTGCACTTCTATCAGAATGAAAAAGTAGAAAAAAAATCAAATAATTTCAAAAAAAATTCTATTACAACACAGAATACAAAGTGCACAGAACTCACTTGATATTATTAATTTTATTACAAATATTTTCACTTTAAAAATGATAATAGTATTTTTCAGTTCACCTCATACAAGTACTGTGGTGCAATCTCTTTATTGTGAAAGTGTAACTTACAAATGTAGGTATTTTTTGTTACATAGCTGTGCTCAAAAACAAAACAATGTAAAACTTCAGAGCCTACAAGTCCACTCAGTCCTACTTCCTGTCCAGCGAATCGCTAAGACAAACAAGTTTGTTTACATTTACGGGAGATAATGCTGCCTGCTTCTTATTTACAATATCACCTGAAAGTGAGAACAGGCATTCGTGTGGCACTTTTGTAGCTGGCATTGCAAGGTATTTACGTGCCAGATATGCTAAACATTTGTATGCCCCTTTATGCTTCGGTCACCATTCCAGAGGACATGCTTCCATGCTTGATGATGCTCGTTAATAAAATAATGTGTTAATTACATTTATGACTGAACTCCTTGGGGGGAGAATTGTATGTCTCTTGTTCTGTTTTACCCACATTCTGCAATATATTTCATATTATAGCAGTCTTTGCTGATGACCCAGCACGTTTGTTTTAAGAACACTTTCACAGCAGATTTGACAAAATGCAAAGAAGGTACCAATGTGAGATTTCTAAAAATAGCTAGAGCATTTGACCTAAGGTTTAAGAATCTGAAGTGCCGTCCAAAATCGAGAAGGATGAGATGTGGAGCATGCTTTCAGAAGTCTTGAAAGAGCAACACTCTGATGTGGAAACTACAGAACCCGAACCACCAAAAAAGAAAATCAACCTTCTCCTGGTGGCATCTGACTCAGATGATGAAAATGAACATGCATTGGTCCGCTCTACTTTGGATTGTTGTTGAGCAGAACCTATCATCAGCATGGACGCATGTCCTCTGGAATGATGGTTGAAGCATGAAGAGACATATGAATCTTTAGCAGATCTGGCACGTAAAAATCTTGCGATGCCGGCTACAACAGTGCCATGCAAACACCAGTTCTCACTTTGAGGTGACATTGTAAACAAGAAGCGGGCAGCATTATCTCCTGCAAATTGTAACCAAACTTGTTTGTCTGAGTGATTGGCTGAAGTAGGACTGAGTGGACTTGTAGGTTTTACATTGTTTTATTTTTGAATGCAGTTATTTTTTGTACATAATTCTACATCTGTAAGTTCAACTTTCATGATAAAGAGATTGCACTACAGTGCTTGTATTAGGTGAAATGAAAATACTATTTCTTTTGTTTTTTACAGTGCAAATATTTGTAATTAAAATAAATATAAAGTGAGCACTATGCACTTTGTATTCTGTATTTTCAGTGGAATAAAAAAAAATAATTCTGGCCAGGTTTAATCGCCCATAATAAAGACACAACAAATGGAACTTAATAAACAATTCTGCCAATAATTCATCAGCCAGGATACAATCCAGTTTCCTTTCCTTTAACAATATTGGCATTGCACTTCTATCATAATGAAAAAGTAGTTAAAAAAAAAAATTGGCCAGAGAAGTAAGAATCTGATCTGAGCCTGGGTACCTCCATCTTCACATAATCACTTTTCTGAGCATAGCCATGCTTTAAGTAAAGGATCTGTTATGGGGTGTATTGTGTGTCATGCTATAACTGGATCCGTAGTGGTTCGTGTGTAGTGAATACTTGACGAGGCGTTTATTTTATATTAGAGAAATTGTCTTCCATAGGCAGAGTACTAGAGTCATAAATCTCACTTTCTTTCCTGTCTCAGTGCTCCTATCAGAGTCTATAACCTTCCCTTCAGCAAAGCATGGGATTGTTTTTCTAGAATGAAATAGGCAACACTATGCATGCAGTGCCCCAGTATATAACACCAGCAAGTTCTTTAATCTTTAAAATGCTTAGATGGGCAGTGCCTCAGTGTTACTGGATGTTGCCATAGCAGCAGAGATAAGTTGTGTTGGGAACAGTATGACTAACTCACCGTAGGATGATGCCATAGAATAAGCCATTCTTGGGAGGTTGGGTTTTGTAGGAGTGTTATGTGGCCATTAACTTTTCTGTTTCCTGATATTATGTTTTTCATTATGTTTGAGAACTTTCTTCCATACTGTTTGTCTCTGACAACAGGTTAGGCAGATGTCACCTAGAACCAAAAAAGTGTGAGAAATTTGCAATGATAAATTTGATAGTTTGTGTGGTGAGGCAGTGAAATTAAATCCCTACCCAGACAACAGAGACAGTGCTGATATGTGCAGTTGGCTCTATCACTATAATTCAGACAGTGGAATCCATCACACACACTTTCCCAAATCAAGACAACACCTAAGTGCCTAATCACTTTGCAAATAAAATAATGAAATTAATATTGGTGTACTGAGATGACTATAGGATCTGAGTTTTGATATGAGTACAACATATGAATGATGAAAAATGAAAAATCTCTTCCTACTGTGTTCAGAATCTAGACATTCCATACGGAGTTATAGTGCAGTATAAATTACAGGCTGATGTTCTTGCTCAGCCCACAGAGAGATTTGGTCGTAAGAACATAGGAACTGCCATACCGGAACAGACCAATGGTGCATCTAATTCAGTATCCTGTGTCT